>NC_141832.1:15708363-16308363 GCF_982586985.1 Callionymus lyra | reverse complement strand
TGGACAGGACGCCAGTCTGTTGCAGGGCACACAAAGACAGACAACCACTCACACACACTCTCATACCTACGGACAATTTCACAGAGTTCTCAAAAAATAAAACATGATTTGAAAGCAAAACAAAATGTACGCATTAATAATTATAAAATCGATACAGTGCAGTTAAATATTGATACAGTATTGTGAAAAAAGATTTGCGATATTTAAGTCTAATATTTTCTTAGACCTCTGGGCGGCTTCCATTTCTTGGCCTTTAAATGGACACTTCCCTTCCCATAACACACTGCAACAGTTTCAAGAGAGTCACCTCTAGCTGCTGTCGATTGTATCCTCTCGTGCTCATGTGTCATTGCGGGGAATTCATTGTTCCTTTTGCAGTGAAGGGCGTAATGACTGCCGGACGTTTAAAAAATGTACAAACGTCATGAAGATTTTCATGTTTATTGTTAATTTTATAGACCCTTAATTGAAACATAAACCATAACTATAATACAAAATAAAATATGATTTAAAAATGACTTTTAAGTGTCTTTACCATTAAAATATAAAATTCCATAGTCACTTCATTGAAATATAAACCATAAAATAACTAGAATAAAAATTAAATATGATTCTAAAATAACTATCAAGTGTCTATATAATTAAAATATTTAATTTTATAGACACTTAATTGTAATAATAACCATTAAAGAACTATAATAAAAAATAAAACATGATTCTAAAATGACTATTTAGGTTTTATAAGATTCTACTAACATACGTCATATAACATATAACCACATATAACCCATAAATGTATTGTGATACAAAGTAAAATATAATTAACAAGAAAAAAAAAGGTTGAAAAAAAAAAATACACTACTGTTAAATTTCAATAGTGTCATATTTAAGTGTATTTTAAGCGTATCAATATCGTCTCCAAAACCTTGCATTGATTCAAAGCCGATGTAAAAGAAAGAGCTGAGCTAAGAAGCTACAAACTAAACCAGGAATATTAGATTTCTTGAGGGCCCACATGATGTACTTTTACTGTTGTGAGGGGTCGAAGGCAAAAGAAAAAAGGGATGAAGCAAATGAATCTCAATATATTGAAAAAAAATGTACAAAAATAATTACAAGAAGACAAAATAGTGCCATATAAGCTTAATTTAGCATTTTGTAGTATATCACTTCATTTCAACATGAATCATTATGTAAAATAGATATAAATGAACAACATTATTTGAATTGGCAAATTCCGCATTGCATATAAGTTGCCATTCCTTTGAACAACCCTTTGCCGCCCAGCCAACCAATCGGCCGTCACTGAGAAGATCAGTGTGAAGAAAGGCATTATGGGAGTTCACTTTTTTTGTAGGCGACCATAAGGTGACGGTACATACATGTGTATCCTTGGATAAGGTTCGAATCCGAGAGGAAGAAGAGTCTACAAATGTTGGGGAAATGTACATGATAGACTAGATAGATAGATAGATAGATAGATAGATAGATAGATAGTATTTTCTTAATAGTTTTTCATAAACATTTCTACATCTACTGCATTTTCCTCTCATAAAAACTAGTAAATAACAAGTTCTTAGTTCACTTTTTATGGCTGGCTCATCCAGTTCCCTCTAATATCTTATTCCAGTAAGAAGCAAAAGGTTTGTAATAAATGTAATTAAATTGTAATTAGATTTGAATCTTGATCAAACATTTTGCTTTTAACGGCGACTCAGCGAGAAGCTTTGACGAGTCCAGGGGCCTCACGGACACTTTTACTGACGGGGCCAAAAAAGGACACACACACACACACATACGTACGTCCTCCCGAAGGACATTTTTTTGGACGAGCGTCCCCACACCTTCCGTCCTAATGAGATACATTACTCATAAGAGCGACGGCGACCCGGCTTTTTTCTAGTAATTGGACTGAGAATCAATGTTGCCGTGGTGACCGAGGGAGGCGTGTGGAAAGGAACCAATCATTATCACAGCTGGTGTGAGCGAGAGGAAAAAATTACTTCTTAAAGTGACGCTGCACATATTTGGGGGGGAAACAGATTATTTTAAGGACGTTTATTTTTAGGCTGACGAACGCATCTGAAGCTAGAATAGCAGGATTTACGACTGGCAGCTTAAATATATATATTATAAATGAAGACTTATATTGTTGATTGTTGAATAATATCTCCTGACACAACTGAACTATCTTCTCATTTAAAAGCAGAATATTTATAATATATATTTATATATATATATATATATATATATTTAAATTTTAAATGAAAATAAATAGTAATTAATTTTGATGATACATTTTAAATTTGGAATTTATTCACCTGGATAAAGGAAGCGGTTCAGTGAGGATCCTGTTCCTGGACTTTTCTAGTGCCTTCAACACCATACAGCCCACTCTGCTCCAGGACACATTGACACAGATGCATGTGGACCCTGGTCTGGTCTCCTGGATTTCAGATTATCTTTTGATCGACCACAGTATGTCAGGCTGAAGGACATCGCGTCTGACACTGTGGTGTGCAGTACAGGAGCACCTCAGGGGACAGTACTGGCTCCTCTCCTCTTCACCATCTACACTTCAGACTTCTGCTACAACTCAGAGCTGAGTCTCGTCCAGAAGTATGCTGACGACACTGCCATTGTTGGATGCATCAGGGACAACAGCGAAGACGAGTATAGGAGTCTGATAAGTGACTTTGTGGACTGGAGTGAGAGGAACCACTTGCAACTGAACACCTCAAAGACCAAGGAGCTGGTCTTGGACTTCGGGAGGTCCAGGACAAAGCCACGTCCAGTGTCCATCAGAGGCGACGAGGTGGAGATAGTTGACAACTATAAGTACCTCGGCGTGTGGCTGGACAGTAAACTGGACTGGTCCTGCAACACAGACCATGTATATAAGAAGGTTCAGAGTAGACTGTACTTTCTGAGGAGGCTTCGATCATTTAACATCTGCAAGAAGCTCCTCTGCATGTTCTACCAGTATGTGGTGGCCAGTGTCATGTTCTATGCTGTGGTGTGTTGGGTGGGAATGTGTCCAAGAGGAGTGTCAACAGGTTGGACAGGTTGATCAGGAGGGCTGGTTCTGTGGTTGAAGCTGGACTCACTGGTGACAGTTACTGAGAGGAGATCATTGAACAAACTGCTGTCCATCATGGATGATGAGAGTCATCCTCTGAACACTGTCATCAGTGAACATAATTGCTGTATTGCTGTGTCTAATTGAAAAAAAACAAATTCCCAAATGAGACCTCCTGAGGGATCAATAAAGTTCTACCTAACCTAACCTATTTAAAAAAAAAAAGGCATTTACCCACTATCAACATGTTGTCATATTTATTGTTTATCATTTTATTTTATATACATAATCTTGGTATATCCTTAAATCTTTTAATTATATTGTTTCTATATTTAGTTAAAAATATTAAAACAGAGTAACTTAAAAAATGTGAACATAATATATATAATTGTATTGAATAATACATAAAATAAATATAGTTTAAACAAATTTAATATTCATCTCATTGTATTAGTTTTAGTTGAGTATAAAATAATTAATTATATATATTTCTTTAAATTCATTTAATTAAATATTTTAACATTTGATGTTAATAAATACATTTTCTTACAAATAACTATTAATTACTTACTTTTTCAAGTTAGTTAAATACAAATAAGAAATTATAGTAAAAAAATTAATCAAATAAATTAAATACTCAATTCATCAAATACACTTAAATGGTAAAAGTTTACATATTAAATTTAAATGAGCTTACAGTTTTATTTTTTTGAGTGTACAAAGCAAAGGACATGTTTTATGGGAACATTAAAAATTCTCAAATAATAATGATTAATATAATATAATAATACATTTTCTTGAAGGTAATCAAAATGTAAATATACGAATCAATAATTAAAATAAATTAGGGATATTTCCACATAATATCAGGACAAAGAAATTGACAACAATAGGTTAATAATAAAATAAAAATCCAATTTTAATGCCGTTAAATATCAAATAAACTCAATGTTTATTGTAGTTAAATACACTTTTATTTTATGTAATTAAAACAAAAGTTACACAATAATTACATGTTATATATTTGAGATGTATTATGTACTATAATTATATATACAATTCCTTTTTTAATTGTATTTATTTTATATTTTGCTTGAATTTATTTTGTTATCTCTTATATTGTTGCTTATTTTCCCCCAAAAACGTATCTATCAGTAACTTTCCTATTAATCTTAGTCTGCAGGAAAACTAAATAAAAAAAAAGAAGTTATTTTCTGATACCTTCTGTTCGACTCCATGAAGGCACGACAGCTTTCATGAACCAACAACAACATTTCTTCGCCACATTCACGATGTTACATAAGCGTCATCGGGGGGGAAACAGACTGTGGCACGACTCATGTCGCCTTCTGCCTTCTCGTTACCTGAACTGGCTTCAGCACCATGGAGAGCTCACGGGGGGAAAAAAAAACGAGATACAAGTCAAAACAAACGACTTGGTGTCATCGCTCCGGAAAATGACGTTATCTACGAGTGTGAAAAGATCAACTGCACAGGCGGCGGCCGACACGTGTCCTCGGCCTGGGCGGAAGGGAGATAAGGAGGAGGAAATATGTCGGCTGAGATATCTCCAGTGGTCCGCACGAGCCGGCCGACTCTTTGATAATTTATTTCCCCATGTTTAACGGCGAGCACTTTAGTTACGTAATCCAGCCTCCAGGGGGAAGCAGAATAATACCAGAGTGGATTTAGGCGGTGGCGGGGGGGGAACTCTAATGTCTACGAGACTTTCTGGAAGATGAAGTGGTGACACGCATCAGTGTAGATAAGGAGGAATTTAGGCAAAACCATCGCTGAATCTCTAAAAACTGTTCATCCGCAATGACAAGGCTAGCATTTTGGAAGTGGTGTTAGGCCAGACAAAAAAACAATTTTGTCGTGTCCTATTTTTAAATCTTTTTTGCACAAATTAAGTTGTGTTTTGGATTAGGATCGTATTCTCTTGGGCAGGATCTATGTTGTGTTTGGGTTTAAAATCTATCAGTCAGACCTGGCAACCATTTTTGGAAAGATAAGCTCCAATTTCTGTCAACTCCTGCTCTGAACATGCATTTTCGCCCAATTTACACAGACATTTTTAGTAGTAATTTTAAAATGTATTTTTGTATTTGGTGTCTTTTTATTTTTTGTAAAAGAGACCAAAACACATTGAAAAACTATATTCTTCAGACATGTAAGTTTATCTGTGCCATCAGAATAGTCGAGCCTTGGATTTCCGGAGGCGCAAAGTGGTTTTCGTCCAGGTCTTGGAACTGTGGATCAGCACTACACCTTAAGCAGGGGGGTCAATGGGAGTTTGCCCAACCTGTCCACATCTGTTTCTTGGATCTGAAGAAGGCGTTCGATTGTTTCTTGGGGAAGTCCTGACAGCACTTAACAGGGAATACGGGGTATCCCCAAGTGCTGTCATAGCTCGGTACGCATAGTCGGACAAATTTCCAATGAGGGTTGGACTCTGTCAGGGCTGCCCTTTGTCTCCGATTCTGTTTAAACTTTAATGTAAAGAATATCTAGGCTTAGCCTTGAGGGGGGTCAGGTTTGGTGAGCTCGGGATTGGGTCACTGCTTTTTGCGGATTCCCGTTTGACTCATCAAACTGTGACCTTCGGCTCTCGCTGAAAAGGTTTATAACCGCGTGTGAAGTGGCATGGATGTGAACCAGCACCTCCAAATCCGAGTCCATGGTTCCCAGTCGGAACAAGTAAGTAAGTAAGTAATATTTGTTGAGCGCTTTTCTAGGCCAGGGTCACAAGCAGGAAGCCTTCTCCAGGGTTGGGGATGAGATCCTGCTCCCAAGTAGAGGAGTTTAAATACTTTTGGGTCTTGTTTACGAGTGAGGGAAGATTGCAGTGTCGGCAGATATGCGGACGCTGCACCGATCCGTGTTCGTGAAGAGAGAGCTAAGCCATAGGGTGAAGCTCTCCGTTTACCGGTTGCTCTACATCCCTACCCTTGTCACAAGTGACCGAAAGAACAAGGTTGCAGGTATCCCTGGTGAGGTGTTCAGGGCATGTCCCACTGGTAGGAGACGACTAGGTAGACCCATAACACATGGGAGAGACTATGTTTCTCAGCTGGTCTGGGAAAGCATTGGGGTCCCCCCTGGGAAGAGCTGAAGGATGTAGCTTGGGCCTCCATATTGAAACTGATGCCCCCGCGACCCGAACCCAGTTAGGCAGTAGAACTTTTTAATGAAAATAATTCCAATATTTACAAAATGAGTTTGATATTGTAATTTGTAATGATTCAGAAATATTGAAATTCAAAGCCTTATTTATATTTAAATGTTGGTATAATAGTGCAAACATATTCTTTAAAACTTAAGTAAAAAAAACACATTTAAAGTAGCATTTTAATATAAAATGACTTGAACAAAATATTAATATTCCAGGAGTACCATGGCACCTTTTGGGAACATTTGTTGAGAGCATAGAGGTCAGCCCCGCAAAATAAAATAATAATAATCAAATAATGGTAATAGATGTATTTGTTTGCTTGCTTGACATACCCTGCTGCCTATTTGTAATCCCCAAACCCAAAAAACTAATTTTGGGAAACTGTTCTTATCACATTTTTGAGAAATCACATGAAAGAAATCAAATAGATTTTGTGATTCACTCATTTTCACTCGTTAACAGATTTTTTTTTTTTTTAAGTAAACGTGATTGATATGAGCACAGGCTGATGTTACTTCAAAGAAAATACAAACTTTTTTCAAAATAAACACCTTCCAAAGGAAGTAATATTCAACAGAACAGAAGTTATATACATATTTTTCTTCTGTGTGGCCCAGTAACAAATGCCTCGTGTGATTACTTAGTTTTATTCCAAATGCCAAGATTAAATTCATAATTCTTTTGTCTATTAATGCCATTTTTCATGTCACTATATAAAGATAAAATATTATTTAAGAGAGTACAGTACCTTCAACAATTTATATGTAGTCATTCATCTTGAAAAAAGTGGCAGAAAGACTAACTCGTATAAACTTTTATGAACAATTCTAAAGCCACAAAATCAATCTATATGCAGATGACTCTTAGATATATAATTGTGATTGACATAGGGTTAAATGTTGACATAAAAGTATGATCTTAGCCTCACAGTTTAACATTTCATTATTGAATTTTGTGAAAAGGATAGTCATAAAAGCAAGAGAGAAAGTGGGAGTCAATTGCTCTCCAGTCAGCTATAGAGGATAAACACTCATCGCTCCATTTCTCCGTCCAACTGTCTGTTTGCCACAATGAGAACGGCTTTCGCTGCTTAACGGACTAATCCTTTTTTTTTCTCTCTCTACGATATGATGCGTCCAAATTGAACGAGATTCATCCAGAATGCGAGCGAAAACGGACAGAAATAAGCCATTACTTCAATCCTGCAGAGGGAGCTTTGTGTCCGCGAACGAGGCCATTGACGGAAGCAGTGACGAGGGAAATTTGGAGCCGAGTCTTAACGGCTCTCCGAGTGCAGCTTTGGATCCAGAAGTGTTGTTTAGTGGCTCGCTGTCACGTCGGAAAACGCTTTTGTTAGCCATCGCGGATCAGTCATCAAGCATCTTTTGTCCGCCCGTTTCTCAGACAGTGTGGGTCGACCGCATGACAAGCCTGTAATGATGATCCATGCTGGTCGTTTCACTCCCAATTAACGGCCCTTATCTCGGGATCTCCGCGGGGCCGCCGACATCTGCAGTCACTCAGCGGAGCAGAGGGATCGAGAGAGGGATGTGTGGAGGATGATTTTTGTTTATTGTCGTCCGTCATGTCGCGGCGGTTCCAGCTGCTGTCGCCTGTGACGAATGCGTGTCTTCACACTGGTCACGTACTCTAGATCGACGACAAGAAGAGACCGAACCTGACAATTTTTGTGGCATTTAGTCCAATATTCAATAGTAATTCAATTATAATTCTTCTCTACACTTAACTAATGTGATAACTTAACTCTCCTGACTCGCTCACATGTTTCAAATGTTGAAATCTTCCCTTTCAAGATGCATAAAGTTCCTCATCATGACCACGTTCTGAAATTATTACTTCATAAAGTTCTCCACCGTCTGAAATCTGGGCAAACGAGAGGTTACGAGAGCAGAGTCCATTATGACGTAACGATGGCTTCGCTCCTCCTCCAGCCGGCTGTAATCATGCCTGTCTTTGTTTATACAACAAGTCCCCTAAAGGTGGAGACTTCTGGGATTGATCATGTGCAGTAACAAACCTTTATGTTTGACCAATTGCAGCGGAGTGGTTATAGTTTAGAGTTTTTTACAAACGGACACATACTGATGAGTACGATAGAATGTCCGAGATCTATTTAAGACACACTTAAATCAACACATAAAATCACACAACTGTATCACAAAATATCACAATGATCTCTTGAACATATCATATTGTAACCTACGTATCAAGTTGTGTATCCTAAAGTGAGGTTTTTACCAATACTTTTTCATAATGATAGCTTTATTGTTAAGAGTTTTAGCTCAGTAAAACTCTTGCTTTGGCAGTGGGTCAGAGACGGTGGTTGCCTTGATTTCCATAAAGGCTGAACTAAATAATCATAATGCGTCATATTTATTGAGAGATTTTACCGAAAGAACTTTTCTTTTTAAGCTTCCAGGACGAGAGAAAACCGACAAAACTCTGATTTTTTCTCGCACGTTGCTAACACGGCAGCAATACTGATGGAAAATGACTCAGCTAATTCTTATTTACCTAACAGCTCATTGCGGCCGCAGCTAAATTCAGTCATCGTCGCGGAAAAACAAACTAAATGTCGCTGTCTTTGATAAGCAGATTGAATCAGAATATGTAACTTTTATCTTGAGCTACTGACGTACACATCTGGTAGCGATAATGAATCTCTGTAAAAACTGTATCAAAAGCCACCAAAGAGTTGTTTTTATGCTTCGGAGAGAAGTCGTTCATTGACAAGTGAAGCTTCTACTTCATGAATGTGAGGCACCACAGCTACGCCATTAGCAAAGCATCACATTCATTCGTAGAACCGAGGTTATGTTAGTTTAACCCGGGTTTCTACTTCGTGAATGCTCTGCCCTCCAGCATGGCTTCACTAATGGCGTGGCTGGAGGGCCTTGCGTTCATTCCTTTGATTTTCGTGACCCCCAAAACCACCTCACATAAGTTCATAGTCAAGTCAAATTTCTAACCTGACAGATATGCAACATATTAACACTAGGGGGAGCCATATACAAACATCTACAATGTACAGCATTGCATCTTCAATTAGCTTGAGTTACAATGAAGCACTTTTTTTGTTGTTAAATTGATGTTTGAAGTGACAAAATACAATTAATTCGCGACGAAGGCTTGTCCCGGGACTAAGATGGATCCGCTCTAAACCTGACCATCTCTACTGAAATTCGTCGTCGCCGCGAGATCGGATCTATCGCTGACCAGCTGCCCCCCCGGCGCTCAAAATAAACACTCCTCAACATCCATTTTTGTCTCTTGTGTAACTGATCGACTTTCCTTTCCCCCCCACTTCCACCAGCGCCTCCGAGATTGAATTTGAACATTCATTCAGGGGCCAGTGGTCGACGGTGGACAAAAAAAAGAGAAGCAAAGTGATATTAAAACCTTTGTACACCAACAGTTTAACTCAGACTTGAATCAAACACTGTATCTTGATTTTTACGCCCCTTTTTTTTTCACCCCCCTCCGAGCTCTTCCCGTCGTCCCCCTCGCTCACCCTCGCTCAAGACAAATTGATTGCAGTGGTGTGTAGAGTTTGGCGTCCTGCCCGCCCTGCAGCACTGTCATCGGTTAGTTCCCTGCATGTGCCGACCCCCGCCATCGTTCCACCGTCCACATATGAAAGGTCGGCAAATATTTGAAGATGAATTCACCTCCATCGGCTTCGAGTTATTCAATGAGGCCTCGATCACATCCAATTAAAACGCAATTCAAATATTTTTTTTACGAAAATATATATATATTTTTTAATATTCGAGCTAATTGGTATAAGAAATTAATGACCTTTTCAATATTTAGTCTTGATTTAATACTATAAGTGATCTTGTTTTTTAAAAAAAACGTTTCTTTCACTTTCAAAAGCAAATATTTTAATTAACTTCATTACTTTAACATGAGTACACAAAACTAAACGCCTTTTTTCAGAGTCATATTATAACTTTAAACTCATAATAATAAACGAACAAAGAATAAACAAAGAAATGATCACATCGTAGTAAAAATGTATTTCTTCTAGAAAGAAAAAGCAGCTTTAAAGTTTTATTTTTGAGTTATATGAGCTAATACTAAGAAATACATTTATCTTTTCGTGATGTATTTAAATAATAATAGACAGTATTCTTATTAATAATTTAAAGAAATTACTAAAAACATATTTAAATTGTGACAATTTTTTTGTTTTTTAAATAAAACGAAATAATAAATACATTTTTTGGATTAAGATTTTAATGACATTGGTTGTAAAAGATTATACTGAGAAATTACAATACATGTTTTCTAACATATACTTTTTTGTTATTGTTTATTTTCCTTTTTTTTGTTTTAAAATATATGAAAATAAACCAAACAATTTGCAGGTTTTTAAGTTTAATTAAATTACATTTATAAAAAAAAATCCTTCAAAGACACCAAACCAATACAATATATTCACATTATATCAAGTCAATAAGCAAGAATTAAAACAGCAAATGTTATTTTATATCCGAATAAAAGTTTCATTTTGCACTATTAATTACAATTTAAAAGAAGCAGATTTATGTTGATATTTTTACTGTAAAAATACTCTTTAATTAAATAATGTGAGGAATTAGAAAAATAACACATCTTACGTTATAAATAGAAATAATAAAGATACAATTATGTCTGAATAAAATATGAATACGCCACAAACTATTTAATAAGTTCATAGAAAAGAGCAAGTTATAAAAAAAAGACCATTTTTCTTTTTATATATTAGATAAACTATATTTAATCTTGGTTTTTGTTTCTATTTCTGTAAGACAGTAGACAGAAGCACTAGTTACATAAACATAGAATTCATTGTCATCTTCATGCTCATAACTTCTCTGGTGTGTTAGAGCGCACCCTAGAGGACACGTCGACCAGAGTCAGTCTCCAGTTACCAGGGAAACATCCTTCAGGTCTAAACCCTCTTCAGAGCTGCAGATGTTAACCAGTTGTTTCCTCAGAGTCAGATCAGGTCCAGGTGGATGTTGAACACTGGGGTCACCATCAGGTCTGCAGATGCTCGGCCAGGTTTAGATGCAACAGAAGCTCACGATGCTTTATTTATGACTCATCAGCCTCACGTTTCCCATCCTCGGCTCCACATGTGAACAGAATCCCTGCTCTGACTCCGCCTGAGCATCGTTTTCCTGCCTCAGTCTCTGGACTTATTCTCTATAAATACAAATCATTATATAATGAAGTTTTTTTTGATTAAATATAAAAAAAAAAACCCACATGATTATCTAAAAATAAAACAAAATTCATGGCTTTGACTACCATACATGTGTTTATTTTGAAAGCACTTTGATTGTATAAGAAGTATTGTCGAAGTAAAATGTTAATTATCTTTTTTTAAAGTATTAATTTGTAATAAATGTTTTGCTTGTATACTTTAATTCTGAACTGTTACTTTAAAATACACATTAAGCTAATAAAGAAGCTAAGCTTAAGAATGTTTATTCTTGATTTTTTTAACAAGTGATTTTGTCAATAATAATAATAATAATAAAAAAATGAATTATTAAATTAGAAATAAAAATTTACATTTACTATGGGAGAAATTGTAAACCAATATAATATATAGACATTAGGAAAAAAAGTTTATTTTAATTCAATGCAATTTAAAATAAGCACATTAATGTTGGAAATATGGAAGACATCTGATATTTTACTGTATGTACTGAGTGTATTACCTCATAAAACTAAATAATGTGTTGACAAAATAAATGGTGTTTTATAACATACATCTTATTTCATAAATACAAAGACGATACAATAATTTCTGAATAAAGACCAGAAACATTAAAATATTCTTGTTAAATTTAAAAAAAGTGTTTTATGTCCAAGAAAATGAAAGGATTTACAGTATTTTTGTCAGATGAAATATATAGTAAAATAAAGAAGCCAATGTGTAGCTATTATAACATTAAATCCTATAAAGTATTTCAATAATTAAAAAATCTTAAAAAAGAAAAATATTACAAAAAGCAAAAAATATTGAATATGTGGTTTTACGTTTTGACTTGAATTTAACTTTATCAACATCTTGTCTGAGCACATTGTGAAAATAGACACATTTGTGGAGGTGATCATGTGAGTTTCCTCTCCCTGGAGGAGAACATTTTTCATAAAGACAAAGTAGAAACTGCCCTGAAGAGACACATTTTCATTTAGTGGCTTGAAATATTCATGTAGGACCCGGAGTGATCGCCTGAATGAAAAGTTTAATCGTCTGTTTTGATATATTCGATGGTTTAAAGCGACAAAGGGATGGATTGTAATCGACACCGCGAACAGGAACCTGCGTCATCCACCGACCGAAATATCGTATGACGACGACCACATGTATGTTCATCTGTCCTTGACTCGTCCTGGGATTTAGCCGAAGTCATCACTTTGTGTGACAGTGACTCCCTGACGTCGCTCTTTCGTTCACTCGTCCGAACAAACGCTTCTTTGAATCCACGTGAAAATATTAAAAGTACGACACAAGATATTAGTAAGTCAAGGTTATTTGTAAAGTGCCTTTCTAGACAGATGCAATAAATGATCAGAGAAAGAAGAAAAACTGCGACAGCTGTCATGATATTGGTTGTGAAAGAAGAATATTATACAGAGAAATACTGTATACGTTTTCTAAAAATACTTTGTGTGTTTTTTTTTCTTATAAAACATAAAAAAACCCCACAATATCCAGGCTTTGACTGTAGGTTACATATTAAAATGTTTATTTTTTTTACATATGCAGTTTTTTAATAAATATAAATACTATTTAAAACATTCTCTTAAACTTTTAATTCTAATTTTCGACTGTAGATTTAAGGAGAGTACTTTTTTTCTTCCTCTGTTCGTACAAAAATGTAATAAAGGGACAGTAAAAATAAAAATAATGGAGTTGAAGGTATTGTCGCTAACTAATGCTAACTGCTGCTAGTACATACAATACATAAAATCAATTATTTAATCACAAGAATAAATCATGATTTCATGCGACTTTGATACGGAAAATTAATTTTTAATCACCTTTTTTCGTTGTCAAAATTGATTCCTTCAACCTTTTTTTAAGTAGATTAAAATTCACATTTTATTTTCTTTATTATTAAGTTCCTCGACAGGATCTTTGCCACAACAGTCATAACATTACGTGATTAAAGTCGGATGTTTTCTGTGATGAAAGACGTAAATATCACATCTTTCAATCTTGTACCGTAACGGGATTAAAGTCCAAGTACTTATTAGAATGCTGCGTGCTAGTTAGCTTAGCATTCTTCCGTCTCGTCATGGAGGTTTCGTACAAGGTTGACGACCCTTTCTTTAGTTTTGAACTGTGATGGAACTTAGCCCTGTAATGGCGGCGAACATACCTCGTCATTTTTGTTTTTGTCGCTAACTTCAATGCTAACTTCTGCTAGCAACACTAGCACCATATGTACAAACCAGCCTACGAACAATCCACTGAAATAACTTAAGTTTCATGTGACTTGTACAAAAAAAGTGGTTATTTTTGTCACTAACTTAAATTCTAACTCCTGCTAGCAACACTCGCACGAAATGTATAAACCAGCAAACAATCAAACCACTGAAATAAATTAAGTTTCATCTGAGTTGATGAGAAAATGTGGTTTTCATTAGACATGTTTCAGCTTTTCTGAATTTGATAAGATTGTTCTACATCCAATAAAGCTTATCAATGTTCTTGCTTCTTTAATAAATATAAATAATACTTCAAAATACCTTTTTCTCGACATCAAAAAGGTTTTAATTATCATTTTGATGGTTAATTCTAGGTTATTGCCGTTTAATATAGTTTATCTGTCTGCCTATTGGTATAAAACTTGTTTAAATAAAGCTAAATTCTTAGCTAACTTAAATGCTAACTCCTGCTAGCAACACTAGCACGAAACGTATAAACCAGCATACAATCAAACTACTGAAATAACATTTAGTTTCATCTGACTTTGATGAGAAAATGTGTTTTTTATTTGACATGTTTCAGCTTTTCTGAATTTGACGATCCAAAAATAGCTTCTTAATTTTCTTGCTGATACAATAAATACAAGTAATACTTGAAAGTACTTTTTGTCCGCATTTTTTAACATCGTCATTTTCATGCTTAATGCTTGTTTAATGCTACGTTTAATATAATTACCTCCCCCAAGGAGGGTAAGTCTTTGAGTCCATATGTTGACCTGTTGGTATAAAACTTCGAAAGTTTTTGTTGTAGTTCTTCCTGTCGCTAACTTAAATGCTAACTCCTGCTAGCAATACTAGCAAGAAGTTAACAACGTGATTGTTTTAAATCTTAATTTTTCCTCGGTGCTATGCTGCACATTTCCTCACCTCTAGCCGGTCATAATGTAACGGTCGCTCTGGTGTTTGTATATCGTGTTACGGACGTTTGAACAAAGATCACACTTGTGTTCACTGATCTGCAAAAACACTCGAGTCAAGTACATTTTGTTTTGTTGCTTGACGACAAATAAAAATCTCATTATGGACGTGATTAATAAAGCGGCTTGTTTACATGTAAATAAATTAATCCGCTGCCGCTTTAATTAAACCCTCGAGTCTTTGTAGAAGGATTGTTTCCCTTCAGCGGTTATCGAGTAAACATTGTGTTTGTGAGGCGATGACTCACTTCCTGTTGCTGTTGCAGATGGAGCTCCGCTGAGCGAGCTGTCGTGGCCTTCGTCTCTGGCCGTGGTGGCCGTCTCCTTCTCCGGCCTCTTCACCTTCGTCTTCCTCATGCTGGCCTGCCTCTGCTGCAAGAAGGGGGACATCGGGTTCAAGGTGAGCGCGCCGCCGCCCCCTGCTGGGCAGGAGTAGACGCAAAGGGGTTGACGACCTAAACTTTAACGTTAAACAAATCATTTCCTAAATATCTTGTACGATTATCGCACATTTATACAGTCATTTAGTTCACGAACCAACCACAATTCCCGATAAATTTGGCATCACAGTGTTAAAAGTCATATCGTCAAACTTCAAACTTCGTATATATATTTCGGCCAAATTCTACATCACGATATTTGCGCCAAACGTCGTAATTTGACGTCGTAATAGTCGAGGTTACATTTTATGACTTCAAAATATTACACGACTTGATAACTGTAGCGTTACGAGAATGAAGCTCAAATGTTAGCCACGAGTCATTGTGCTACGTAGGTTTGCATTCTTCGTCCGAGAACAGGCGTTTCGTCGTAGAAGTTTCTTACCAGCGTGACGACTCCTTCTCGCCTCTCGGAGGAAGAGACTTCCGACTGACCGACTAGTCTCCCGAACTCAACATTAGACCATAATCAGCTAGCGGGTTAGCATCTAGCATGCGGCTAGCTGTATCAACATTTGCAGGAACAGGCCGGAAAATACAGTGTGATACTTTCACTTTTAATCTCGTAATCTCAACATTTATATTTTCACATAATAATAGCAACAATTTGTCCTTTTACGCATTTATGCTTACTTAAAAATATATATATTAAAATAAATAAAGACACACAAGACTAAAGATGATTTAAAAATCAGGTTTTTGCTCGACATGCAACTTTAAAATTGTATAATATATATATATATATATATATAAACTATATATTTAACCTCGATTGGTAAAGCTATATTGAGCTACAATCAAGACCAGGGGTCGACAATTACACTTCCTCAGGGGCCACATTTTATTCTGTCGTCAAAGTCTATCAAAAGGAAGGAATGATTGAAAAGAACTTTGTTATTAAACATTACTGTTGTATATATTTAATTATATATACAATTGCTTTTTAAAAGTGTGATATAAAAACAGTTTTTCAAAATAAACACACTTTTTGTAATATTATTTTTCAGGGACATACTGTACATATTTACAAAGGAATATAGGGGAAAAAAAACAACTTTCTCAGATAATAAGAAATAAATAATAGTAAATACAATTTAAATAATTTACAAAGGTAAATCATTTCTACATTTCTAAAGTATTATCATTTTATTTTGACACAATTAGGTCTGGGATTAAAGTAAAGTTACATCTAATCTAATTATTCTTAAAAAAACGTACGTAATATTTGTTTCTCTTTAAAATATTTTTGCGACCACTGAGGCAAAAATGTAACATCATTAAACCTGTTTTGAAAAAAGAACTGAAGGAAGAAACGATTTGAAGTCAACAAATATTCATGTTGTTGTAGTAAAAGTGCAGCGTCTTCAAAAACTCTGGCTGTGTTTCTAAAGTGCTTCTTCATTGTCCTGCATCACGAGCGTGAGGTGGAGAATTAAGTGCTTGCTATAGTGAAGACTCTCTGGAGAGCAACTGCATGACTGACTCACACTTCGCACTGTGGTGGACACACACTCGCCTTTGTCCTGCAGTATTTCCACTTAATAAATGCTCTGCAGGCGCCTCTTCTCATTGGCTGCTGGCGTTTTTTAAACGACGCTTTTTGAGAACAAACGCGACCTCTAGCGGTGACCACAAGACATGTGTTTGTTTTTACGTCCAAGTATTTCAGTTAAATCGGTTGAATTTAACAAATGTTGAAACATAAAACAAAAAATTGATTGAAATATTGATGTATTAAATTATGTATTTATTTCAATAAAATAATCATTTTTTTGTTTACCATTTAATATATTTTTTAAGTGAATTCCATATAAAGACATTAAATTTGTTTTTTAAAGTAATAAAAACATGTAGAAAATACATACTTTCAAAATTAATTGATTTATTTTAAACAGAAGATTTAAATTCTAATAATTTTCCAATAATTGTTAAACGAAGATTCTAAATCCAATATATATATTTTAATTTGCAGCCTTTAAAATTCAATATAAAACCGTATTACTTACTAACTTATAGACAATTAATATTGAATAGGATTGATATTGATTTATAGAAAATACTTTATTTGAGTCAGAATATCAAACTATTAGAAACTACAAATAAAAATGAATAAAACCGATTCGAGCAGTATAACTATTGTTATTTAATTAATGAAAAAGAAACAAAAGAACAATACTTCAAAAAACACAGTTAAATAAAAATGGTTGAATATTCTGATGACCCTGATATACTTCAATTATTATTGATAAAACCTTAAGAAATACGGTAATAATATCGAGAGAAATTAGAACCAGCAGGGGGCGATAAAGAGTTTTAAAGTGTTCGGAAAAATTTTACAAAAAAAAACATGTATTTCGGGATTTGAAGATACTTTATCAAGTCAAAATCATTTTTAAATCCAAGTTGTGTGTTCATGTTGAAGCAGGATCACGCATGAGCGAAGCATGAGTGAAGCATGAGTGAAGCATGTGCAGGTCGACGCCCCAACAGGCCCATCATTGTCTCCCACTGACCGGCGATGACTAATCCTGTGTCCTCGCACCAGGAGTTCGACAACACGGAGGGAGACGAGTACCAGGCGGATCTCTCGGTTCTGGCCTCGCCCAACTCCCAGAACGGCCCGGAGGTCTACATCCTCCCCCTCACCGAGGTCTCCCTGCCCGTAGCCAAGCAGCCCGGGAGATCCAGTAAGAACCACATGACCCCCCGTCTGGTCACATGACCTGCCTGATGAAGTCTTGGATTGTATCGATTGTAAATCAGACGCCTTAACTTTTATACTTTTTATTTAAAAATAACTTTTCACATATAGTTAACTTAAAAAATAGGTCATTTAATCGTAAAATATTAAAATTATTATTTAGTTTTTTACATTAAGCCGACTCAAAAAGATGAAAAATAATCGACACATCTTTTTATATTTATGTACAAAATGTACAAACAAAGAAAAGCACAACAACATTTTCTTACATTTAATTTTTTTGTTACAAAAAGCTCACAACCAGATCAACTTATAACTAACTAACTAACTTAACTTATTTTTTATATTTCTGTACCAAATTTTCATAGTAACAATAAAAATCTATACAAAAAATTACGGTTAGAAAAACCCCCAAAACAAAATGATGTAACATTATGTTACAAAATTATAATTTATAATTATATTTTAAATAATAAACTAACTCTAAAACCAGAAGATTGACTGTTGCCCCTTTGGATTTTGTACAAATGTAGTAAAAACTAACAAAAAACGGTGAAAAAAACAAAAAAAAACTTTTTCAACATTAATAACAAAAAAATCCAGAAGATCTGGAATCGTTTTTTAAAACAATTTGTAAACAAAATTAATAGTTAAAAAAAAGAAACGAAAACAATCACAAAAAATAATTTAAATAATTAAAAAAATAAAATAAATTACATTTATGATTATTATTTATTTAACCTGAAGATGAACTACTCACCTTTTTATAATTTCGTACGAAATACATATATATTTTTTTTTAATGGAAATCTTGAAACTGGAATTAAAAGAACCGTCAAATAATTTATAGAGAATCATTGTGTAAAAATTGATATTTAAAGGTTTGCAGTCAAATAAAAAAAACACAGTTACTGAACAGATTCTTAAAAACTTGAGATGATTCTGATTTTGTTGAAAATAGTTTAACATTTTTAAATAATTCATTTTTAATGCATCACCATCTTTGGTCTTTCAAATGAGATAAAATTACATTTTAATGCAAATAAGGTTTGATAAAAATATATTGTTGTAATATATAACAATAGAGCTAAGGCTTAATTTTGACGAAATAAAAAACTCAAATATTTAGTTTAACAAATAGACGTGTAAAGAATGACTCCAGTGTTTTCTGAAGAAAATTGAATTTGCTCACATATCACTGAATCCTGCTGACTTGCTAATCCAATCGCACGTATTGTTCACCAACTCTCTCGCCTCCGACACGATCCCACGTGTCGTCCTCCACGTACGTAAATGTCATGTTTACATCTCTGGCGCCCCCACCCTCTTGCACCCGGGACAGACATCTGTCTGTTGTGTAACAGAGTTAAAATTCCACCTACTGCGGAGCCGAGAGGCATATTGTGTGAGAAAAGCCGCTGGAGAGGGAAGAGTGAACAGTTTAGCAGTTTGTTTTTAGTGTTGAATATTTGATGGTACCCTGAGTTTATTTTCGTGTGTCCAGGCTTTAGACCTTTTCGTTGCGCAGATGGTGGAGAAAAGTTGGAGCTATTTTAGAAATGAGACGGTGGAGTCGGATGAAAAGTTTGTGTCCAGTCAGCGATTTTAAACTTTCTTTTACAACTCAAAACAGTCTCCTCGCCGTCAGCCAAGCGTGGTCACGCCGAGGACAAAGGTGTTGGTGAAGCGACAGCTTGTCAAGCCTTGAATTGGCAACTCTTGCTCAGCCGTTAACCCTTGTGTTGTCTCTGGGTCAAGATGAACAACCTCCATCACTTGCATATGTATTTATTGACCCAGAGACAACACAAGGGATACCACAAACACATGTGTTTTCCGGCCTTCAGGTCACCTAGACCCAAAGACAACAGAAGGGATACCACAACACGTTTGTTTTCTGGCCTTTGGGTCAGCTTGACCCAGAGACAAAACAAGGGATACCATAAACTCATTTGTTTTCTGGCCTTTCGGGTCACCTTGACCCAGAGACAACACAAGGGATACCACAAACTCATTTGTTTTCTGGCCTTTCGGGTCACCTTGACCCAGAGACAACACAAGGGATACCACAAACTCATTTGTTTTCTGGCTTTCGGGTCACCTTGACCCAGAGACAACACAAGGGATACCATAAACTCATTTGTTTTCTGGCCTTTCGGGTCACTTTGACCCAGAGACAACACAAGGGATACCACAAACTCATTTGTTTTCTGGCTTTCGGGTCACCTTGACCCAGAGACAGCACAAGGATACCACAAACACATTTGTTTTTCTGGCCTTTCAGGTCACCTTGACCTAGAGACAACACAGGGGATACCCGAAACACATTCGTTTTCGGGCCTTAGGGTCACCTTGACCTAGAGACAACACAAGGGATGGGGTTAAAAACTAAGTAAGTAAGTAATTTATATTTATAGAGCGTCACAAAGCACTTAAACGATAAAAAAAAGTACTCAAAAGATATACTAAAAAGATCAAGATAACACCAAGAAAAATACAAGTCCCAGATGATCAGGGAAAAGCCTGAACAAATAAAAACGTCTTAAGATGTTTCTTGAAGGAGTCAGTAGATCCATCAAGCACAAAGAGAGAGGAAGGGTGGAATCAAGTACGGCAAAAACAATAAAGGACCCAGAACAGAACCTTGAAGGACTCCACACAAACTAGGCACCATTAGGGTCTTCTTTCTTAAATAGCGGCATTTCCTGTACACCCTTCTAGTTGAATGCTAGGTCCACAAACAAACTGGTGTTTTTTTAACAAATTAGCGGAGATTAGTACTAGATTGATCCACTATCAGTAGATAAAAAGCCCAGACCAGTGCCATCAATTGTACACATGACCACTTATGGTTGGCATCTTTCGATGTACCAGTTCATCTCAGTTGGACTCATGGATCAGACAAATTAGTGAAAATAAAAAATGAATTCTTCTGACGTATCAACGAGGGACACAACATGCTCACGAACTGCGTCATCGAATCCTCCCGGCGTCACTATGAGGACACTCACGCACCTCGAATGATACGACTCGCTGAACAAAACTGTACCCCAGGGGTTAGGCAAAGTTTTAAAACCCACCGACGGATGTTTAATTCATCAGAGCGAGCGTGTAAAACAATCGTCTCCGTCCATCTCAGCCGGCCATTATCCCGGGGAATGTCATGAGTGGGACTGGAATGCTCACTCACACATTTCTTCCCGCTCGGAATAATGGCCCGTTTCTTAATTTTACGCCCCGAGGGGAGGGTGTTTCGGTGGACGGCACTCTGGAGATTTGCGGTGATGAAGTGCCGGATTGTTGTCGCTGTGACAACCTCTGCTCAGCGGTTCCAGCGGTGAATGGGGCCCGTTTGTTGTGTTGCGCTGGTGCGTCGCGTACCAGGAGAGACGGGCGTGAGCGACGAGGACAATGGCGCCGATTTAGTCTCCGCTCGGGCAGTGGGTCAGCATAATGCGGGGCGCAGAAATTTCAGCACCAGCAGAGGTTTGGCATAATGGCCTAGAAGACAGTGGAGAGTCTGTGGTGGGATGAGGAGAGACAGGGGGCGGGGGGGCGGTGGCATGTACCATAAAGTGTGGAGGGGGAGAGAACCTCAAGATAAAGATCGGAGGATGACAGAGGTCTTTTTCTGCGATCGACAGAGTGGCGTTTGTGTCCGGTTTTTGGTGGAAGAATGCCGGTGTCCAGGGTGACGGCGATAAGGGGGTGGGGTCACTCGGTGGGCCTTATGTCACCCCCCGGGTGTCTTGAAGCGACAGACGGATCCTGCGCGTCAAACGGGGAGCAGCCGATGGTCAAGTCGGGACAACCTGCTGGCACGAATTCCAATCCTTGCGAGTCTGCTATAGATTTCGGTATAGGTTCTAGGAGGGTGGTGAGGGGGGACGACGACTCTGGTGTTTGCTTGACAGCTGGACGGGGACAGTATGTGTGTTTGTGTACGTCGCAGTTGGAGGATGAGCGCGGCGAAGACGGGGAAGAGCTTGTTCAGCTGCGCGAGGGCTCGGAGGGTTAAATCCTCCCACAAACGGCGACTGTGGGTTTCTTTCTCACAAACACACAATGAATCCAAGACGCCCGGGGGTCGGGGTTAGGGCCGGCGGCGGCGGCGGCGGCGGCTCTCGGTTCTCACACTCCGGGCGAGTACTTCAGCTCTATGCAGGACTGGGTGGGGACTCAGTCGCTCTCACGGCGCTCAGAGTGGCGGGCCTTCGTCCTTCGTCGCGTCTTTCCAAAGCATGAGGATCCGCGGAGGTATTGGCTTTTTGATGTCCTGCTTTTGTCGCGTCTTTTAAGATCCTGTCATCCAGTACATTTATAGTGTCTCTTGGTGTACTTTAGAAGTGTCTTCATCTAACCGCTTTTCTTTACCAACTATTTTTAATATTTATTTTCCAGTCCAGCTGCTGAAGTCGTCAGACCTCGGGCGCCATAGTCTTCTCTACCTGAAGGACATCGGACATGGATGGTTTGGGAAGGTAAAAGAAACATAAACAGTTGGTTTGCTACATGTTTTTCTGGATAAAAAAATATACATAAATAATCTTTTTGTTAATGATCAGATAGTGGATTTAAAACCCATGTCGGCCACATAAATCGACGTGATTTTGTTGCGCAGATTTATTTCACCAAAGTACAATTGTGCGTACTGTATCCTCATAGTTGTCTATTATAAATGTCATATAACCATTTTTTTTGTATGGCAGGTTCTGATTGGGGAGGTCAACATGGGCCTCAGTACCACCCAGGTGGTGGTAAAGGAGCTGAAGGCTAGCGCCAGTGTCCAGGAGCAGATGCAGTTTCTGGAGGAAGTCCAGCCCTACAGGTCAGTGCACCAGAACACACCACACACACACACAAACACATGTGTGTGCGTCGCCTACAGTGGACAATGTGTTTTCTTATGCAGGACGTTGCAGCACCCGGCGCTCCTGCAGTGTCTGTCCCAGTGCTCAGAGGTCACTCCCTATCTGCTGGTCATGGAGTTTTGTCCTCTGGTGAGCATCTTTTGATCCTCCTCTCAATAGTCCTACACAAGCTTATTTTTTCAAAAATCTCCATCAGGGTGACTTGAAGAGTTATCTGAGCGGCTGCAGGTCGACGGACTCGGACGCCCCCGACCCGCTGCTTCTTCAGAGAATGGCCTGTGACATCGCTTCGGGGTTGCAACACCTCCACAAGAATAACTTCATACACAAGTGAGCTGCTCTTGTTTTTTGCCTCGCTCGATGAATGAGATCAAGGGCGCCCCCTGCTGGTCGCTCTCTTGCAACAACATCCTGGTGCTGCCCGAGTGTACGTCAGAAACTCCAGCATCAGTGATTTTGTTGCAAGAGGTGAACCTCGAATCACCACGAAGACGACGAAAAAGCGAATTGGCTGACAAGCCAACTTCTTGATTACGTATAATTTATATTTATAAACATCGTTCCTGTGCGCCGACAGCGACCTGGCCCTGCGGAACTGCCTGCTCACGTCAGAGATGGCGGTGAAGATCGGAGACTACGGACTTTCTCACAGTCGATACAAGGTCAGTGGCTGAATCTTTACCGTTCTGGGTTTGACTGAAGACGCGAGTGCACATGTTTTTAACACCCGTTTCTGCCGCCCCTAAGGAGGACTATTACGTGACCCCTGACCAGATCTGGGTGCCCCTGCGCTGGATCGCACCTGAACTTATTGATGAAGTTCACGGAAACTTGCTGCTTGTCGACCAAACTAAATCCAGCAACATCTGGTATCAGTTTTAGAAAGCATCTCACTACATCCATGAATTAATGTATTATTTCTACTTGTACTTGCATGTAAAAAACATCCATAAGAAGACACTTACTTTTGTTGTAAAACATTCAATCATTTCATGTTCAAAAAATGTCATTGCGGTGGAGAAATTGTTTCTCTGAGGCTACGGCTTCTGTTTCCGTCGTTCCAGGTCATTGGGGGTGACGGTCTGGGAGCTGTTCGAGCTGGGAAACCAGCCCTACAGACTCTATTCGGACAGACAGGTTCTGACGTATGCCGTGAAGGAGCAGCAGCTCAAACTCCCGAAACCCCAGATCCAATTCCCACTGGTGGAGCGATGGTGAGTGATGCGCTGACGGAATGGAAGGAGAGAGTTGAATCTAAAGAATCGTTTGACTAGTCTGGACTTGAATGTCTGCACAGGTACGAGGTGATGCAGTTCTGCTGGCTTCAGCCAGAGCTCCGTCCCAGCAGTGAGGAAGTTCACCTGCTGGTTACGTACTTGTGTGCCAAAGGCTCCAGCGAGGCAGAGGAGGACTTCGAACAGCGCTGGAACACTTTGAAACCCAACCTGCTTGGCAGCACTTCGCATACGTCCCTCATCCTGACCCCTACAACCGCATCCTCTGATGGCACAAAGCGAGCGTCGGCAGGGGAGCGGGCCTCCTCTGCCTCGTCCTCCTTTCCCCTGCTGGACCACTTCTCAGACAGCTACCAGTCCGACACCGGTGACGACCTGCTGACCGTCACAGAGACGAGTCATGGCCTTAACTTTGAGTACAAATGGGAGGAAGCCCGAGCTGAGCAACCGTACTGTTCGTCCTCTACAAGTGGGCCTCTGGGCCAGGGGAACCCATATTATCAGGACATCTACTACTCCAGCAAAGGAAGTCCCTCTGAGGGTTGCAATGGTGGAAGCCTGAGCTCAAGTATTTCCCCATCCTACTATCAACCCGAACATCCAAGTGTGGTCCCAGTATTGAGTGCTCACAGCCCTTCAGTCAACAGTGAGTACTACATCCGAATAGAAGAAACAGCAGACTGCAACATCAACATGGACAACATGGACGACAGTCCAGCTAATCACGCTAGCAACAGCAGGCCGTCCTTTGAGAGTACCACACAACCGATTGCCTATTGGTCGACCGCTAACAACGCTCAAGCTACTTCCTATGACTCAGACACAAGCCCAATCGTCCACCTAACCGTGTCCAGACGGTCGTCTAACACCAGCCAAACTAAGCTAAGCCACCCCCCCAACAACACTTCCTACCATCACTGTGAACTCCAGTGCAGACCACATCAATCGAACAGGGAGTCATCACCAGCAAGCTCTTTAGAAATTCCAAGTTCCTCACAAGCAGTTAGCAGTCCAAGTTTAGGATTCTGCGACCCGTACCTAGAAGCAGGCACCAGTGACGTCTGCGGTGACAAAATCATCAACCACGTTAGTATCGAGTTGGGGTCGGACGAAGGCCTGCTGGTGGGCCAGAGCGAAGAAGAAAGCCTCTTTGAAGAAGTCCCCAACTGGACCTCAAACCATTCGGCGAACAACAACATCCTGAGCTTCGACAGCCAGCATAACGACAATGGCTACATGGACCTTCATTACAACTCAAGAGATATGTGGTCTTTAACCAAAGCAACCACGAAAACATTCCTCAATATTAGGTCGTCTGGTGTGGTACAGGCAGACGAAGGGTTGTTTAGTGCAAATCCTTCGGAATCTGGCTCATACGTTTACTTATGTCCCAAAGAAAGAGAGACAGCAGCAAACAAAGTTCCTATCCAGAACTCAACTATGAGGCAAGAGGGGAAGCTGGAGGGAAAATGTGAAAACCTTTTGTTATTTAGAGGTGAGAGATTTTACTCAGAGCCTAAAATGATACCAGAGATGTGCCATGCTAACTCTGAGCCCCAAGACCCGGTGTCTACCGATTTAAAAGACAAACAGCTATCTTATCAAATGACCTCAGGGAAACCGAGGGTGGAGGACCCTGGTTTCGTGACGAAAGGGATTGGCCTTAGGGATCTCGGCATCTGCAGCGAGGATGAAGATGACGACATTGCAGATATAACCTCTGGTTTATTTGCGGATTTCCACCTCGACTTTGCAGAGGAGGAGGAGCTGAGCCCCCTTAAAAAACTGGGGTGCACGGAAGGCCTCACCTTGGAGAGCCCGAGTGACCAAGCCTTTAGTCCTGATCCATTTCCAATTCTACCCAAATCCCTTGACAGCGGCTACGATACGGAGAACAATGCGTCTCCCGAGTTTATCTTCAGAGAGTTTGAGGATTTTCAGGAAAGTTACGGTAGTCAGACCCTCGAAGAAGAAAGCGGGACCCTCCAACACATCCGTCTGACTCAAGGATTTTCCAAAAGAGCCACCGAGCTTAAGTTGACAGGTAAGACGGACAAGAACCCGTACAGGGACTCCGCGTATTTCTCTGAATCAGAGAATGAGAAAACACCGCGAGAGGAAGGGACGAGATTTTTCGCGGGTGAAAGTGACGTTAACGCCGAGCAATACGCAGTAACAAGTACAAAACAGGTGAAGATGTGTCACACCTGGGAGGGGGATCAGAGTTCCTACTGTCTAGGTTCTGTTCCCGAGCTGTCCATGCTGGCGCCGTTCCCTGCACAGATGGGTGGCTGCCTCACAAAGGAGTCTGCCCCCGCTGAGGGCAATCTGGACCTGGAGACGGAACACTCAGGAGATGAGCAGTGCACAGAGCTTAGCTTCTCTGGCGAGTCTGAACAAGCGACTCAAGAGGCCTCGGTCAACTATGAGGACGGTAACAGAGGGGACAACTGCTATGGTGGCGGGTACTCGTCCTCCGACTCGACCCAGGACGACTACAAGGACGAACACGGGGAACGATCCACAGAGGAGGAGGAGATTCCAGAATTCAACCAGGAAGAGACGGAAGATCGAGGGAAGAGTCTGATCAACGGAGAGGACTTTGAGGACATCGATGCCGAAGAGTGCGACTCTCAAGAGAGCTTGTGCGAAGTGTCCAACGGAAACGTGGACCTATCGTCGTCGTCGTCGTTGTTGGAGCTGTGCGGGGAAAATGTCCGGGCTCCACTGGAGGAGGCGGAAGATGAAGACGACTCGGACGACAGCGAGTCCGATGAGGAGATGAGGATTTACAACATCCAAGAGGAGGAGAGCGAGGAGAGCGAGGAGGAATTGAGCATGGTGCCCGTGGTGGTGAGCGACTGCAGCGGTTCCTCGCACCTGCGCAGCCTCCTGAAGATGCCGTCAGTGATCACGCAGTCATTCTGCGAAGAACTGGAGAAGAAGAAGAAAGCCGTCTCCTTCTTTGATGATGTTACCGTGTTCCTCTTTGACCAGGTAAGGAACGTGCGTTTGTGTTTGCATTAGCATAGATTTGATCAAACACTTTTGTACTTTTAAGGAAAGTCCAACTGCTGAGCTGGCGGATTACACCTTCTCCAACTGCGAGGAGTCCAAAAAACCTTCGGAGGGAAATACTTCAGACCCTCAACTTGAAGACTCCTTTTGCATTTCTAAAGTCTTGGAGGGGGAGCACTCAGAAGAGGGCGAGTTTGTCAAAGGAATTTGCTACTTGGTGTAAATCTCACTGACGACTCTCCGGCTGTGAATAAACGTCACTTTGTTTGTGTGTGTGCATTCAGGTGGTGGTTGTGAGTTTGAAGAAGACCCTTCTGTTGAACCCTGTCCGCCTTCACCCGACACCATCTCCGAACCTACCCCCTTCCCAACTGCACCCGACTCCCCCAAACCTGCCGATGTAGCACTTAACCGTTTTGTAGTGTCACGATTCTCCATCACGCACGTCTCCGATGCCGACACCGGTAAAGCTACAGGTCTGTAAGGCATCGATAAGTCTGATGTTCTGCATGCCCTTGAATTCACATGTCTCACCGATGCTGTGTCTTAGTTTTCATATTTAGTCGGGTAAACTAGTGAATTACTTCCTGTTTAGGAACTTTCATTAAAAGAAGGTTATTTGAAACTGAACTATAACAACAGGCATTGCAAGGCAAATACACAATAAATGAAGCACAAAAATGGTTCAAAAAGATTGTGTCCTGAGCAAGTATAACTGAGGGTGACCTTGTAGAAGCTACATTTGTTGCATTATTGGATTTTTACAGAGTTTATGATCCAAACTGAAAATAACAAAGAGGAATAAAGTGAGCTGAGCTAAAGGTACAGCATTGCTATCAACTAGCTTTACTAGCAATGATTGATTTTTTACCAATTACCTAAACTAGCAGGTTTGGTATTTTTATTAACTACATCAACTTCAAAATGGGCTTTTACCAATTAGCAGCTAAACTAAAAAGTTTAGCATTGTTATCAACTAGCTAAACTAGCAATGATCGCGTGTTACCAACTACCTTAATTACCAACAGGGACTTTTACCAATTAGCAGCTAAACTAAAACAAGCAGGAAAATTATGTTCATAAAGCTACCTAACTAGCTCAACCAGTAAGTACATTATTGCTAACAATTAGATTAACTAGCAT
The DNA here is from genome assembly GCF_982586985.1 of Callionymus lyra. Taxonomy (NCBI): domain Eukaryota; kingdom Metazoa; phylum Chordata; class Actinopteri; order Syngnathiformes; family Callionymidae; genus Callionymus; species Callionymus lyra. The sequence continues at coordinate 16,280,269 of NC_141832.1, read as the reverse complement.
GTATAGTATTGATATCAACTAGCATCACTAGCAAGTACAGTATTGAAATCAACTAGCTTCACAAGCAAGTATAGTATTGATATCAACTAGCTTCACTAGCAATTAGTGTTGATATCAACTACCAATTATAGTATTGATATCAACTAGCATCACTAGCAAGTACAGTATTGAAATCAACTAGCTTCACTAGCAAGTATAGTATTGATATCAACTAGCATCACTAGCAAGTACAGTATTGAAATCAACTAGCTTCACTAGCAAGTATAGTATTGATATCAACTAGGTTCACTAGCAAGTATAGTATCGATATCAACTAGCTTCACTAGCAAGTACAGTATTGAAATCAACTAGCTTCACTAGCAAGTATAGTATTGATATCAACTAGCTTCACTAGCAAGTAAAGTATTGATATCAACTAGCTTCACTAGCAAGTATAGTATCGATATCAACTAGCTTCACTAGCAAGTATTGGTATCAACTAGCTTCACTAGCAAGTAAAGTATTGATATCAACTAGCTTCACTATCAAGTAAAGTATTGATATCAGCTAGCTTCACTGGCAAGTATAGTATTGATATCATCTAGCTTCACTAGCAAGTATAGTATTGATATCAACTAGCTTCACTAGCAAGTATAGTATTGATATCATCTAGCTTCACTAGCAAGTATAGTATTGATATCAACTAGCTTCACTAGCAAGTATAGTATTGATATCATCTAGCTTCACTAGCAAGTACAGTATTGATATCATCTAGCTTCACTAGCAAGTATAGTATCGTTATCAGTAAGCTAAACTAACAAATGCTAAACTAGCATTTTTATCAAATAGCTAAACTAGTATGAATAGCATTGTTATCAACTAGTTTATAGTAAGTGGCTAAATTATTAAAATCATAAAAGTTGCCCAAAGTAATGTTTCCAAGCGATTAATATTCATATTTAAAAAAAAATGGGTATTTTGCCTTTAAACGTCGACCCTGATGAAGAAAGCACGTTTGTTTTTTCAGTCTGTAAATATGAAAACGAAGACAGCATCAGTCACACAAACACCTGGAGTTTCTGCGTCAATGTCAGTCACGTGATTCACTCTGAGCCCGCTGATTGGACTGTACTTATGTTGTCAAACAGGAAACAGTGAGGACGAGGCAAAAGAATAAAAGTGCCACGAGAAAAAAAAACCTGGCGCTGGAGGAAGGACGAGTCCTTCGCCCACAGACCAAGCAGCATTATTTAGACTCCATTCTTTGGGCACCTCAAGCCTGGTATCCCTTTATGAGACAGTGCCTCATGCTAGAGTCCATTCATGATTTGCACATTTTTTGTTTTTCTTATTGGACGCCAATGCTGTGAGTAGTAAAATCACGGTTCATCACGACCACTGTTATTTCATTTTTTATTATTTTTTTAAATCATAAAAACTGATGAAGAAAACCTTGAAAACCTTGAAATTGGACAAAAATCTACCTTCAGTTTTAGTGACTTCACGCCATCATTTCAAAGCACTTTGCATAGACTCTATTTATATAGAAAGCTGCTCTACATCGCCCTCTGCTGGAATGAAACACTTGTACCCGTGCCCCCCCCCCCCCACACACCCCTCTTTCATCCGTGTCCACAGTGCCATCTAGAGATTCACTCCATTTGTTGCCCCTTTCAAGCTAGAAAAACACATTTGTGAACCGTTGAATGTCTTTTTTATCCTCCGTTGTATCGTCCGACATCATCACCCGTTGTATTTAAAAAAAAACACGTAGCAGGTAGTTTTCACTTCAACTCTACCGTGGCGTCAACGCCTTCCTCCTCTTCTCCGTCAATAAAAAAAAAAAGGAGATAAACACCACAAACTAGTCGGTGACGATTCGCCAAAGAAGTCGAGAGATCAAATCTGTTGAGAAGACGAGGAGGACGGTTCCGGCGTCGACAGTCATCGCCGTTTCACTCATTTTTGCGTCTGAAAAAAAAAATAAATCCAGATAATTTTTATTGTGTGTGTAAGTGTGTGAAATTTATCTAAAAAGCAACACAAAAGAAATGATGTGCTCATTTGTATTTTTATTCTGGATAATTTATGCAGGTTTCTGTACAAGAAGATGAAATTAAAAACAAAGGGGAAGAGAAAACAAATTAAAAAAGATAAAGAAAAGTAAAATAAAAAAAAGGAATCTTTTATTCTGAAAAACATCCATAGCATCATTTACCTAAATTAACAAAGTTTAGCTCATGTGTTTACGGGGAAATGAAATGTAACGTAGCAGAAGTAAGACGGAGCTAACAGGCTACATACTAACAGAGATGCTAAACTGTGAACAAAAAGAAATGTATATATATATATATATTTATATTCTTTTGAGCCACATCTTGCTTTGTACCAACTTATCATAGTCAGTACATATTAGTTAAACTAAAACAAAGTTAGCAACAGAAACCTACTAGCTAAACGGTTTCAGCTAGCACAGTTTTTCGCAATATTAGCTTAGCATTTATTTTGCATTAAATCTGTAAATTCATAAAAAGTATAGTTTTTTTTAAATTTTTATATATAATCGTTTTTGGCTTCTTTTTTAGTAGAAAGTTTTCAGTCAGTGTTGTTAGCATCAGTTACGTGACTCAACAACTGACTATTTTAACACAACCCTTTAAAGACAATTATGAGAAAACTACAAGAACTTTGTGCGTTACAGTTTTGAGTCTCAACTGGAGAATATTTTTTTTGTTTTTTTTCCTCAGGATATTTTCAACAAAGTCGATGTAACAGTTCTCGTAAACACGCTATCGTCATCAACATGCACAACAAAAACAAGGTAATAGGGCGTGAAGCTAAACAAAACAACAACAAAAAAAACACCGCTCCCTCGAAGCAAAAATGTTAAATAAAAAAATTATCTTTGCCACCTGTTGGATTAGAAGCTAATGAAAAAAAATCTGAGTGAGTCCGTGAAACGGTACAAATACAAACCATTGAAAGAGCAAAATTTAGAAAAAAAAAGAAAAGTGGAAGGCACAGTTCCCATGTAGGCTAACTGTAACGGCGCTAAGCTAATCTCTTCACAAAAGCATGTGCGTTCAAGCTAGGATATCTCGCAATCGTTCCATAAATATACACTTTCACTGGTCACAGCGACCGTTGCTAACCCTCAACCACCTCCACCCGTCGTAACCACAGAGCAAAAGCCGACGCACAGATAGAAATCACACAACTTAGACCTCGGCGTTCTAAAGATCTACTCGAGTCGTCGGGGACGTTCACCGGCGGTGACGCTAAAAAGTGTTTTTTTTTTTTTTTTCCAAACTTCCACTAGTAGTAGATGGTGGCGGACCGGTCGTCGCTGTAGGTGGGTCGGAGGTAGACCTCCAGAGAGCGGTCACTGTGGGGAGAGAGAAAAAAAAAAAGGGGGCGGGGCAAGAAGACGCATTAGGCGGAAACCATTGACAGCGCTACTCGGTTAGCTAGCACCGAACTACAGCAAGCGGCTTAAGTTAACGGAGACATGCGAGCAGGGTTAGTGTCATCTCGGGTGGATTTTTTATTTTTTATTTTGATGCAGCCGATGACAGCAGGAAGCAAATCCCCCCCACAAAATGCGAACATAAAAGTAAAAAAGTGTAGCCAAGAAGCGATGGATGCTGGTGGTGACTTACGGAAGGTCCTGTTCCCTTCAGAAGCGGGACAACTCTGGACCCAAACTGGAAGGTAAAGAGAACCCTTGGGTTTGAGTGGTGGCTCGGATCATGCATGGATCACAGTTAGTTACTGCTGGTTAGTTTTCGGCGCAGGATGAACTTTCGGGAACACTTGACGATGATCATTCATGGTAAGAAAAGTCATGCGTGACATGCCAGGGACGCCGTTGAAAAAGGCGCCATCTTGCACCCCCTAGTGGCCACTTTGTGTTCGTGCGTAGAACTCAAATGATCAGTTTTCTTGATAATTCGCGTAAGTATAATCATTATTAACAATTAGGATGACTTATCGATATAGAACATAACTTAACGTTAAAATTTGTATTTGATTTAATATAAATAAACGATAATACATATTAATGTCTAATTTCTTATTTCAAGAAAAATATTCAAAAATCAATATATGACTTCTTCATTATTTACTTCGTAGTTTCTCATATAAATGTTTATTTTTGTCCGTGGATTTTTGGCTAGATAAGTGATAATACTATATTTAATTCATGTATAACACTAAAGCTAGTATGGCTAATATTAAGATGATTTAATAAAATTAAAATATTTTAACGGTAATGTAACCAAGATGATAAGGAAGTTAGATTGTACTTTATATCAATTTAAAAGTGGATTCATTGCTAATCTTGGACGTGTTAAATGATCAGAAATAGTTTTAAAATAAAGTTTAGTTCAGCTATACCCTAAATTAATTATTTTTCTTTCTGAACATCTTTATTTTTGTTTAGGTTTTCATAATTTATGAACCACTAGTTTACTAAATATAATCAAAAAAGTATAAACATTAGCATTGGCAGCTTCAATGCTAACATTAGCTTTGAACTGGCATTAGCATGCAAACATAACAAAAACAATAAACAACAACATCTTAAAATACTGATACACAAAAGGAAAAATACAAAAGTAAAGTTAAACTAACTGAGCAGGCGTTGTTTTTTTTTTCCAGACACAAACACACTCATGCACACAGTCGCACCGACACACACACGAAGCTAGGAGGTTGTTAGCGCGGGGGGAACGAGGCGTTCAGGGACCAGCATGCTTTGCTGCGGGTCACTTACATGAGCGAACATGAACGAGCGAGACCTCGGAAAAAGGTCGGCAGCAGAACAGAACTTCCCGTCACACCCGACGATTTATTAATATATAGAGATATGTTTTATTCAGAATACCTTTGTAAAAAGTCACCGTTACATTCAAGGTCAATTTTGAGTATCACACGTTTTTTCTCCTCCACAGCATGCATAAGATAACAATTCCACGAGTTTCTCTTTATTCCTGGTAATACTTTTTTTTTTACAAGGACAATTTTTGAAAAGAAAGGACATAAAAAGAGAGTAAATAAACACCACTCAGGGGATACAATCGTGAAGAACACAGAGCTGCAAAAGCCGCCATTAGAAAGAATATGTTATATTTCACAGCAGTATTGCAGAGACCGCTTTCAATGCCTCCAGCAGGGGGCAGAATTTTAGGTTTTAACCTTTTCAACGTGTGGCAAAAAATTGAATGAAACGATTTTCACAAAAATAAGAAAGTCGGTGACATTATTATCATATATACGCAGCGATAAATTATTAAACTTTTTTCATATACTTCTCTTAAAATATTTAATGAGGGTTGTTGTTGGTCATTTCCAAGTTAATAACTCAAATATATATATATAAAAACACTTACAATTTTTATTTAAAAATAAAGAAGTTTTGCGATGCATCAGAAACCATCAGGAAATTGACCAAATATTTTATCACATATTTATATATATCTTTTAATTTATTATTTTCCAATAATTTACAAATTCTTCTAAAATAAAATGATATAGTAATTAATTTGTTGTTTTTTTTACACAAGAATTATTTTTGGTGGAACAAACGGAAATAATAACCAAAAGTATTTCATGAGGTATTTTAACTTAATTGTATTTTTGTTGGATGTAAATATATAATCAGGAAAAAATGACCAAGTATTGTTTTATTTATTTTATACTAGGAATAATAGATTATGTTTAAATTAATAAGCAAAAGCTTTTATGCGTTTTAAATGGTTTTAATTCAACAGAAATTTTAAGGTAATGTTTGCAAATATTTAATGACTTTTCCACTACATGTAAATTCACTAATCAGGGGAAAATAACAAAATGTTATGATAACACATATTAATACGATATTTAAACCAATTAACAAATACTTTTTTCTTTTTCCAATTTAATGGTAGGAAACGAGAAATTCCCAAGAAAATTTTACAAAAACTTTAAGGAGGCATTTAAACTTTTGATGTATTCTTCTTTATATTTGAATCAATTAATCAGTGACAATAACCAAATATTTTATTTTATTTTACATTTAAATGAATTGGCAGCAAATTTTCCTTTTTCTTTTTTTTTTTAAAGAAAATAATAATTTTTCGATTCACCATAAATCACCGGAAAATGTACCGAATATTTAATGAAGGAATTTTAATACATACATTTCATTTAATTTCCAATGTGGTTTATACCATTAAATTAATTACTCCATTTTATTTAAAACTGTGGTATTATATTAAGTAAGAAAGTAAGCAGTTTTTTTTTTTGTATAGCGCTTTCCAGACCAGGGTCACAAAGCGCTTAAACAATCAAAAAAATATTCAATAAAGTATATACTTTAAATTTAATATTAACCAAACATTTGATCATATCTTAATATATTTAAATCTATTAATGTATATTTATCTCCTTTATATTCACATTTAAATTGCCAATCTATTATTTTTCAACTTAAAACGAAAGTTTTTTTCACAACCGTTTTAATGGATATAGAATAACGTTGCATATTTATCGCAATTTCCCACTTAATACATGAGTAAACTGAGAGAACTTAGAAATGACCCACACTCTTGCTTCTTGTCGCGACAGGGAAAAGTAAATTAAGGCAAAAATGAAACATGTTTTTTAAAAAATTCCGGACATGGAACCACCGACACGAGGTGCGACTGATGGGTTTCTCTGGAGCGGTGACACAGTCATCTGGAACAAAGCGACCCGGATAATACAGCGCCCACACTTGTGCTTAAGGGGGTCGGGGGGAGGTCGGGAGAAAAAAAAAAAGGCCGTTGAGCCTGAGCCGGGCTTTTTGTTTCACGACACCCCGAGTCTTTTTGGCACTTGTACAAGTACATGAACATGTCCTCCGACCACATGACACCACCATGTACATGCAGGAAAAAGACGAGCAGTAGCAAAAAAGGCAAAAAGTCTTCTCTCTCGCGCTCATAAAACAAAAACTCAGGGTCCGTATCGCGGCGGGCCGAGCAGGAAGCTCTCAACGCAATCCTCCACCCACCAACCGCTACTGTCCACGGCACCGGCGGCGGCAGCAGCAGCAGCACCCCAGGGATGGACGCACGGAGGAGGGGGAAAAGGAGGGAACCCGGAGGAGGAAGAGAGGACAGAAAGGAAGGGATGAAACTGGTCCACTCGGTGAAGGAGGAGACAAGTGGACAGGAGGGGGAGAGAGGAGGGGAGGAAGGGAGGAAGGGAAGGGAGGAAGAGGCCCCTGTGCTATCCGGAGTCTGTCAGTATGTCTGTTCTCACACTGTCGAAATCAATTTGCCATCAGGACTGTCACTGCGGAACAAAGAGAGAAGGAAGCTTGCCAGGTCGGACACACTCAGAGAGAAATGAAGACAAAGACGGGCACGAGGAGGCGGTTTGGGCCGAGCCGAGGTGGACTCGGTGTCAGGGGGGGCGAGTGGGGGGGTTCTCGAATTGATGGTGGTCAGCGGGCGCCCCCTAGTGTCGATGTCCAACTATCAAAATATCATAATAGCATCTATTATATATTTTATGTAACATTTAAAAATGAGTAAAGAAAACTACTTATTTATTTCATTTCTCCAAACATTATCTCCCATGTTTGTCCTTTTTCTACATTTATTTAATTTAAAAACACATTTCAAAGTTTTATTTTATTATTAACTATTTTTTTTTATTATTATTATTTTTTATTCGTTTGATTTTATTCCTCTCATTTTGTTTATTTGTATTATATATATATTATAATTAAAACATTAGTAAATACATTTACATTTACTATACTTTTGTTCGTTGAGTTTTTTTTCCCATAAAACTTTATTTTTAACAAACCATCTTACTGAAAAAATAAGCAAAATAACATTTTATAATAATTAAAATAGTTTTTTTTTTTTTTTATCTCTTATTTTCTTTCCTTATATTTTATTAATTTCGTTTTATTTCATTTATATTTATTATAATATATATATATATATAATTTTTTCTTTGGGAGATTTTTATTTTCATTTGCAGTCACTTCAGCTCACATACACTTATAAATATGTCTTCAAACCTAAATGTTTTTTTTTTTCTTCATGAAAACACATTTTCTTATTAAATACATTTGGAATTTTTGGTCGTAGACTTTGCCGTTTTTTTTCTTTTAACTTTTCTTTCCAAAAATTTAATTTTTAAAATATAGCTTTAATGAAAAAGCTGAGTAGAAGAGTGAGTATTTAACTTTATTATCATCTTGATTGTGTTATGCTTTTTTTTTGTCTCTTGTTTTATTTTATTCATCTCATTTAATTTTTATATATTTTTTATTGTATCCTTTTTATTCTATACTGTCATCACCTTTGAAACAATAATGTTTTTTTCATTATATTTTAAATAAAAACTGGGAAAAAAAAGTTTCAGTCAGGATGTTTTTTAATGTATTATTCTAAAGTACGACTTGAATGCCACATTAATACCTCTGAATATGACTATTTTATCCTGAAAAAACATTCAATAATTAAATAAATTTCCATTTTTTAAGGACCCACTCTTTTCCTATTTCTTACTTCTTTCCCAACATGTAATTTTTAAACTAAAATGTCCATAGACCAGCTAACTAGCCAACTTATACATTTGATATAATCATCATTATTGTGATTTTTATTATTGAACGTGTTGTAAATTAATTCATTAATCATCTAATTTCTTCTGTAATTTTACAACATAAGGTTCCTCACATAGCATCTGAAACATTTGATCTTAATGTGGTTTTAAATTTAAAAAAATAAAACTTTTACCACCACCTTAACCCCCTGCTAACACGAGAAGACGACTCTTCGTCCACCTACAGCCGCGACTCCAAACGCACCCACAGTGATTAGAAGATTCAACTTCCGATTCCCTCATCCACTTATTTTTTTTTGGGGGGGGCCCAATGATTTGAAAGGTTTCAGATCCGTGGATGAGGGAACCATCAAGTCATCTCCGTGGCTGGAGAGATGCAGGGATTAGTTTCCTTTTAGTGGCTTCAGGTTTGAAAAAAAACAGAGCTGCTTGTCTGAGAGCTGCAGACTGAGCAGCAGCGGTGACAGAGATGAGGTTCAGCGAGATGTTTTACCGACACTACAAACACACTCTTGCACCTCGTTCATCACACACACACACACTCAGCCGCTCACAATAATATACACTTATAAACACACACCAGGATGTGCTTGTTGACTTCATAGTTTCATAAACACTTAATCTACGCAATGTTTAAAATTGACATCATGTTTTGTTTTTTTAGGTCTTTTAAGTCAATTTAATTTTCCCTGTCAATATTTTGGCTCTAAATGACTTGAATGGGAGCGGCAGCGCTTTATTATCGGAGGTAAAAAGATGCCTACCTTGTGGCAAAGCGACCCTCATAATCCTCGATGGCGGGCTGTGAAGGAAGAAACATTTGTCAAACGTAATCCCTTGATTTGTGGACATGTCTCTGATTGAACACTAGGTGGCAGCAAAAACACGTGAAGAAATTGAGCTGCAGCAGCAACTGATATGAAAGAAAAAAAATCAATTTCTTTTTATATTGATTTCGCTATAGTTGTCAATTTCCCTTAATTTGAGACACACCGACACTCATTTCTAAGCAAAAGAAAAGCAGGTCTTCCAGTGACATAAAGATAAATAAATAAATACATAAGATAAATGAATGTAAACACTACTAATGTAATTCAATTTAAAAGTGTTGCACAACAACATGACTCAATATTGATGTTAACTTCACTTTTGAGCCAAATTTGTCGACCGGTTTAATGTCAGCATTCTATTCACAGACTCCACTTTAGATACAACAACGAAAAATAAACGATATAAGATTTGTGTTTCACTTATTAACACTAGTTTACAGTAGTGATGATGAAGCCTCGTGAAACAGTGTCATATTGTTTAGAGGTCAGTAGGTGGCGTCATCAGTTTAAAAATGATGTTTCATTAGAGCAGTTGTTCAAAACAACGGAAAATAGTGCAGAGACCGCCATCTAGTGGACTCTGAAAATAATGACGCTGCTTCATGAAGCTTCATCAGACCATCACTAGATTAGAAGGAAAAAACAATATTACTGTAGAGAAAATCCAACTTTTTTTTTTTTTTGACTAAATTTCGGTAATAAATAATAAAATGATAAAATTTTTTTGAATTTTGAATCAATTCACTTTTGAAAAACTTAATGGTAGCGCTCTCTCATAACCCTTGTGTTTCACAGGGTCAAAATGACCCGGAAGCCCTCCCAAAAAACGTGTTTGAGGTATCCCTTGTGTTTCTCCACCACTGCATATCTATTTATGGACGCCAGGGAAAGGTCGCTCACCTTGACCCAGACGCAACACAAGGGATACAACGAACACACTTGTTTTCGGGTCACCTTGACCCGAAGATAACACAATCTTACCATTACCTGTGTGGTCAAATTGCTGTCCACAAATAAAATGCTCATTTGAAAGCTAAATCAACTTGTATAAACTTTAAACAAGTTAATTATCCTAAATATAAACATTTTGAAATTTAAATCAATAAAATACAATACAAAAACAACACAAAAAAGGTATTTAAAATGCCTCTAAATTTGTTAAAATCTGGTCTTTGATCTGACTCACAATATGAGGGTAAAGTTTTCGCCTCTGAAAAGATAGAAGGGTGTGTGTGTGTGTGTGTGTGTGTGTGTGAGTCATGCTGCAGAAAATCAGGTCAAAAAAGAAGCTTATTAGGAGAAGATATGAATATCATCGAAGCAGCCGGCGTGTTGCGAAGACAAGGAAGTTCATTATGCAACGGCTTCATCATCCGCCGGTTGTTTACCTGTGTGCCGAAGCCGGCCATACTGTACGGGCGTGGGCGGGTCTGTGCGAGGCTCTGGGCCAGCAGGCGGGCGGTCAGGCCGTAGTCAGGGGCCGGGACCGACCCGTCGTTCTCCAACAGGTTCCCGGTGCTGCTACTTTTCCCGTGGTGCAGGCTGCTGCAGGAGTGGATTCAATATATAGATATATATAGTCAACATGTGTCCACGAGGGATGGGAGTCCATAAAAAACTAAAAACTTACTTCACTTTCAGCTTCTCCGCGTCGCTGTCGGGCAGCACACGCGTGTAGGAGAACGGGAACCAGCCGCGCCTGAACCAGAACCAGGTTAAATCCGGTGAAGAACACGACTTTCAATTAAAATAAAAAAAGAAGTTACATTTTATTCTTCTCGTTCTCCCCGTAATGCCAGCCGTCGCGGGCCTCCGGCACCAGCAGGGTGATGACGTCGCCCTCGGAGAAGCTGAGCAAGGTCCCGTTGTCGCCGGCGGCGTGGGAGAAGATGGCCTGGACGCGAGCGCGCCCGTTCTTTTCTAGACCGGCGGCCATGGAGCTGGATCTGGGCAGGGTCCTGGTCTCGCCTGTCGGATTTACAAAAGTCTTATTTTCGGCCTCATTTCACGCAGAAACCACAGTTAGTAGACTTAAGGATTGACGGCCTTTATGAAGCTTCATGAAGCGTCATTCTCAACTTCATCAAGCAGTGTCATTATTTTCAGAGTCCACTAGATGGCGGTCTCTGGACTATTTCCCTTTGTTTTAACAACTGTTCTAATGAAACATCATTTTTTAACTGATGGCGCCACCTACTGACCTCTAAACAACATGACACTGCTTCATGAAGCTTCATCACTACCGTTTTCATAAAACCTCGCATTATTGGCAAGACAAGAGCGCCTCCTCCTGGGGCTTCATTACTCCAAATACTAGCTTGCTTACTGGGGTCCCACAAGGGTCTGTGCTGGGTCCTTTATTTTTTCCCTCACTATGCACAAGCTCCGAATTTATTTTCTCCTCATTTACGCTGAAACTAAAACATATTGTATCGATCATTTATTAGTAAACTTTGAAATAGGTTAGCATTCAATGTAACCTTTAGATAAATAGTATTTAAGCGAAAACATAAAAAAAACATACTTGGAAGTTGAGGAATAAAAAAACAGTAAGATGCAGAGCAAAAAGAAAAATAATCCGGTGTTGGTTGGAAACAAAGTTTTGGGCAAAAGAACCAAAATGTTCAATTTAACGATTTATAAATAGTGAGTTGTCTTGTGGGTTTTTTTTTTTGTGTTTTGTTCGCACCGTTTATTACGGCTTTTACTTTTAAAATGAACACCTTTGGCACGCTCATTTGCCCAATTCGTCACTGTCAAAAAACAAAAAAATTGAGTGTTGAGTGTTCCGAGAACATTTTTAATCCTCTTAGTTATTCACAGAAGTGAATGAAACAAGCTGTGGTGTGTTCACAGTATACCTCAGCGCTCAAGGATTTTACCTTCGTCACCATGCCAACTATAAAGATGAGTAACTAAAACAAATGTATGTTTAATCACCACTTGTTGTTTTAATATGAAGTATATCTAAATAATACAATTACAATACCATATTGATAAACACAACCTTTTAAACGGTGTTGCACAACATCTCATGACTAAACCTTGATGTTAACTGCAGTTTAAGCCAGTTTTTTAAGGATAACATGTTTAATTGATTACAAAAAAAGCATGTTTTGCTATTTTTCTAGTTTCTAAGTCACCATAGACACCTTTGAGATCAACTAGTGCATCCAGATTCGACCTCAAGTCCATCTTAAAATCACAAATGAATAATAAAAATGACACTAATAGTAATAAATATAGATTCTTGTGTGTTCCAATTTTATGCCGACATATACCACAACTTTCCAGGGACGGAGTAGACGAGACCAAATAAAAAGATCTAAAATCTTCCCAGGATTATTGTTTTTAAGTAATTATACCCTGATTTTACCGGTCCGACCTACTTGGGCACTTAGCTAAAATAAGTTCGACACCCCCGTAGTATATTCAGGGCTGTAGCGATACACCAATCTCACAATACTATATATTTCATTACAAATGCAAGATTTTTCTGAACAGTGTAGGAGAAACTAAATTTGAGCGACATCTTGTTATTGTTCCGCTCTCTTATGGTTGAATGGCTTTTAAAGCCACTGGATTGTATCCTCTCGTCCACAGTCATCGCATAGAACTTGTGGGATTCCACGCTTTCTTTAGCTGCGAAGGATTTAATGATCGCTACCTCTAGTGGCTCAAGTTTAATGGCAACACCAAAATGAACAAACAGTCTGAATATCCGCATGTGAATTGTACATGAAAAAAATGTACTTTCTTACTTATTAATTACTATTTCACACACACTTTATTGAGATATAAACCATAAAAGATAAAAAATATAATATAATTTAATATATACATATATACAAAAATACATATATATAAATATACACATATATACACACACACACAAACACATAGACACATATATAAATATATACATTATCTTAAAAAAAATCAATACAGTGAAGTTGAATATCGATTGAGTAATATGATTTTTTTTATATATATGGCGGTGAAAATATTTTTGTTTCTTACACCTCTGTGTATTTGTTTTCCAGTTTTTCAGGAAAATGTTGCAAAATTAAATCATTTTGTCAATATAACAGGCAAATAAAACGCATAAATATAGGGTAAAAATCAGCTCAAAAGTTTTTTGGTATTAGACTTTTTAAAAAATACATGTTCGTCTCCCCCTACTGCAAATTATCATGAAGTGCAAGTCGACACCCTCACAGCGATACTTCAAACGCAGGAGGAAAAATCAAATTCCGATGATGGGTTCATGAAGCTTCATGACACAGTGTCTTGTGACGATCTTTAAAAGCTTTAAAATAATGTCAACAGTTGCTTAAAACCAAAGATCAGAACGCAAAGATCTGATGAGAGCGACGCTTCATGAAGCTTCACCGAGTTCCTGCCGGAGATCCGTAAAACCTCAGGTATAACTTCGACTTTTAAAGGAATTAAAAACTGTTTAAATAATCCTTAGAAGAGTCTGTGGCACTTTCCTGTACTATTCAATATTTTCTCTTCTTCTTCAAAGTTTTAGAAACACAACAATTGCACGAGATAATGTGGATCTCATCATTCGTCTTTTGGTTTGAGACGCTGTTGATGCCATTTAAAAGAAAAAAACAAAAAAGTCTTACCCACTGGGTTCTTGTTTTTGGCGGGGGCTGGCCGGCGGACCGGGAGGGTGTTGGAGTAAACATCGCTGACCTGCCTCTGGGGTGGACCCTGCGCCGGGGTCTGAGGGGAGGAAGGCCTGACCTGGGACACGGCTATGGTCCCCCCATCCGTCCAGTACTCGTCTCCATGGACCCCTGTCGTCCCGTTCACCATGGACATGCCGTCAGGACCGATCAGCCTCTGAAGAGCCGGAGACACCGAAGTTTTTGCCAACAGTCGACTTTGAAGAAAGTTGTCCGACATTTGTTTGAACTTGAGCATCTGATAAATAATTTGTTTGGGAGTGAAATCCTCTGTGAGTTTCCAGCTCCAATGTTTCAAAGCTAACATCTTCATCGCAAAAAAACAACAAACATTCAGACCAAAGATTCATGAGAAAGTTAATGAAAACCAAACACTTTCTAGATCCCTTAAAGCAACAAAATGTTCCCAAGAAACTTGGAAAAAAAAAAGTTTGATATTCATGTATCATCCATGTCTACACCCCTGGAGAAGAATCAGAAGGTCAGCAAGTCAACCTTGGGCTGTATTTATGAAGCCGGCATGAGGTCAAAAATGAAAAACTTTTCATCCAGAAATGCGAGTACAGTGTTTTCTTCGCCACATCTCGCTTGAACAGTAGATACAATTTAACACCACAGGACTTGGCAGGACACAGCAATTATTACAGCAACCCAACTTATGGTGCCAACAAAACAGTGAACTCCCATGATGCCTTTCCACACGTCTATTTTCGTGATGGCCGATCAGTCTCAAAAATACTGTATTTAAGTTTTTCTGTTGCTATGTCGAAAGGGAAGGACGGCACCGATTGGTTTGCTGGGCGGCAAAGCATTATGGGAGCTGCTCAGTTCGGCGTTATTGAGGGCGATGGCGTCTCAAATGCAATGCTGAGGTTGTAGGTTCAAATAAATTTTAAATACCTATTGTTCAATTAAATAAAATGTAACAGTCACTTCTACTTCGCAGATTTAGTTTAACGCAGGGTTTTTTCGGAATGACATAAAGTGTATCCTTGCTGTTAATATAAAGGAATTCTGAAAGTATTTTAAAATAAAGTGCATCATAGTTTTGCCCAAGTTCTCCTTAATTGTTAAAGACCCAACCTGTAAGCTTAAAAGAAGTCTTTTGGCTCCCCCTGGTGTGGTAATAGTGTAACAGCAAGGTCGTTAATTCTAGGTATCGTCATGATTTTTACCAAGCGATAGAAAAAGGCTCACGTTGTCGACCCATTACTGTGAAGCAGTTGAAAATGATGGGTGTAATATTAACATTGATGAACCTAAATATCACAATATTCTTTTTCCACAATACCGTGTTGATAGTATTCAGTCCTTTCTTTTTAAATGTGCATTTATATATTTTAATCTTATTTAGTTTTTAAAATAACATTTATTTTTTATCGTAGTTATTTCATAGTTTATAGTTCAGTATTAATAACATTAAACAAATAATTGTGCTGAATGTACAATTAACTTGAAAATATTGACAGTTTTTATTGGTTTTATTTGTGTTGCAATTTAACTTCTGATCATTATAGGTAGAACTTTATTGATAATAAATAAATGTATTGTTTATTTATTGTTTATGTTTAATTATGTTTTCTGTTGCTGAGGTTTGGAGATATGACTGAGGACGAGAGGATACAGAGATCTTTTAAAGCTAATTTTGACATATTTTGGGTTCAAAACAAATGAAAGGATTTACGACTTCGTTAAAAGAGTCATGTGGTCTGTAAACTCTGCAACACCAGAGTCAAGTACTCAACAATACTACAAATATATACTTGTTACTACAGTATCCCGATATATCTTATTGATGCCCCTGTATCGTGATACATATCGCCAGATTCTTACCAATAAACAGCCCAAGTAAAACTTAAAAAAACCCCCGCCAAACTCACCGCTGGGTGCCCGAGTCCACCCCCCATGAAGACGGCCAGCTCCGGGGGCACCGGAAGAGGCTGGGCCCCCGGGATGGGGTCCGAGATGACCAGGTTGGATTTGGAGGAGTGCAGGGGGCTGGATCCTCCGATGGCAGACGAGCCCATCTGCTGGGCCAGGAGCATGGCTCGCTCCGGGAGCTTGTTGGGGTCTGAGCAGGCCTGTTGCCACACAGGGATCTTCTGTGTCAGCAGGTCTTTACCCTGCAGAGGACGCAGACTTTAGGACCCGGTTTTACTTCAAGTGAGGAAAAGAGGTTTAGTTATGCATGATAAGGGGTGGAAGAAAACATGTTTTTTTTTCGAGATACTGTATCTATATATTTTTTTCTTCCAAAAATGCATTTGAATTATTTTTTCTTATTGTCATTTTATTCTATAATAACTAATCATGTAAAAAATATTGATACACCTAAATACAGCCATATTTTTTTTTCGCAATACCAAAGTGATATTTTACAGCAATGTATTCTAATTTAATTTTTTAATGGGATATACTTCAATCAATATTTAAAATATATATATTTTTTTAATTTGTTGTTTTTATTTTACAATTGACATGCACATTTTTACAGCCTCTGATAATTTTTTTGTTGCGATTAAACCTCCGGCCGCTATTTGTTATGTCGATGACTGAGGACGAGAGGATACAGCTGACTTCAGCCGCTTTTAAAGCTGATGTTTGGACATATTTTGGTTTCAAAACAAATGAAATCATATACGACTTCATCAAGAGTCATGTGGTCTGTAAATTGTCCAACACCAGAGTCAAGTACAATACTAGTAGTAAATCGTTGTCCTACATTACTATACTGTATTATAGTGAATCGTTGCCCCTGTATCGTGGTACGTATCTTATCGCCAGATTCTTGCAGCTACACCATTCTATATATATATATTTTTTTTTACACAGTTTGACTTTGCAGTCCTCATGTTTATTAGCGAAAAAATCATGACGAGTCTCCATATTCAGATGACTGAGGACGAGAGGATACAGTCGACTCCAGCAGCTTTTAAAGCTGATGTTTGGACATATTTTTGTTTCAAAACAAATGAAAGCAGTTACGACTTTGTCAAGAGTCATGTGGTCTGTAAATTCTGCAACACCAGAGTCAAGTACTCGACAATACTACAAATGTATATTGTTGTCCTACAGTACTATACTGTATTATAGTGAATCGTTGCCCCTGTATCGTGGTACGTATCTTATCGCCAGATTCTTGCGGCTACACCATCCTATATTTTTTGACACAGTTTTACTTGTTAATCGTCATGTTTATAAGCAAAAAACTCATGACCGAGTCTCCATATTCAGATGACTGAGGACAAGAGGATACAGTCAACTCCAGCAGCTTTTAAAGCTGATGTTTGGACATATTTTGATTTGAAAACAAATGGAAGTAGTTACGACTTCAAGAGTCATGTGGTCTGTAAATTCTGCAACACCAGAGTACTCGACAATACTTCAAATGTATACTAGTTACTACATTGTCATTATATATCGTAATGTTGTATTGTGACACGTATCTCGAGATTCTTGCTAATACACTCTCTCCATTTATGATCATCACTCACTCGTGTTCTGTTTTTGTGAATAAAAAAAATCTGCTTCACGATTCCGCGTCCTTCACCTTTGACCCCTGGCCTGTATTCAAAGTAATGTATCGCGTGTACACACACATACGCGTTCTCGGAAGACGGCGTTCATGTGCGAGCCTTCCCTTTTTTTTTTTCACTCGACAACACAAACTCACGCGTGCACAACTACATCCTTCGGGGGAGGCATCTTCAGTTCGCCGGAGGTGAATTCTTCCCACGCACGCCCACGCTCTGATTAATGACCGCCGCTCGTTGCAAACTCACAACACACACAACACACACACAGACGCACAACACGAGAGTCGTCCTCCAGTCACAGACTGACAGTTCACACCCACCAGTTCTCCCAGTAGACCGACGCACTCCATTACATTCTCCATTCTGGACGGAGCTCCTGGACCAGTTTTTTTGTTTTGCAGAAACAGGAAACGTATTCTCTGAGTCTCCACATGATCGATGGCGACATTTTTAAACAAACATCTCGGACCTGCGCTGGTATTTAAGGATGTAGATTCATCATCGTTCGGCTGGAGCGTTGATCCAAGGAAAACTACATTTTAAAGCTGATGCGTTACTGAAGCGAGCGCGTCACCGGGGGGATTGTGTGAAGGTTTAATATCTTTTTAAATGAAAGAGCCTCAGATGAGCGGTCAGAGCCAACGCGACTAAGAGTTATTTATTAACTGAGAGCTTTCTGGAGAGGGGAGGGAGACGCTTTTTTAACTCCTCGGAAGGTTTAAACACTAGTTTTCAAAAGGTCGGGCGGGTCTGTGTTCCCAAGACTGAAGGAAGAAAGATTGAAATCCACTTCGGGGAGTTCACCGCAATATTCCACATTTAAGGAACAAACTAAAAACAACAAAAGGTTCTTGTTAAATTATGTAAAATTAAAAAAAAAAGCATATGAAATCGATTTAAAACTACACAGAAACAAAAGAGTTGTTATTAATATGATAAATGAAACAAGTAAAATATATATTAACAAGTAATACTGAAAATATGAATCTAATAAAAAAAATATTCATATAAATATAAACACTACATTTTAGAATACATTTCTAAAATTTGGAAATTTAAATTAATGATGTTGAGTGGGAAGAATATTACAAGCAACATAATACAATAAAATAATTAATAAGGGAAATTGTATTTGGATATAAATGTAACATATTTTCCATTTGAGATTTATATATGAGAAATATTAAGTAAGTAAGTAAGTAAGTAAGTAAGTAAGTCATTTTTATTTGTATAGAGCTTTTCCAGACCAGGGTCACAAAGCGCTTAAACAATCAAAACAATATTCAATAAAGTATATATTTTAAAGATCAAGATAAAACTGATAACACAACAGGAGTTCCAGAAAATCAAGGAAAAGCCTGAACAAATAAAAAATAAATATAAAGTAAAATATGAATTATAATAATATTAAAAGAAAGGGAAAATGTTTATATACAGTTCAATAAAAATGTAGCCATTGCAATTAATAAATAAGAAGAAATAAATTAAAGTAGAATTTTCCTTTTATGATAACAGTAAAGTTCTTCAATATCATTTAAATATGGAAAGAAAATATAATATATTTCTAATTTTATATATAGAAAAATATAATTAATTATTTAAAAAAAATGTATATATATATATATACCCTGCACAATTATTTTTTAATAATTGCTGTTAATATAAAGAAAAAATAGGGAGGAAAATTTGGACAGTATTAAGTTAAATACAAAATGAAATATAATTTAAATTTTAAACCTAATCTAAAGGTTAATACAATAATTAAACAAGTGCAATGAAAATGTTACCATTACAATTAAAAAAGCTGTAGAAAATAACATTGTATTTATGATACTATGTTTGGTTATAAATGTCACATATTTTTTATCAGATATTAAAAAAAAAAGTAAAATATGAATTATAATAATAATAAATAAAAGGAAAATGTTTATATACAGTCCAATAAAAATGTAATTTCCATTAATAAATAAATTAAAATAGAAAAAAAGTAATAACAGGAAAAGTTGGTCTGTATCACAGGAAGTCTTTTTTATGTTGTTAAATATTGATATAAAATATATTTTATATTTTATATAAAGAAAAATAGAATAATTGCTGTTAATAAATATAAAAAAAAGAAAAGAAAAGGAAAATTAGGACAGGTTCAGGTTAAATACATTATCAAACATATTTTAAATCTAATCTTAATAAAGTGCAAATAGAATGTTACCATTAAAAAAAAATAAAAATGGCATTAATGACTTAAGAAAACATGTATAAAGTGCAATAAAAGCGTATCAAAGAACAGTTCCATTATTGCGATGAATACAAAAATGTGCTGCAGGGACTCGCCTTGCCATGGTAGGCGCTGCCGTTCTTGGCCACTGCACACTGCCGGTCCACCAGGAAGCAGTACCTCCGGCGCTCCTCGGACAAAGCCTGCTTGTATCCCTCCGCGATGAAGGTGTCCAGCTCCGTCTGCTTGCTGCTGATGGTCTCCACGAACTAGAGACAAGAAACAATGTTTCAACAACAGAACTCATAGTAAAGTAAGTTAGAAACTACCTTAACATATTCTTATTTTTACATTTATTTATGGAACAAAAACTTTTTTTTTTTCCAGTTTCACTACAGGAAACATTTGAAAGAGGAAACGATGTATGGAAGAAGACAAAACGTCAACGTCAGCTGGATAAAAATAGAGTTTGTTTGCTCAGCATGTTATTGTGAGCGTCAAAGGTTCAGACTATTGTCAGGTCGTCTAAACAACTCAATATAATGTCAAAGATGGCAAGAAAGACTGGATGAAAGCGGTATACGTTGAATACAAATGTTGTTTACATAACACAGGATTTTGTTTTCGTGGAGATGACGGTATAGAATACAACAAAAAATAAAATGAGATGAATTAAATATAATAAAATAAAATAAGCAACATTGCATTAAGTGTGTATATACGATTTAATATATGAATGAAATTCAATAACATTTGATTAAATTAGATTCAAAGTGAATTTAACTTTAATTTAAATGAGTTCAAACTTTGTGTTTTTCAGGCCTTCGGGTCA
Source organism: Callionymus lyra (assembly GCF_982586985.1). NCBI lineage: Eukaryota > Metazoa > Chordata > Actinopteri > Syngnathiformes > Callionymidae > Callionymus > Callionymus lyra. The sequence continues at coordinate 16,259,573 of NC_141832.1, read as the reverse complement.
CTTTGACCCAGAGATAACACATTTGTTTTCGGGCCTCTGGGTCACTTTGACCCTGAGAAAAAAACGATATTTTATTGGGGCATCTGGATCACTTGGACCCTGAGATAACACATTTGTTTTCAGGCCTCTGAGTCACTTTGGCTTTGAGATAACATTTGTTTTCGGGCCTTTGGGTCATTTTGACCCTATGATAACACATTTGTTTTCAGGCCACTTTAAGCCTGAGGCAATTCGTTTTAAACTAACTTTATTTCACTCTCATTCTAAGTAAATTCTCATATTTTATCCCCGAAGAACACAAGGATTGTTTAATTGGCCGAGCGAGTGGATTAACATTTTAATTTAAGTTGCATCAAAGAAAATTTGATTCAAAACTGTCAATCACAGATTAAAATACATTTTCAAAAGACTCATTAATTCAAAGAAATTAAAGACAAGTTAATATATAAAAAAGAGAATAAGCTAAAGGACACAGTAGGGCCTATTGTAACTAAAAACTATAATCTTGTTTTAAATATAAATGAGTGTCGAGCTCATTGTTTTGGGCGTACATGCATTTCTACTTCTTCTCAGTGTGGAGGAGCTGCAGCTGCAGAAGAACTTCATCTGCTGACTCAGCAAAAGGTCGAGTAAAGAACTGAAAAGCATCTTCTGGTGTTTACTGTCTCCTAAACTACCACAATTATTAACCTAGTGTACATACATTACCCATTATATATATATATATATATTTATGTGTTCATTGCACTTGCAACTTCTCTACATTTGGAAAAACAATCCGTCCAGAACCAGCACTTGGTTAAATAGTTAGAGAAAAAGAGAGAATCTAGTCATTACTTCAGTCACGTATGATTTAAAAAGTTGAGTCAAACGAAGCAGCAGCTGAGATGTTTAATCGAGGAACCAGCCGAGCTGTTCCTTCTTCTCCGCCTCTCGCAGCCTCCAGGTTTCCTCATTAGACGCTCGCACTGCACATCATTTATCAGGAATAGAATCGGAAAGAGATTCTTTTTGGGCTAAAACCCAAGTTCCCGAGTTGAACTATGAGATGGAAGAATAATAAATTGGCGTTTTCTTTAAAGTCTCATTAGTGTTTATTACACCAGTGGCTCAATTGTGGCTATTTTTAATGAAACGTTTTTGTTCTTCACAAGTCCCGTAATCTTTAATCCGTCGTTTGATTCGTATTAACTAGTGATGAAGCTTCATGAAACAGTGTCATCTCGATAAGGTCAGTAGGTGGCGCCATCAGTTTAAAAATAATTTATGTTTATGTTTAATGTGATGTTTCATTAGAACAGTGGAATATAGTGCAGAGGCCGCCATCTAGTGGACTATGAATATAATGACACTGCTCCATGAAGCTTCACGTTACAATCAGTGGTGTTCAGAGATTCAAAACATTCATTTTAATCTGTAATTCATTGATTTAATTTATCTTTTTTTTTAAATTTCAACTGAAAAAGTCAAGAAAATGTGCATTTATTTTGCATTTAAATTAATAATTTAAGCAGAACAAAGTATTGCTATTTAAATAAGTATACATTTTTATTAAAATTTTAAGATATGAGGCTTTTTTTGTTGTCAAAGTAATAGTATTGTTTTGAACAGTTCTAGTCGTTCAAGTTCTGCTGCAACCTTCAGTTTCCGCCAGCAGGGGGTGAATATTGTTGAGTTGTTTTTTGTCGAGAAAAGTAGAAAATATTTTTCAAATCAAGCACCAGAAGAAACACCAAAAAACAACTTGCAAACCAAAAAAAACTATATAAAAATAGATTAATGGGATAAAAAAGCGATGATCATGATAACGATTTCATTTTTTTCAATTGTTTAAAAACAAGAAAACACAAAAAAGGGGCGAAAAAACAAAAGAATATAATAAACAAAATAAAAAATAGTACAAAGTGAGTGATTTCAAATGAATCCGGGTGTCGTAGATATAAACTTTAAAGTTTACGTTGAGCCTCATTTCACTCTCTACCTTTACATCTACTTCCTGTTTTTCGGTTAAAGCTAGTTAATCCCACTTATAGACAACCATGATCCTAGTACATCACTATTATTGGTAGTTACAGACCTAATCATCCTTGTAATTCTGTTGAAACGACTGAAACGCTGAACAGAGTTTTACCATCAATGTCTGGGATTTTATGGTTTTTCCTCGGAGGAGGAGAAAATTGAGTTTTGCAGTCGAGTCATTTCACGCTGCAGAGACGAGCGAGGAAATATCAGCTAATAACGCTCCATATAAAGGCCGTTCGCTCGTTTTCAGGGAGCGTCACAAAACAACAATTCAAGAGATCAAACTCTCTTGGAGTGACCTTTTTTTTTTTTTTTTCTGGGGTTTTTTGCCGACTCAGTCCAGCGGAGCTAATGGTCTCATCGCGCCCCCCTCACCCCCCAACAATCCTCGTAGCACTCAAAAGGTCAGCAGAGTAACCCAAGACAATGAGAGCTGAGGGAAAATCCTCAGACACAAGCTGCCATTATGACCCGGCACGCTCGGGTTACGTCCAGGATTTAATGACTTCTGAGGTGTGTATGAACCAGAGCTGCTCCTTTAAGAGCACGTTTGCATACGTTCACCTGAATTACATCCCTGGATAAAGTTATGTAAACATCGAGCACAAAACTATCTGGCTAAACTTTAGTGTTGTCGCCATGGCAACAAGGAAACTTGTGCTGCACTAAAAATAAACTCATTCGCTCATTATTTTACTCCTAAATTGCAATAATTATTGTTTTCACAATTTATTTATTTAGATATGTATCCTTACATATTGTGCTAAATTAAGTTAGTATAGAATTAATTTCCAAATACCATCATTATTACAAAATTCAATAAATGTTTGAGCAATACACATTATATAAAAGCTACCATATATATATGTTTATATATATATATATATATATATGAAGAAAATAAATCCCACAAATTTTGTTCATTTAAGTTTCTACTAATAATAAAACCAAATAATAACTACAATATTTATACAAGTATAAAAATAATTTTATAATTCTTTAACAAATGTAACACAACTACTCAATACAAATAAAGTTTTGGCAAGACACATTTTATAAAGGGTAATATATGAAGAAAGAAAAAGGAAATACCACAAACTTGTTTATTTAATTTAATCTCAATAAATACACCTCAATTATTATTCCCACAATAAAACAATTGCTTAAAATATATTATAATATTCATAATTTCTAGTTTTAAAAGATTGTGATTCGCCCCCAATTCTATTATCCAATTGGAAAAAACTAGACAAAATGTCCCCCAATTATTTATTTATATCATATTCAAATATGTATGTATATTTAAAGACATATTATAGAAAGGCTGTCTTATGCATGAAGAAAAAAAAAACATTTCTTTTGTATTTTTAAGTTACTAGTTATGACATTTCTCTCCTGAAAAGCAATAATAACAAATTATACTTATTTATTATATGTAGGCTATTGTTGATTAAAAAAAGGTATAAACTAAACTAACGAAATTAAAGATGCTAAAGACTAATATCTACATAGACATTAGATGTTATAGGATGTATTTAAGATATAAAACACATGAATTCTTCAGTTTCAAATATCCTGACAAACACATTTCAAGTGTATTTTTTTTTCTGTGTGAACAGTTTTAGCCGAACTTCAACAGCACAAAAAACTTATATATATTTACTCATGGACTTGCCAAGATCTTTTGCGAGTTTAAAAATACACTCTGGACTGCACAGACCCACACGTCACGACAAACAAACTCTTTACACACTTTTCTGCTACCGGTTTATAAAGTTATCTGGAGACTAAAAATCTGTATAAATGTTCATAATTCATAGTTGGATCAAACATTCAAATATTTAATTGATGTTTCTTCAGGTCAGCTGTTTTATTTTTTATTTTTATTAATCTTTATCGTTTTTTGACCACAATATATCTAGAATTAGTTTTTTCTTTTTTCTGTTTTAAATAATATTTTGTCATTTACTAAAGTTATTTAATTCGTTGCAGTTCAATAAAGTATGTTTAAAATACAATAAAATAATTTATATATATATATATATGTATATATATATATTTGAAATCGAAAATAAACATGCAAGTAATCACAACATTTGCTAATTGTTGCTAATTAAACTTTAGGCCGCTAAATGGCAGCAGTCATCACAAGCTCCTTAGCTATGATGACTGAGGACGAGAGGATACAGTCGACTCAATTAACAATAACATTTTCACGCGTTTCATCATATTTGTCTTGCAATTAAACTTCAGGTCACTAGATGGAAGCAGTCATTGTGCCCTACGTTGATAAAGGAACAATGAGACCCATACGATGACTGAGGACGAGAGGATACAGTCGACTCAAGCAGCTTTTAAAGCTGATGTTTGGTCAAATTTTGGTTTTAAAATCATATAAAAGTAGTTACGATTTCATCAGGAGTCATGTGGTCTGAAAATTCTGCAACAGAGTCAAGTACTCGACAATACTACAAGTATATATCCATGTTACTACACTATCCCTATATATTGTATCACCATATTCTTGCCAGTGCACACTTCAACTAAAACAAATATAAATATACAAACTAGGCAGAGAGAAAACTTTTTCTTCCAGAAATTCAACAGAAGAAATGATGGACTCAAGTCGTCACCGAGGTTGAACAGAAGTGTACGAGTGTGTTTGACTGGAGCGAGAGAAGCCGAGGAGTTGGATCTGCTTCGCTGGCACAGCCTGAACTCTGGTTGAACCCAATATAAACGGATAATAAGACGTGTTATCATTCCACACTGGCAGAAGTTGGACACAACACGGAGACGATTCCTTTTTTAAATAAAAGTCCTTCTACGGCAATAACAGTACAATGTTGCCTTAAAGGTCCAAAGAAAAGTATCTGGAACAAACTTTGTTGAGCCGCATAATGAGCCAATAAGTTGGTCATTAACAAGATTTTAAAATATCCGGATTTACCAGAGGAACGATGGACACGGAGAAAAGATCGGGAGGGATGATAAGAAAGAGAGGGATGACAGGAAAGAGAGGGACGGAGGATGAGAGGAGGCGGATCGATGAGACCATCTGGGTCCAGACTGAACACAGAGATCCTCGGAGAAATGGCAGATAAATGATGAACTGCTCATCTGTAGAAAGATGAGAGGATGAAGAAGAAAGAGACAAACGATGGGGAACAAAACGACAACTTCGATAAATCAATGGGATCTTGATGAAGGTCGGAGAGCAATGCAAAATTGAACTATATACAGTATATAAATAGAAAATGTGTATTATTGGATTTATTTTCAATCTATTGCAAACTGTGTTTTGCCATTAATTATTATGATAAAACAAAACTAAATTTAAAAACATTAACATTATCGTTAGAAAAAGACATATTTTTCGACTTTCTTAAATACAGCAAATAATACGTTAAAGGGATGTAAGAATGCAGTGTATTCTGAAAACTAAAAAATAAAATTACAAGGAAAAAGATATCCCATGGATCTCACTTACCTATCCCCTACGTAAACATTTTTACTTTAAAATAAATGCATTTTAATGGACAAAAAATTACATATTCAAGCACTAAAATAACTCAAAATTACAAAGAATGGATAATAAAATAATAAAAAGGTTCACAATAAAAAGGAGCACAATAATGTAAGTACCCCAGAAGTTATCGTGTAAGTCGTGGTAAACAATTAAAGCCAAAAAAGAGAACAATTATAAAACAATTTTAAATAAAAACATTGTGTTCAAGTAAAAAATATTTGTTCAATATATAAAAGGACTTGTTAAGAACAATTAAAATAGCTCATAAGTTATTATACAAGTCGTAGGACACAATTAAAGCCAAAAAAGAAGGAAAATTTAAAACAATTTTAAAAGAAAAATGTTTTTGTTCTAATAATAAACATTTGTTTACCAGTGTTATTGTTTACCAATAACAAACTTGTTTGAAAGAAAGATATATAGCTCAGAAGGTACCTTGCAAGTCTCAGAAAGGAAGAAAAAAAATTGGAAAATTAAAAGAATTTTTGAAATAAAAATGATTTTTTCCAATGAAATGTATTTGTTTACAATAAAACAAAACATTTTTTAGAAAAAATTAAAATAGCTTAAAGTTATCTTGCTTAGCTTAAAGTTATATTGGGGAAGATTTAAAGAAAGAAAAACATTTCTTTTTAAATTACTTTTAAATCAAAAATATTTTGTAAAATAAAATGTTGTATGTACAATGTACAATAAAAAAAGAGAATTTGTTTAGAAAAATGTTAGGGAAGAATTAAAGCAAAAAAGAGGAACATTTAAAATTATTTTTTAAATATAAATATTTTATTCCAACATTTACAAAAAAAGGAACTAATTTAGAAAACTGTTAACAATTAATCCAAAAAATGAGCAAAATTAAAAATAAATATCTTTTGTTTTAATAAAAAGCATTTGTTTACAATAACAATATTTGTTTAGAAAAGATATCAATAGCTCAGAAGATATCTTGGAAGATGTAGGGAACAATAAAAACAAACAAACAAACAACTTAAAAATAATAAAATTAAAAGAAGAATGTTCTTAAAAATAACCTTCTCACTTTGGATTTGGATAAAATATAGATTTTTTTTGGGGCCACAAAAAAGTACAAAACAACAGCGTTCAACACCGTCTTCCTTCACGGATGAGCCGTAACATTATATACAAATCCCAAAGGAAGTGTCAATCAACGTTCGCCGCCGATCACAGCAGCAATTTGCGGCGTGTGCGTCACACGTCTGCACTGCTTGACGTCTCTGATACGCTTTGTTTCTTTTTAAACTACGCCGTCTGACACGAAGCTGAGGCTCCACTTGTAACTCAGTGGGTGATTGAATCGTACCGTGTGAACCCCCCGAGAGAAAAACACCGTCAGTAAAAACATGCTCTCCAGTCGGTCGTCGCTCTCCTGCACCATGTCTTGACATGTTGAGATGGAGACTCTCTAATCCCTGCAGGCCAGAGTCGGACTCTCCCTGGAGAAGGAAGATCTGCTGCGTCATATTCCTGCTCTGACAGCGACGCCGAGGAAGAAACTGTGTTCTCGTGGGGGAAGCAGCAGCCGAGCTTCTGCATGTCAATGTGGAGACGACACGCAAACACCAGCCCGTCATGTTTGACGGAACCGCGGCTCGTCGGCGTTAGTTTCACATAAACGTCTGCGAGTCGCTGGAAGTAATTAAAAGTCAACAGCGCTTTGTTTACACGGATCGTGGGCGGCTCCGGTTTTGACGGTGAACATCTTGACGTGAACATGTGACTCACGGTGCTTCGTGAATCCCCAAAAAGTCTCCACCTCCAAGGGACTCGTTGTATAAAGGGAGCAGGGCGTGATTACAAGCCTTTTTGTTTCTTTTCTTATTTACAATTAACAATTACATTTTCATGTGTTTCATCATTTTCGTGTTGCGATAAACTTCCGGCCACTAGGTGGCAGCAGGCATTGTGTCCTAAAGGAACAAATATCCTGCGAGACGCATACGATGACTGAGGACGAGAGGATACGGTCGACTCCAGCAGCTTTTAAAGCTGATGTTTGCTTTCATTTTATTTCGAAACAATAATAAGTCCAGTTATGACTTCGTCAAGAGTCAGATTAACTAACGTGTGATTTTTTTTGTCTATATACAAAAAATGTTCAACAAATCAGTCGCTCACTTTATCTCAAAAACAATCTCACTTCATATCTATTCACTTGAAAAATGCCATTAAAAAAAAAAAAAGGTTAAAAAAGGTTAATATCGCAATAAAGTGTGTATAAAATAGCGTTATTATTATTAATGGCGGCTGTCATTACGTCCTCCGCAGCTAAAGGAACCATATCATTTAAAAAATAAAATAAAAACAATGAACAATTACAATTAATATATGATGAATGAACAGTAAATCAATAAAAATAATGTTTGTATAGATTGAACTTTTACTAAAACTTTATTTTGATAGATGGAAATTAAACTAGGCAAAAAAAAAGGAAGAGGCGCCCTGTGGGACGCCAAGTGTAATTACATACTTAAAAGTGTTGACTTTTAAAAAAAAGCAAGACGACTGAGGACGAGAGGATGCAGTCGACTCCAGCAGCTTTTAAAGCTGATGTTTGGACAAATAATGGGCTCAAAATAAAATTAAAGCAGTTAAGACTTCATCAAGTGTCAGATTATTGAACTTGTTTTTTTATATTGTTTTTACTAGTTTATATTGCAATAAAGTGTGTATAAAATAAAGTAATTACGTTTGTAAATCTAACATGCAACTTCCCACCACTACATGGCAGCAGTTACGACATCTTCAGTAGCTAAAGATTTTCTGGAACTCCTGTCATGTTATCTGTTTTATCTTGATCTTTAAAATATATACTTTATTGAAGATTGTTTTGACTGTTTAAGCGCTTTGTGACCCTGGTCTAGAAAAGCGCTATACAAATAAAAATTACTTACTTACTAAAGGAACAATGAAATCCTGCCAGATCCATAGGATGACCGAGGACGAGAGGATGCAGCAGCTTTTAAAGCTGGCGTCTGGACATATTATGGTTTCAAAATAAAATTAAAGCAGTTAAGACGTCGTCAAGAGTCAGATTATTGAACTTGCTTTTCTTATATTGTTTTTGCTGGTTTATATTGCAATAAAGTGAGTATAAAATAAAGTAATTACATTTGTAAATCTAACATGTAACTTCCGACCTCTAGATGGCAGCAGTTACGACGTCTTCAGTAGCTAAAGGAACAATGAAATCCATAGGATGACTGAGGACGAGAGGATGCAGCAGCTTTTAAAAGCTTGTGTCTGGACATATTTTGGTTTCAAAACAAACCAAAGCAGTTACGACTTCGTCAAGATTGACGAACATGTGACTCTGTGTATCGTCCTCCGGCGCCGGCGTCTTGTGAGTCCATGTGCTCGGTGTGTTGCTGTAATAAAGATTGGCAACGGCACATCATCAAACCTCCACTATTTGCCTTCCCACTCAGGGCAGCTCAGCGCCGCTGCCTCCACCCCCAGCCTGGCTGTTGGGTGCATCGACTAAACTTCACAAAGAATAAAGTCATTATCCTGCACCAACACTGAGAAGTCTGCAACAGACGCCCACGCACTGAGACCTTATTGAGACACAGTCTTTCTGCACTGAAAATTAATATCAATGGATTTTCACAAAAATGATAGACTCTGTAAAAATGGAACTCACTTCGCAGCTCATATCAGAAGTCTGTGGTTTTTTTTTGGTTTTTTTACACAATATTGGACTTCAACTTTTTATCAAATTTATAGTATATATAAAAAACTTTCTAAATACAAACGTATATATGTTCTTGTACTAAAAGATCTCAAACAACATCCATTGTACTTTACATGAATGCAATTCTTCTTCTTAGAAATAACAACAACAGGTGGATACTTTTCTGCTAAAAGCAAGATAACAAGATGCAAAAAAAGCAATAAAACAAAGAACAGTAGAAGTTTAACTCTTGATAAATATAGTTTATTGCTGACATAAGTTAAGTGCTGACACTACAACATCAGCTAACTAGCTTGTGCTGCTAAACCACAAAAGTGTAACCAAAGAATCCCCGATTTTTCTATAAATATTCTTCTAAGCAAAAATCTAAGATTAAACATGAGATGAATAATTTTCGGCTTAAAGCAAGATAACAGCATGTATAAGGAAGAAAATTGAAAATTAAAATGTAACTGCTAATAAATATAGATGAAAGTCTTCATTGTGATGTAAATGAAATAAAAATTCACAGATTTTACTTCAAAAACCTTCCAAAAAAGAAAGCCATCGCTTAAATTAGCATATATATAAAACAAACAGGAAAAGAAAACGATGACATAAATAATAAAATTAATTGTTTTGTTTTTTTCCCCAAAAGAAAAAAAGCTTGTTTACAACAAGCTAACAAAGCAAATGCTACTAGCTACAACCAAGGTAGGAGACACAGGTCTCCTATGGATTAATTAGACAATATTTATTCTATATCTACAACAATAATAGACTTAAAGTTCATAACCGTGGCTGTCCAGTTGATGGCGACTCACCTGCATCTCCTTCTCGCCATATTTCGAGGGGTTCTTGCTGCCCTGGCTCTTCCTGCGCAGCTTCTTCAGTTCGCCCTGACACTTCTCCAGACTGTCGCCCTTGTTCTTGTGCTCCACCTGGTACTTCTTCAGGGCGGCCTGTGGGGTCAACGCAAACCTTCATCAGCAGCTCCATCATAAAGATTTTTCTTTTTTAATTCATTTGTGGCGACAGAATTACAAACATTATTTATCAACACGTCTTATTTTGCTGATTAAAATCCGTCATTTTTTTTTTTATAATCGAGAAACTGAGTCGTAGTAACACAGTTGCTATGGTAACCGTGTCTCTCGTGTGACAAGAAGCTCATGCAGCTTCCCAATGAGGCGCAATGGCAGCGTAGAGAGAAGCTCAGACGCGAGGGTTCGACGCCCAGATTCACATTTTGGCAAGGCAGCCTCGGCGGTGTTGTGGTTTGGCTGCAGAGGAAGAGGATGATGATGATGATGATGATGATCAGGGGCTGGAGCTACGAGGAGGTTGACGGATGACATCCGTGCTGGACTCGTCTGCGAGCGCATTGCATCACCTGCATAGATTTGGTTTCCAGGAATGGTTTACTAAGATGCTTATATAAAGACTCCATCTCTGAACTAGTAAACACATGAAGCATTAGTGGGCCTGGTGGGACATTAATATTATTTTAATGGATTTATTTTCATCATATTTGTGCGACTACACTTGTTTTCACTATTGTTATGAAGCATTTTGTGTGGTTATTGTTATGCTTTTATTGTCATTTAGGTTATTATTTCGGTATTTTATTGGTAAGAATCTGAAGCTATGATGTGTATCACGATACAAGAGCAACGATACGATATATTGCGATACTGTAGTATAACAAGGATATATTTGTAGTATTGTCGAGTACTTGACTCTGGTGTTGCAGAATTTGCTCTTGTCGTAACTGCTTTCATTTGTTTTAAAAACTAAAATATGTCCAAATATAAGCTTTAAAAGCCGCTGGAGTCGAATGTATCCTCTCGTCCTCAGTTATTGTTCCTTAAGCAGCGTAGGATACAATGTCTGCTGCCATCTAGAGGTCTGAAGTTAGTTGAAAGACTAAAATTGATGAAACTGTAATTCACCTGTAATCACGCCCCGCTATGTTTATACAACGAGTCACTTGGAGGTGGAGACTTCTGGGATTGATGACAAGCAGTGAAAAATGCAAATGCTTAAACCAGTCATAGCAAAGTGTGCATCATTATGGTAAAGATTTCAGCTCAGAGATATGAGTTAAGTATTAAATGAAAGTCAAACTAATAAAAGAAAATGCATTGATTCTTTGTTGTTAAATACAAGGGGAAAAAAAATTGCGAATTTAACTGATGCCAACTGTATGTGTTTTGAGGGATTTGGGGGGGTGAAGGTATGATTTTTTTTAATCATTGAAACTAAAACATTTTTTTTTAAATTGTGTAAAAAAAACAGTAGGTAAACTGGATTATTAGTAGTAAAGTTATATCCATGTTGAATATTGTTATCACTGCTATTTATCTTGAAGGCATTAATGAAATTGAGTTCATTTCTCGACGGCCTGAGAGAGGCGTGTACTTTCTCTCGGATATCTAGATTTAAATACGTATATTTCCCCAGGTGGAAGTGTTGGATTACTTTGGGAAAATCCCCATCACATGAACTCATGAATGGATGTAAAAGGCAATTGCTGTGTCTCAAATCAATCACAATTCTCCAACTGTAAGACAGTGCACTTACTTACAGTGTGCAAATTTCAACAGTGTATTACTGTCTCAAATCAAACACTGTCGCTACACACTAAACGGAAATGACTCGAAAGCTTCTTCTTCTACTACTTCTTTTGCTGATTGCAACTGGCCATTGGAACCGTCTGTTACTTGACAGCGATTTTCACCGATTCAAACAAGTTATTAAGTTGCGTTTCATTTTGTTATCATTGTAGTTGTGTTATTTTGTGGTAAAATACGAGTTTTCTCAAGACATTTACGCCAGTATTTGCTCCGAATTAGCGCCAACGGTGACGTAGCTTCCGTATAACGACGTAGCTCTAGACATAGCGTTGTCTACGTCAAAAGTGCACTGCTTGAAAGTACACTGTAAGACAATGCACTTACTTGCACAGCGCGCAAATTTAAACAGGGTAGTACTGTCTCAAACCAAACAATGTCGCTACACACTTACAGGAAATGACTCTACAGCTTCTTCTTCTACTACTTTTTAACGCTGATTGCAACCGGAAGTTTGAACACTACCGCCGACATCGCTTAATTAAGTCGTGTATCATTGTGTTATTATTGTTGTTTCGTGGTAAATGAGTGTATTCTCGAGACATTAACGTCGGTATCTGCTCCGAAGTAGTGACGAATCTTCTGTTTAGCAACGTAGCTCTAGATGTAGCACCATTTACGTCACTAAGATGGCGGCCGTTGAGGGTGTAAAGTGTCCATCGAAACACACTCAATTTTCTGGCCAATTTAGTGCGTAAAGCGCACTACATTTTCGCACACTGCTCAGCGTAATCGCACTTGTGCACTCAAAATATTAAGTGCAGAAGTGCATGATTTAGGACACACCCCATGCATGTTTACAGTCTACACATGGAACCTCCACTCACCGACTGTAGGGGGTCTTCGGGAGGAACTAAATGAACTTGAACTCTTATTTAGTAAACGCTAAACTGTCACAAGTGCTCCACATCACTGAAGACCTCCTGTTGTTGCTGCCCGACTAAAAACACGTTGTTTGATGAATCATCACGCGATGTGTAGGAGATACTAAAAACTTTATCTCGGAGCTTCTGCAGCCATTTGTTTGATGATTAATCCATAACCTGGGAAGCAGAACGGCAGCTGTCCTCGCTGTAGCGGAGCCGCCAGTAATTCATTAGGAGTAATGGGCGTTGAAACCTCACGAGATGTAAACAGTGAAATATTTATCGGCCGTGAAATATTGTGTGAAGCTGTGCATACTGTTGAGCAAAACTTTCTCTATACCCACGTCAGTGTTTAAGAGCTTCCTTAAAGGCTAATTCGGCTGTGGCAGGATGAAAAGAAACCAACGTAATTTGCAGTATGGGAGATTTTTAAAATCAAACAAGTCGAAAAACAGACACAGGAGGCAATTTAGGTTCAAAGCCAAAACGGCACCAAACAGGATTGCTTACAAATGAGGCACTATTATGCAAATTAAAGGGGTTCTACCACCATTTTTCGCAGAGCAAAAAATCTTTTTCCCTTTGGTGTCCATCTCTTAACACTCTCAAGCTGGATTGAGGCTTTCTAGTATTCCTGTGTTCACTTTGCTATTGAATTTGAGGATAAGAATCAAGCTTAACCCTTGTGTATCTCAGGGTCAAGGTGACCCCGGAGGCCCGAAAACAAACGTATTTTGTGGTATCCCTTGTGTTGTCTCTGGGTTAAGGTGAACGACCTCCACCACCACATTTCAGGAAGCTAGCTTAACCCAGGGATACAACAAACACATTTGTTTCCTGGTCTCCGGGTCACTTTGACCCTGAGATAACACAAGGGTAAACGTCGGGGACTCGAGGGAAGGACGGAGGTTATGGTTTGATGAAGAAGAAGTGCGATACTACTCAAGTTACGATTTAACCCAACGATAGAAAAGTCGGCTTTTTCAACAGGATATCTAGACTTTCTAACCCACTCACACCAAAAGAGATGGCGGTTTACGGTAGATGTGTGGCGTGTCTACACGGGTCAACAGTTCATTTTACCCCATTATTCTTGAGAAATCCACCATTTTGTCGATGTTATTTTGTTATTATGATTACAACTTTATTGACACAATACAGCAACGGAAAATGCCTGAGTTTGGATTGGACTAGCGCTCTACTAGTTGCCTTAAATTCTAACCATTTATACAGAGCACAGCAATATTTATTTGGATCGGACTGTAATCAGCTGATCAGCTGCTTTGGCGAAGCTCACTGAGATTAAATAAATTAAACGTTCTTAATAGGGTTCCTCCGTATCCTGGAACTTATTTGGGGTATTTAAGCATTTCAAATAGTCAAAAGCCTAAAAAGAGGGGATACCACAAACATATTTGTTTTTTTTAGGGCTTTGGGTGATCTTGACCGGGCGATGACACAAGGGTTTAAGTGTTTTCAGTGCGGAAAGAAAAAGTTTGAATTATGGATTTGTTTTAAATAGTGTGTGCATTAGAAAAACAACCTTTGTTTTTCTGGAATTGTATTATGTTTACCCAAAGTTATTCATCTAAGATTTTCTATTCAGTTTTTTTTTGCGTTCTCTTACGATTTGAAAAAAGTTATCAAAAACATGTTGTTACCGTTACCGATTCCTTAATGCTGGTATCGTGACCCAAACTAGTCCCGGTTGCATCGACCGAAATTGGTCTGTTACTGTCCGGTACCCTTTTATTACTAGTCCAACGCCAAGAGCAAGTGTTGGTGCTCGCGGCCCAGTTATTTTAAGTTTTATTTTGAAAAAAAAAATTCTCTAGACAAACTTTAATTTATCTCCAATTTCCTGCCGGGGAATGACTCCATCCACATCGGAACCACAACGTGACGCAGATAAAACTGAAACCGATCCTTTTTTTAAGGGGGTAGAGTTTGCGAGAAACAGGGTCTGGATCCAAGGATTTTGATTCGGTCCATTTTTAAAGGGGAAAAAAAAAAAATTTGGTTGGATTCAAGGGAAGTAGCTTGACCGTCCAGCTGAGAATCAGACTCTGAGGATGTTTCCAAAAGGGAAGTCCAACCCCCCCTGATCCCCCCCAGAAGAACAATCCGCTTCACCCGTGAGTGCATGAGGTGATGGATATAAATAACCCCTTCATCCAATAAGCCGACCCATAAACAAGTCTGTGGTGGTTTCATCCCGACAACAATGTCCCATTGTTTGGTTGCGAGGGTGAAGAGCCAGGGAGTAGAAGTTTGGCCCGATGCTGCTTCTGGTTCTTGCAGGAACACAATACAATCGTGGCAGCAACATCCCACCACACTCACGCAGAACGACCCACTCGTTCTAAAGATAACCCACGCACGCCGACGCTTCCTTAACAAACGTCGTTTTTTAAAGCATGTTTTTTCCTCCGAAAAAAAAGAAAAAAAAGTCTCTCCCTCACTACTTAAAGAGGAGCAATATGGATTCATTGGATCCGGCGGGTTCTGGAGAGGACTGATCAGATACTCACGGTCAGATAACGAGAGTCCAGCTCCACCTTCTTCTCCAGCTCCGACAGCAGCTCGTTGTGGAAGGATTTCAGCTGAGGGAGGAAAACAAAAACAGTTCAATACGAGGCGGACGATCGGCCGGACCCCCGTCACCTCGCCGCCGCTTCTTATCTCGGGTTGCAACATCATTTAACGACTGATCCAGGAGCTGCCGTTGCAGTGTCGCGACACTTCTAACCTCCTCCGCCTTTCAAAGAGTTCAAA
This sequence comes from Callionymus lyra, assembly GCF_982586985.1. Lineage (NCBI taxonomy): Eukaryota > Metazoa > Chordata > Actinopteri > Syngnathiformes > Callionymidae > Callionymus > Callionymus lyra. The sequence goes on along the minus strand of NC_141832.1, from coordinate 16,244,057 downwards.
GGAGAACTGTGGCTTCAAAGTATTGATCGAGGAGGTTGATCGCTTTTATCCGACGACTGCTCTTGGATTTCGTTAAACACGCATTCGTGACTTAAAACTACAAGACTATAGTGACCTGACAGTCGTTCTACCTCTGCCAAGGAGCTTATATTGTTATTTTTCTCAGCCTTTATCTGAATAAGAAAAACAATTTAAAGGAAAATTTCAGGAAGGTTTGTAGGTTTAAAACATTATGGAATACCAGGAGTGCAATAATAAGGCAATATTTGGAGACATTGAGAGAAAATAAAAGTTAAAATACATATTGAAATAGCTTTAAATACTGTTATTTAAATGAACAAGGTGAATAAATACACACATAAACATGTTTTCTTTTGTATATACACATTTTTCTTGATTTTCAAAAACAGCCTAAAATGTTTATGGCACTTCTGGCATTCCGTTTACCATTCCTTTGTATAGGTGTTAATGTACTTTTTGGCGTTTTTCTGGTGGCCAATACAATTATTTCAATTGCTCTGTTAATTATTTCCTTTTTACTCTATCATTGATATGTTCTTTTATTAATTTACTTTTTGTTGGCAACTTTTATGTCTTTTTATATGTTTTGTATGCATTTATTGTATTTGTGTATTTTTTTTATTGTATTTACTTGTTTGTTTTTACATCTTTTTTTTGGATTTTTGTTTGGATGGAAGTATTTAACCATCACGGTTAATTGTTACTATTATGATACTTGACATTCTTAATATTTGATATTTCAAACACAGTTTTGCCTTAATTTGTATTTTTTATACATATTTTCACACAGATATATAAATGAATCAACTCTTTCTCGAACTATTTTTGCGGTGTTTAACTTGAAAATTTAATTGAACCATATTTATAATACATGAATACAAATCCATTTTAAAGTTATTTTTAATTATTTACCTATTAAACTTACAATTAAAAATAAAGCCAAATAGGTTTGTCAGCTCATAAAAACACATGTTAAATTAAAGATATGCCATCATTCAAAAAAATAAAAAGTTAAGCCTGAAATAATATTTTTGCTCCTTTTTAATAAAAAACAAAACAACTACAGATACAAATAAACTTGCAAGATGAGATTGAAATAAACAATTAAATCATTTTGAATACTTTTTAACTGTAAAAATAAACATGTAATTACAAAATATAAATACACTTTAACAGCATAAATATTTTTCAAGTCACAGTTAAGAAATTATATACAAAATTATTTTGTCAAATTAGAAAAGTTTCAAGGTAATTCTTTATTTAAAAGATATTGTCAACAGTCAACAAAAACTTATTTGATTGACTATTGTTCTATCATACATTTGTTTGTGTAGTAAAGAGAAAACATTAAACAATAAAACACATAAAATAAAGACTGAAAATGGATTTCAACATAAATGACACTAAATATTTAATTAAGGGAAATAATTAAGCCTAAACAGGTAATTTCCCTCCTTTTTATTATATAGAATATTGTGTATTAATATCTATTTATGTTACATGTCAACTGACAGGATGAGATCATCATAAAAACACACAAATAACAATAAATATTGAAAATAATTTTAAGTAATACAACAATTAATATGAAATTAAACACATATTTAAAAAGTTTTTCCTATTAATTAATTTGTTTGTTTTTTTAAAAAGAGAGCCTGAAAAATACAAATTAAAACATACTTTTGGCAGCTTTGGGAAACAAACTGTGATCTCCTGCTGCGAAACAAAGCCCATAAAACACGCCGTTATTGTCCTTTAAACTGCGAGGCCGGGCGATGAAGTGGGAGTCGCACCTTCGAGGCAGAGACTATACCACGGTCGATCCTCAGTGGGAAACCACAGTAAACACGAGAATTAGATTCAATTAACTTCCTGTAATTCCCCGGCCGCCGCCTGCGTTCATCACGAGGGGCTTTAACATGAGCAGGTCGGGCGTGTTTCCCGTCACGGCTAGTGTGCATTTAATTACCGGGAAACACTCGCCCGCTGGCAGGATTTAAAGAAAGATTCGAGTAGAGTGGACTTTGTCAACATTTTTTGAGGCGGGGAGAGTACCAACCATCTCCTCGAGCTGCACTTGAATCTGTCGGTGGACCTCAGCCATCTGGAACAGCACATCCCCTGCACGGAGATAGAAAACAAGCACATGAGGAGGAAGCACATGAAGAACATTCTGCTGCACATTCATCTGCGCCACTTGCAGAAGAAAAAAAAAAAAAGAGGGTTTGGGGGGGAAAACAGAAGATGGAGAAGTTGAAGAGACACTTTTAAACACCTTAAACAAAGGTTGGAAATACTCAGCTTCTTCTGCATAGTGACAAGAGAACATCAACACAATAAAAGACGCACACATACACACACAAAGCTTTTTCAATGTAAACGTCTGAGTACAAGTGTCGCTCGCAGTAACACGTCCTGTGATTTCACACACTCCTACTCTGACCTGCCGGAGAGACGAGATCTGGAGTAGAACTCGATCGCACAATCGTTCTCTCTAAAGGTTCTGAAGTGTTTATCTTCCGCAGACACTTCTGATGCTGTCGACTCAAGAGCTGCACCGAGACAATGAGTCAGATTGTAACGCACTTAAAGTACTTTATATAACTCAAGAAACAAATGGATGATTTAAATAAAACCTTCATGCAACAGTAAAGTATTCATATCTATATTCACTCCACTATTTATTAAAACTTATTAATTATGAAAGTAGTTCCGGTATTTTTAAATAATTTTCTTCTAAAAAATGACATCTACGTGAAGTCAACTTTGAAAGTAATTTTAAATTATTTTCTAATTAAATAGACATTGATAATAAAGCAAAATGGGTTTTATCAGCCAGTCAAAACCCGCCTATTTTTTCATCTTACAAAAAAAAAAAGGCCATTCACCTAGTTTTTCCTTTTAAAGAATTACTGTCTTCAACTTTATTTTTTCCTTTTGTGTTGCCAGTTTATTTTTCTTTTGCATTTGTGTCTGCATGTTAAAGATACAATTGATCAAAACAACCATGTAAGCTATTTATTTGAGCATTCTGCATATCACGATACAGGTGCAACGTTACAATATACTGTGATACTGTAGTAACAAGTATATAATCGTAGTATTGTCGAGCACTTGACTCTGGTGTTGCAGAATTTACAGACCACATGACTCTTGACGAAGTCGTAACTGCTTTCATCTGTTTTGAAACCAAAATATGAACAACATCAGCTTTAAAAGCTGCTGGAGTACAGTGTATCCTCTCATCCTTAGTCTTCGCTGGGGTTCTAATTGTTCCTTTATCTGCTGAGGTCAAAATGACTTCTTCTGTCTAGTGGCCAGAAGTTTAATTGCGACAAAAAAAATGAACAAACACTGAATATTAACAAATGAGAAAAAAGGTAAGTAATTTTATTTTAAACACATTTTATTTAAATAAAAACCATAAAAAATATGATAAAAATTAAAACATGATTTGAAAGCCAAATAAACTATATCAAAATAATATAGAATTAAATATCGATACAGTGCCGTTGAATATCGATATGATATATATATTTTTTAAAGTGCATCAATATTTGTCAAGCCAGATTAGGCCCCAAATTTACGATATATTCCAGTGGTTCCCCTGGTCAGGGACCAGTACCGGTCCATGAGACATTTGTTACCGGGCCACACAGAAATATATTCTATTCATCATTACTGCCTAAAAGCTGTTTCATTTAGAAAAAGAAAACATATTTTCACAGAAATAACATTAGCATGCGACTCTTGACAAACTCTAGAAACAAAACCTTTGTTTCAAAGTTCTCATATAAATAATGTTTAGACTCACACATACAGAACGCCATCATCGGCATACAATCAAACATACAGTGAAGCCAATAAACAAACATATTCTTGTAAGCAGTTCATAAATCTGTTTTTCTAAGCACTTAGTTCTTGTTTTTTTGCAAGTCATGCTATTGTATTTTTACTTTTCTCTATCTCAACATCTGTCTGTGAATATAATCCTGACATTTAACTGGTCTAATGTACAAAAAGGTTGAGAAATTCTGCTCTAGAAAATACAGTAAAGTTGATATTTGCTCTTTTATAGTTTGGAAAGTCAACACTAGTTTGGGTTGTGTAACACTGCACCCTAAAATAAAAACCCTCCTCGTCCATCTAAGGTTTCCGGCAAAAAAAAAAGAAGGCGTTTCATCATCGTCCACCTGTCAGAGCTTCCTGTCAATGCCCGGCAAAGCCTATTAAGCGGCTCAGAGCTACTCATCCCTGATCACAGAGCGCCGAGGCTTAGAAAGCCTGGCATTCTGCTGCTGGTTTCAACGAGCCGGATCAATTAACAAATGAGCAGCCGCCCCGCGGTGCAGGACACACACAAACACACTCGTGTGTCAGGGAAACTGGCGGCAGAGGTACAAGAATGACTAAATCTGTCCTTCCGCCCAGTTTCATTGTGGCGGAACCTTCAATGCCAAAGCATGAAGAAGAGGGAAACAACAACAAAAAAAAAAACATTTTGCAGATTGCAAATAGTTTCCATGGAAACTCAGATCACACAGAAATGGATGGAAACATCGAAGGGCAGCAAACGGCAGAATCGTCAATTGAGAATGAATGAAAGAATTTATGAAGTAAAATGAAATGGGTATGGAAAGATTTTGGCCACATTTTTACCTCACAACAAGCTAGAGATGATTTAGAAGAAAATAGAAAATCTATATTCCCCAAAGAAATTTTGTAAAGTTGTATAGAAGCATCTAAAGAATGTACTTTGAACATTTTGTCCCCTTAAGAAATGAGTAAATAAATGAACTAGGATAGGCAAAGGAAGTTGCTAAGAGGTGAGGAAGAATCGATTGGGTCAGCACCTGAAGAAGAGCCAATCGCAAGGTTACTGAAGCAGCATTTGAGAGTAAGTAAGTAATAAGTAATTCATGGTTAGTTAAAATAAATTAGTTTGATTTATTTTAGGTTTATAATGGGTTAAGATGGTAAACGAATGATGTAATTACGATAATATATAAAAGGCATCTGATGCAGGACCTACTTTTTTGTCTGGGCTACAATATGTTACTCTTAAATGGTCCAAAATAAATATTATATAGTAGTAATAGATAGATATAGATACTAGATGAAATCTACATTTAATAGATGATTAAAAATGAGGCCAATGGAGAAAGAAATATGAATTTTATTTTTTATTATTATAATGTGCATTTTATTTTCATATTAATGCAGTTTAAATAATTTTTTAACCAATATGTAAAATTATAAATACTGTATATGCACATACAAGTAAAATTTCCTGAAGGAATTAATAAAGTTATATCTATAAAAAACGTTTTATAACATACATGTTTGTTTTTTTCTGAATTATTTTTGATCTTTAAATCAATAACTTTGTCACTCAGAATAATTAGGTAAATAAAAATGAAACCTAGAGAAGCATAAGTAAGTTTCTGAAGGAGGAAGAAGAAGCGTTAGCACCCGAAGAAGAACCAATCGCAGCCTCGCTGAAGTGGCTTTTGTTTCCTGTATTTCCGGAGCAAACGAGTAAAAGAGAGATTCTCAAGATGTGTTCAACAAATCTTTATTTAAAGTATTTGAGGTTTTTTTTGAAGGAAATTTGGAAATTGTTTCTACTGGATAAGTTAGTAAACTTTTGGAAGTTAGAGTTTTGTTACTTATTAGAACTATCGAGACTTGAAAAAATAATGGATAAAAATGTTGATTGTTTTTAGGCAATCATTTTCCGTTATAAATATCAAAATAGCTCACGATTAATAAGGTTAATAGAGAAATAAATTCCTATTTTGTGTTATTTATTTTATTATTATAATGGATATTGCGTATTTAAATATTTATGTGGTTAAAATATATATATTTTTAAAATAAATATGCAAAAGTATTTATATACACACATCATTCAAATAGAAAATATATATGTATAAATATTTAATTTTATAAAAAATAAAGAAGCAAGGATCTGATAAAGTTGTACAAAGAACAAAAATGTGAATAGTTCTTAACAGAAAACTTGTTCTAAGGTCTATAAATATAAAAAATAAAAGGGGAAGTTAAATTTACTAAGATTACAAATCATTTAAAAATATTATTAACTGTAATTAAATGCAAAAAACGTTTCATCTTGTGAGTCGACTTCAGCTAAAACCTTCTATTTGATCGGATCAAGATCCCAACAGCTGACATGTTGCTTTAAAACAAACCCACAGGGCGAGTCTCAACCTGGAAACAATAGTTCCTCTTTAAAGAAAGGCGTGCGAGCTCAGGTCGATCCTCACCTGCAGTTTAAAAAAAACAAAACAAGCCGTCACTCGCCCGCGAGCTGCAACCACTGAGTCAGAGCCAGACCAACACACCTGAGCGAGAGCGTCGCCTCGAGTATGACATCAGTTTAGTGAGGCCGCATCAAATGCTTGTGTAACAAACGCCCACATGGCCAGCGAAAAAAAACGCGAGAGTAAAAGCGCGATGCGGGAGCGGAGGAAAAAAAAAAAAACAATATCAAGAAGTGGAAATGTGTTGAGAGAGAGAGAGAGAGAGAGATGGAGGTGGATTGAGAGACACTGACTCATGCTGAAGGTCAAGCTGGATTCACTAGCCGTTGTCATGGAAGCAGGGTAATGCTGGGGTCGTTGCTACGGGAGAATCGGCGCCGCGATGTTTTTTTTTGAAAAACACACCGGTTGAAGATAGACTTCAGTCCTGGTACAAACAAACGACTGACAATGTGTGCGACGCAGATAATGGAGTCTCTTTGTGTGCTTCTGTAAACAATGCACCGTCCAAAAACTTTATCTAAGTGGCAGCAGCGCTCGCATGTACGTCCACAAAGCCTGGATTTATCTGCCGTTTAACACACTCGAAAAAACAACCGCCATCGCCGCTGTACATCACCATCCAAATGAAGAGGTTTCCACTCGTATTCTGATTTTGTTTGGTGGGTAATTCATTTTTTATGGGACTATCAGACAAAATGGATAAAAAAGGACAAAGAAAAAGAGCATTTCAATGATGGAAAATACACAAAGGTATATTAAAAAGGATTAAAGAAATTATGTTTTTAGCGCCATTTTGGAGCATTTCTTGCATCTACAAACAAATTCTGAAGCGAACCTTGAAATCAATATAATATATACGTGTATTTAAGAGAATATTACATTATTTTATTTTGATATCGTCAACAAACACCAGTTCTCTCAACATACTGTACAAACCTTTACTTCCTTTTATTTTTCCTTTCTATGGGTAATGTCTTTAAAAATCAAAATAAATAAATATTATTATTTAAACCTAATTTCAAAATATAATGTATATTAAATTGAATATGACACCATTTATTTATGGCAAAATAACCTATTATTTGCTTTTATATTTTTTAACTTTCTTTGCTTCTTATGAATCTTTAAATGAAACACATTAAAATCAAATAATATACAATCAGATTGAGACTAAAGCTTTTTAATTGGACTTCATTTATTCTTTAAATCTTTTGTCCCTTCTTTATTATACGTATTAATATATATATATATATATATATATATATATATATAAAATATAAATGAAGTGCTAGTGATGGACTGCTGAAGCTTCATGAAACAGTGTCATGTTGTTTAGAGGTCAGTAGGCGGCGCCATCATATTGAAAAATAATGTGAGATTTCATTAGAACAGTCAAGGAAAATAGTGCAGAGACCGCCATCTAGTGGATATAATGACACTGCTTCATGAAGCTTCATCAGACCTAGAAGTAACCATCCCTAGCTTTAAGGCCGTATGTGGCCCCTGGACCACTTGTGGTGAAAGTTCTATGAAAAAATGAGGGCGGTTGGAAAGACAAATATCAATAATCAAGTTAAAAGGTGTGGTTTATAAGGACATGGTAGGCATTACGAGGACCAAGATAAGTTATGATGGGGAAACTTTATATGGCAGAATTAAAAATAAAAAACAACTCAATCTAGACAGGTAGAAAATAATCCCAAAGTCAACAGCTATGGTCGGCCTCCATCCTCAAACTGCCGGGCGGATGCGATTTAAAATATTAATTAAGCCTGAGAAATGAAACGTCTTCAATGAACGCTCGCGGCTGATCCAATATTAAATCCCTCCTAAGGTAAGCCATCGCAAACAAAGAGCACAAACGAGAAGAACGCTTCTTTTGAATAGTTTTTTTTTTTGACATTTGGGCATCATTGCTTTTTAATTGCCGTTCAACCCGCCAAGGCTGATATTAATAAAAAACTATAAAAATTCAAGCTATTATGTCGACTTGAAGCTTCAACCAGGAAGACGTTGTTGCGGCGGAATGTCAGGAGGTGTAAACTCATGACAGGTTCATAATGAGGTCTCGCTTCGGGATGAGAGACGGCGTCAAAAGTCCGCTTACTGAAGATATGCATTCGTCAGCGGGGCTTCCCCGGGAAAGAGATCGCAAATCCACATTACTCCACCGTTTCTTCTCGGCCCTGCAAGCGAGTCGACTGCAAATCAATTAAGTGCGCATTTGTGTTTGCCCTTATCTATGCCGGACATGCCTTGAAGAAAAAAAAAAAAAAGGGTCCAGGAGTTGTTTTTAAATCACCTTCGCAACATCACCAACAAATGAAGGGCGATGTGAATGAGCGTAGACGGAGGCTTAAGGGGTCTCGCACTTCCCATAATGCAGCGTGTCGCAGAAATAGAGCAGCAAAAAGGCTCCTGGGATGGAATGGCAGAGCTAAGAAAAGAGCCTCTCTGCTCTCATTTAAACCGGGACAGGTGCTGGCGGAGGAGAGAGAAAGTTCTGGGGCTCACGGATGGAGGGGGAGCAGCGGAGGTACAGTGGTGGGCGCTCACCGGGCCGATTCATGTCGGAAAAGCCAACACGAGTAAACAAAAAAAGTGCACTAAACGTCACCGATATTCAATGAACATTACACTTGAAGTTCACAAGAAAGGCACCAACATGTGGTGAAATCGATTAACAAGAAAGTACTTTTCTTCAACGTTTTTAGCGAAAACACTAACGCTATTTTAAATAGAGTTGAAATGCTAACATTCACTATAATAACAACAAAGATGTTGCACTTCAAGTTAGATAGCATTATGGCTAACCAAAGGTACCATACCATAAAATACTTTTCCGCAAAGTTTTTAGCGAAAACACTACCTCCATTTTAAATAGAGTTGAAATGCTAACATATTCGCTGTAATAACAACAAATATGTTGCACTTGAGCTAAGATCGCATTATGGCTAACTAAGGTATAATACAGGGGTGGCCAACCCGGTCCTCAAAGAGCTGCAGTGGGTGCAGGTTTTTGTCCCAACCAATCAAGAAGACACCTTTTGACCAATCAGGTGTCTTAGGAGTGTAATCATTTGATTGTCAGTCTGGTGCTGCTTGTTTCAGCTTGAACCAAATTGGTTAAACTGGGCATGCTGGATCGGTTGGAACAAAAACCTGCAGCCACTGCGGCTCTTTCAGGACCGGGTTGGCCACCCCTGGTATAATACTATCAATGCTGTAAGTCACAACAACAAAAATCACTTAACATAACAGACAACAACAACAACAAACATAACTACTGGTTACTATTGCCAAAAATACTAATAATGCTAAAGTGTTAGCTAAACCTGTAAAGCTGCAGTAAAACGCATGCTAACATACTCTTGCTAATAAGAGGGTTTTTCTTTATAATTTTGTACTGCAATAAAAAAGGGTTCACGGTTATTTAAGTGCCAACTAACAAAGTTAAAAATACTAATGCCAAATTTATACAGCGGTTTTTCAATAAAGTTAACTTAATTTGCTATACTTCAATAATTCAGGCAATAGCACTTGCGTCTTGGAAATGGTGCTGCCAGGTTGTTTATCTTTTCTGACCAATTCTCTTGAACACAATGGGATTCTTAGTTACTTTCACCACGTACTTTTAAAGGATATAAAATGGTGTTTCTCACAATTTGTGAGTGTTTCTTTTAAACGGGGCATAAATTAGCTGCCACAGAAGCACAAGTTCAAAAAGTCATATTTATGACACAATGCTAACATATCAAAAGAGATAATTTTGTGGCTCTTGTGCTATCGTGCTAGCGTTATTTGGGCACCAATCCTGCCTATATTTCAAGCCAAGATTAACTAAAATGCTCACTTAGCTGGACCGCTAACATTGCGCTGATTAATAATGTAATGATGTGCATCGCAAGTGCTAGCATATATAAAGAGCGTCATTTTGCTAACATGCTTTCATTGAAATGTGGCTTAAGTACCAATATTGCTTTTGCTTTATTGCTATTACCGATTTTGCTAAAAGGCCAAGTTAGCCCTGATGCTATCACTGCTAACCTTTTCAATGAAGAAATACCTTTAGCCACAGAGAATAACCTTGTGCTTTTTTTTGCCCGATAAAACTGACCTATGTCCACATTGAGCGTCAAACATGTCCCGTTTGCACACATGCTAGCTCACTTTAGCTAGCTCCTGTTAAATTGTTGGATTACGGAATCAGGTTGGAAGAGAAATGCAAAACATAAACACATTTTAATCTTCATCAAGGGAGCCACACTAAATTGCCTCATAACAGCGAAAAATTCTCAGTTCTTCATTTGGACCAATTCAAATGGTTTTTTTTCCTGCCGTCTACCGGCGATTTAGTACGACCCGTTTTTCCATCCGAAGCATGTTATTTCCCTGAAGCCCCGACATCGGTGCTGAGTCATGTGTGCGTGTTATTAAATCGTGGCAATTATCGACATGTCTTTAGTTACCGAGAGGGCAGCGAGATATTTGATTTTAATCCAACAAGGGGGGACCAAACCCTGAGTTTATTTGAACTGTTGACCAGAGGATAGAGCGATGGCCACGTGTCGGGCTGAAAAATGAGGTTAGTCCACAGCTTGTGTCATAAGTTTCTCTGCTGCTTTAATCCAGCCTGCAGTGACACAGCATCTTTGTTCCAAGAACAACAACAGCACCTGAGGAGAGTTCAAATAATACCACAGTGCAGCCCGGGGGCCAAATATGGCTCCTTTGTCTGTACTAAAAGCAACTTTTAGAAATAATAACTCTGAGGTTTACAATGTATTATTTTAATTACAACAACTATTGTTTTCTAAATACTTTCCAACACATATTAAATGTAATTAAAACATTAAATTAAATGACATTTATTTAAAATCGAATTCCTTTATTAACGTCTGTTTAATATCTACCGACTCTCAAAACTGGGAAATTAAAGCTATTGTGTGAGACGTTGAAGCTGCTTTGTTTTGTTGTTGTCAAGCCTATCTTTTGGCCCCAATATATATGTGGCCCTCTGGGAAATGAAACTGCAGGATCAGCATTATTCTGTGCCCTGCATACATAAAACTGTGCCACTGGATGAAGAGTTTAAATCTTTAGAATGAGAGGGGTTCTCATTTTTTTTGGGGGGGGGGGATGGGGCCACATCTGATGACAAGAAAACAGGCAGAGGGCCACATCTGTAATCTCACGTTGTACTCTGCGTTATCTCATTCGGAAAGTTTTAATAGAAATACAAGTTTTTTTTACAGACGAGCAGGAAAAACCATTTCGGTGTTTAATAATTAGCATTGATACTTTGTGGTGTTAAAGCTAACGGGTGTGTATTAATAAGAATCTGGCGATACAATAAATATCAATACGATATATCATGATACTGTAGTAACAAGGATATATTTGTAGTATTGTCAAGTACTTGACTCTGGTGTTGCAGAATTATAGACCAAACGTCTCTTGACGAAGTCGTAACTGCTTTCATTTTTTTTTTTTTAACCATAATAAGTCCATCAGCTGCTGGACTTGTCTGTATCCTCTCGTCCTCAGTCATCACCGGGATCTCGCCTGATTTCATTGCGTCTTTAGCTGCGGAGGATTTATTGACTGCTGCCATCTAGCGGCCGGAAGTTTAATGGCAACACAAAAATGAAAAAGAGAAATTTAAAAAAAAATGCCATAAATTATAGTTAAACATTCCATTGAGATTTATACCATAAAAGGACTATGAAGAAAATAAAATATTTGAAAGATATATCAATACATTCTCACTACTATCACAAGTTCATCTTTTGAGACCATTTAAGGGCATAGTTTTGAATCGATTCAATCAAAAAACATTGAATTTTCGATGCAACTTTAAGCCAATACACCGATGCTTACCTTGTCCAGATGTAACTGGAGTTAAAAGTAATAATAACGGCGCATTTAACGACGTCTATTAAAAGTATTTTTCCTTCCCCTGCTTTTTGCTGAGTAACTGCTGTTTAAAAAAAGCAGCAGCGGTGATGAAACCTGCAAATTGCCGCGAGGCACCGGAGACGCTCGTCTTACCACAACAGCCCCGGCATCTTATTATTTCACTCCAACCAAAAGTCGATCTTATGTTGGTCTAGTGGCGGAGGAAGGGGCTTCGGTGGAGGGGGGAGTGTTCGCCGAGCGACAGGCCATGATTAGCACGACTTGAGCTGGAGATGTGGGACGAAGTGAGTGGGAGTACTGGAGTGGGGTCTTTAGCTCAGATATACACTAGTGGATCAAGAGAGCACTTCTACTTTATAAACACATGGAAACCAGGCACACAGAAACACCATGTAAGGACTAGAGAGACATACACTCGTCACAATCAGACCTGAGGTGTTGATGGTAAAAAAAAAGATGGGGGGGGGGGGGGGGAAGAAGGGAGGTTGTTATTCTTCCTAAGATAATTTCATCCTCTGAATTATCACTGTGAGAAAGACTCAGAAACAATACGAGGAGGAGGCGATGGAGTGCAGCTGCGACTCTTTAGGTGTGTAGGTGGGACCATTTGCAGCTCCACTGACTGAACGTTGTAATGAAAGGCTTTAAACAGGCGACGCCAGCGCTCCGGGCTCTCACTCTCTCTCTCACACACACACACACACACACACACACACACACACACACACACACACACACACACACACACACACACACACACACACACACACACACACACACACACACACACACACACACACACACACACACACACACACACACACACACACACACACACACACACACACACACACACACACACACACACACACACACACACACACACACACACACACACACACACACACACACACACACACACACACACACACACACACACCCGACTAGACGAGCGACGAAACAGACGTGATGTAGAAAAACTACTGCACAACATTAAACGATCATGTCTCGTGTTATTCTCACTTGTACATCTTTAAGCTCGGGTTCATCTTTAAACTTATTACGTTGATTATTATGTTAAGGTTTGTTATCGTCTACTTCTACCTGAAATTTTTTAGCAAAATATATTTGAACAATTTCTTCTTTTTTTTTAATATCTGAAGGATTTTTTGACAACATGACAATGACAAGTTGGCTGATATCCTGGAGTTCCATCTGGACCCAGGAAGATTTTTTAGAACAAGGGTCAATAAATAAGATTTTATGAAATCCTAAATCATTTTTAAAAGGTTCTGGAATTCCATCCGGACCCATGAAGGATTTAAAAGAATGTGTCATGCACTTATATGCATTTAATAAAAAAATGTAGGGTTGCTAAACGATAGTCTGGGAGGAGGATACAGAGCAAGCTGGGCTCCATGAGGAGGAACTTGTCTCACCCTCTCCAGCACACACTGAGGGCATTGAGGAGCTCCATCAGTGATAGGATGCTCCATCCCCGGTGTGTGAGGGAGAGGTACCGCAGGTCCTTCCTCCCTGCTGCCATCAGACTCCACAACAAGAACACACCAAGATAATTATTTAACTGCACCTTTCTTGTTATTTTTGTAAATATGATTGTGTATATAATATAGTGCAGATTTATTTTCTATTCTATTTAGATTTTTTCTTTTTAATATTTTATTTCTGGGTGTTTTATTTTTTGGCATATTGCTGTTGTTAAACCGAATTTCCCCTCGCGGGACAATAAAGGATTCTGATTCTGATTCTGATAATGCTGGTGGCTTGACAAGCAGTTGATGACTTCACCGTCTTAATGTCCTCTTTTCCAGGACTTTTAGCAAAAATATTTGAACAATTTTCTTTGATATTTGAATGATTTCATTGACTATGTGACAATGAATAGATGGTTAACATGTCCTGGAGTTCCATGTGGTCCCTTTAGGGTTTTGAAGAATCCGTCATGCAGTTATTTAAAAAAAACTTTAAAATAAATGGTCATTGTTTTAGGTTTGCTAAATCAGATTGTGATGACTGGACATCTGAGAGTTTTTTTTAGATATACATACAAGCTCCTTGGTGGAGGCATGCACTCTCCAAGTGCCTTTAAATACAGTATACAATCTAAATGACTTTTTTTTGTAACTGTAAATTTTAATAATTAAATAAAGCTTTACATTTCCATTCATATCATGATCTTAAGATGATCTTAAGGGGCTAGCGTTGACACATTTGGTTGTTTTCATTTGACTAACATAGTCTTGTCAGGAAAAGTTTGCTCCGTTTGTTTTTTTCTAACAATGAAATGTTGTTTATTTAACATTCTCTGGTTAAAGAAAACAGTTGAGAACGGAGCCTGAGGGCCACATGAAATATGCACAAGGTTTCACTAAATGTATCATTATTATCAGTCTTTTTAGTTCTCTTAAATTTAAACCTTTTTAATCAAAATATATTTCATCACTTCTCACCTTTGGTGTTTTTTTTTTTTATCCAGCGTTCAACTTTTTAATAAAATAATGTTTATCGTTGACTACATGTCAAAGATTTGCACTTTTGACTCAAGATAATATGAAAACATATTTATTTCATATTATGTTTTGAATATAATGTTATCTCCAGTCAAACAGGAAACCAGCGTCTGCGTCTTTCCCCGGGAAATGGCTTCGAGGGCAGGAGTTTACAACCGGAGCGTCGCCCTGGGAGTTGGAAAACTGTTCTGTGAGCAGGTGGCTGGAAAATAAAACATCAATCCCTCCCTCGAGTCCGAGCTGTGGACTCGCTGTACGCGACTTACACCAAATGTACCAGTCGTTCTGAGAGAAACAATGTATCAGTAACTCATTTGTTTGTTTTTTTTACCTCAGACTCGGGCTATATTTAACCAACCTAATCTTTTATTTTTTCGTGGCCTAAAAATTTTTGAAAAGTGAATTTGTTGAAAGTATATTAATGTTTGTGCTTTAAGGCGAAAACCAAAGTGCTACTTGTGGTGAAAGAGCAACAATTTTTTTTAATTATTTTCCATTTTTAGACGGTTCAATATGTATGAATTATTCTCATTATTGTTATTTCTGGGTGCATTTTTGAGGGTATTTACAGGACAATAAAACTGGACAACATCATTAAGTGAAAAAGAAATGGTATTAATTAAAGTATTAAATTAAATTAATAACTAAAATAAGGAAATAACAGTGAATTAATCAGTGATGTTCTTATGAAGCTTCATGAAACAGTGAGATTATTTTCCAG
This sequence comes from Callionymus lyra, assembly GCF_982586985.1. Classification (NCBI taxonomy): domain Eukaryota; kingdom Metazoa; phylum Chordata; class Actinopteri; order Syngnathiformes; family Callionymidae; genus Callionymus; species Callionymus lyra. Next base: position 16,228,578 of record NC_141832.1, on the reverse strand, counting down.
ATTAGAGTCCACTAGATGGCGTCCCTGCACTATTTTCCTTTGTTTGAAACAAACGTTCTAATGAAACATCACATCATTTATAAACTGGTGGCGCCACCTACTGACCTCTAAACCACATGACAATGCTTCATGAAGCTTCATCAACAAATCACTAGAATTAATCACAAACACAATGTCAACTTCACTAACAGGATGTTTTTTCTTAATTTCTATCGTTAGAAAAGTTTTCCTGTGTATTAATTTGTTTGATTACTGTTCTGTTATGAAGTTTTTACAACCATCTATAATATTTCCTACAATCCTGAACGCACCATGGCAATCCCAACGTCAATGAATGCATCATTTGCGTAAGAAAACTAGTGATGGTCTGATGAAGCTTCATGAAGCAGTGACATTATCTTCAGAGTCCACTAGATGGTGGTCTCTGCACTATTTACCTTTATTTTCAACAACCGTTCTACTGAAACATCACATCATTTTTAAACTGATGGCGCCACCTACTGACCTCCAAACAACATGACACTGCTTCATGAAGCTTCATCAAACCATCACTAGAATAATCAAATTCACTTCACGAACGCCATGTTTTTCTAGTTTCTATAATTAGAAAAGTTTTTTCTGTGTATTCATTCGTTTCATTACTGTTCCTTTATACAGTTTTTACAACCATCTATAATATATCCTACAATCCTGAACGCACCACAGCAATCCCAACGTCGATGAATGCATCATTTGCGTAAAGAAAACTAGTGATGGTCTGATGAAGCTTCATGAAACAGTGTCATCATTTTCAGAGTCCACTAGATGGCGGTCTCTGCACTATTTTCCTTTGTTTTGAACAACTGTTCGACTGTAACATCACATCATTATAACCTGATGGCGCCACCTATTGACCTCTGAACAACATGACACTGCTTCATGAAGCTTCATCAGACCATCACGAGTGAAAACGCGAAAGACTAAAAAAACAAAAACGTTTCTTTCGAGTTCAACTGAGGGTTCGGGATCTACCCCTGCAACGTCGACTCCAACATGGAGATATTTCTTCTTGAAATCGACTCGACGGCGGTAGCAACAACCGAGCACCAGACGGGGGAAGACGGTGAAAAAGGCGAGAGTCGCTGAATAAAACATGGCAGCGCTTTCATGTCGCTCCCCGACGTCTGGGCCGATGGAAAAAGAGCGAAAATGCAGCTCGGCAGCCGCGCAACAAAGGCCTCGTCAAATCCACATCGACTTCTACGCAGATCAAGCGGCGAGAAAAGAAAAAAAAAATATGAAGGCACTGAGAGGAATCTCTTCAAACAGAAGCAGATTTCCCTTCGGGCTGACGACCACAAACACGCTGATCACCCTGGAAACTACAGGGGGGAACAGGTGTGCGCCCTGAAATGACCCACGTGAAACAAAATTGGATTCAATGAGCAACTAGACGACTGAGAAGAGCCTTTTTTTCCCCCATCATCATCACTCGGATAGAACGGCAGGAAAGTACAACACAACTCTATAACTTTAGCAACCAAACATACTTGAGGATGATTTGGTGACGGCGACAGAGACAGAAAAACAAGAGTTTCTAACGGATGTTGGTCACTTACCCAAATCTTTGGATCCTTGACTCTCGCTGGCCAGTTCGCCCATTCGGACCAGAGCGTCAAAGTAGCCTTTGGCGGCAAAAGTTACGCCTGTGGAGAAAAAAAAACAAGAAAAATAGGTTTGAATATGAACATTCTTATCTTTTTTTTCGGAACGACATTCCCGTTTAATTGTATTTGGCATCACGATCCTTAATGTGGTTGGATGTCCCGTCTAACTTGGAAATGATCAAATCGTGAAGAAGCATCTATGGATTTTGTTCGCCATTTAATGGCGCTTTATTAAAGGAAACGTGTGATAAACCGGCCCCGTCAAGTTAGAAGAAAGAAGGACGAAGGACTTCCTTTTTGGTAGAAATTGAATTTTTAAAAATGCTTTTTATTTATTCTATTTCAAGATTCTGAATACAACTTATAAAATAAAACAGAAAAATTTCTTCTGTGGCCACATTATATAATGTGACTGTTGTGAGGGGCCGCCTGTGGGGTAAGAAAACTTTCTAAAAGGAATGCGTGCGTAAAAACTTTGTGCAAGTAATTCTAGGTTTCTGTGCGTACTTTTTAAATGTGTGGGTGTTTTCTACAAAAAATACGAGTACAAATCTTTTTTTTTTTCAAACTTTTCAAAATTACTGGTACGAGTCACGACTCACGAACTTATAAATATTTATACACTTTTTGTGTAAAACAAACTGATAAATTATCCTTTCCTCTAAAATTTAAGTCAATATTTTCCCACACTTTGCCCAGGTGTGCTATGATGGAACTTAATTCCCACAAAAAGAATATTTTTATTAAACATTATTTTGTGTCATAAGAAATACTGTCAAAAAAAGCTAAACAAAAAAGAAAAAGAAAAAGAAGGAATTACATATATTTTAAATTCTCTTTTTCAACCCAAGGGCCAAATGAAATCTGCCCAGGGTCCGCATGTGGCCCCACTGATTAAAAAATAGATTTCTAAATGAATTTATTCCGAGTTCAACCCATTATGACTAATGAAAATATAATTGATAATTAAAAACCTTTTGATTAACTAATTAACTTTAAACTTGTTCTGTTCAAGTGGCCCCCGGGGGCCACACTTTGCCTAAGTCAAGAAGATGCTGTTCTCGTGAGAAAGTTAACGAGCTCACGTTGTTCTTTAAATGCTTCACATCATTTCTGAACATATAAATATCAAAATACATTTTTTCTGGCACCGATACTTCTTTCAAAATTTCAGAAATAAAAAATGTAAATTCCCAGCGGCTAATTTTTTTTTTACGAATCAGTCGTTTCCTTTAGATTTTATTCGCCTCCTTCATCGATGTCATCATTTATTCATTAACAAAACCCTGAGATCGACTCCGTCCACGTCTCTCGCGTTCGTCTTCAAGCTGAGAACAGGATGTTCACATTAGCGAGCGACGTACGACACGGCGCTGGCATTTGAAAAAAAAAAAAAACTATTGGAAGGTTGATCGACAGCAAGTTCAATTTGTAATCATCATCAAATACAACAATGCTCACGTTGCTAGGCAATTACGACACATCATCTTGTTGGCACGCGTGATTGCAGGGACGGCATCATTTCCCAGCCCATAATTTGTGCAGTTTTTTTAGTTGCATAAACACAAAAAACAACTCTCTTTTTTAGAACATTTCCTAATGAAAATAATGTTCAACTCCTCCGACATCCTTCTGTGACGCCCGTCGTCGACCAATCCCCTCCCGCTTCAGCTGATTTGACTGTGGATATTTCCACGGCGATGAGATGAGGCGATACAGTTGGAATCACTTCACATGGAAACACACTGGCTTTATGAAATTCTAATGAAGGTCGGTGGAGGAAGTGTGAAGGAAAAAAAGCTGTCGAGGAGAGCAGACGGTACACATTGCAGGAGTCGATTATTCGCCCCGATATTGGGCCGACGGCGGCCTCTTTCAAATATTGAATCGTGGGAGAAAATTTTCGGAAAAAGCCGTTACAATTATGGCGAGTCATTTTAATTTTTTGCTGGTACGTAACATTTTTATAATTAATAATATTTTTAAGTGTCTTTTAAAAAAAAAAAATAGGAATGCCTATTGACTTATTTTTTTAAAGTTGTAAAACCGTTTTTTAATCCCACATTTATTTTTCTACTAAAAAACAAGAGCCACATTTTCATCTCTAAATCATATAAATTAGTAAAACTAACTGAACTTTTTTACTAGTGTGTACATGAGATTTTTTTCCATGCGTGTGATGTTGGAAAGCTGATGTAAAAACAATATGATGTCATACTTTCTGCACCCTTAGTTCAGCAACTTATCGCACATTTAAAAAACCAATGACTGCAAAAAGCTGCAGTTCATTGAGTGTCCACTTGAGGCTGGTTGCAGAAAGATTGGAAGTCACGAACACACCCCGCAGCAACAAAAAAAATTAAAAATAAAAGAACGTTTGGGGTCATAACGGTACATTCACCATCGGCACACGATATACAGTTGAGAATAATTTTTCCATCATATCCCTTTCAGAAAAATCCCATTAATCAGTTTTGGTGAATTAGAATAAGGGGCGTGGTTTAATTGACCAATCATAAACAAGCCCCGCTGAACTTTTGGATCGTAGTTGTGCAAATCGGAAGATGGCTACCACTGCGGATTTACTTTAAAGCCCTAGTTCAGTAACACGAGGGTAACATTATAGGAAATATTTCGTTCACTCAAATCATCCAGTTGAAGTTTTGTTAACTTGTATAAAATCTGCGTTCGACGTCTCCCTGTAGTGTCCTGACCGAAAAGGTACCTACAACGTTACCCTGAACTACGGCTTTAAAGTACATTAGCATTGGTAGCATCTTCCGATTAGCCAAACAACGATCCAAAAGTTCAGCGAGGCTCGTTTAGGATTGGAAGATGAACCACGTCCATTTAGTTAAGGCACAAAACACACAACACCTATACTTTGCATAACAGATTCATATAAACTAAAAGACGATCTTCGTCAATCGGGTAAGTTAGCAAGCTTTAGGCAAGGAACAGACTGAAGCTGGCTAACTTACCTGATTGACAAAGATCGTCTTTCACTGCAACAAAATGTTTTCAGCGCTAAAAAGAATCAAACACAACGTCACTTCCAAGTCTTATACTTCTTTTTGTGTTAAAAGATGAACAATCCAGAGTACGTACGGGTTGCTTTATTCAGCACTTCAAGTCAAAGAAAATACAAGCTTCTTATAACGATCGACCGGACCCACTTCTTCTAGCGACTTCACAGATCGACAGTCCCAGACAGAATGGTCCCGAGCTCTAGGAAACTCGCTATATTCAAGTTAAATTTCCCACCCAGGAGGTCCTCTTTTCCAGGCCAAATTCTTCTTTCAAGTTCCCTGTATCACCAGTCCCCCGCTGAGAGAGTTCCTATTTTGTCTCCTGTAAATCTAATTATTCAAATGTTCTCGGGCGGGGATCACACACCACCTATGGCCACACCAGAAAGCTACACTAAAAGCAACATTTCGTTCAATGGCCTTTGTTGCACTGAGGAAATAGTCTCGTCAAGCAGACGTCAAAAGGTCTAATAACCACCGCCGACCTTTTACTTTCCTCTCAGCGTTCGTTTGTAAATCAGTCGGAATTGAGGCGACCGGTTTCGGGGGTCGACGCCCCGGCACAGACTTGGCTACTCGATCGAATCGTTAAGTACTTTTTAAAGGATTAAACTTTGAAGTTTGTGTATTATGTCGAGGTCTACAAGGCATCGATTTAATCCTCTCGGGGAAAGACGAGTCAGGCGTGCCCGGATCATCTGATTATTCAACCTCTTCTGTACTCATTTCAAAAAAAGGTTAGCCAAGCCTGCCCTCTGTCAGGGGTCACCCCGGCTGCCATGCATCCCCTTTTAATCAGCCCCAATCAAACGGAGAGGGGTCGGCGGCGTTTGAAAGGGAAAGTTCAACAGCTGACAGATGAAACCTGTTTCTGCAGATAGAGGCTTTTTTTTTCTTCTTTTTCCTAGGAAAGACATTTTCAACGATGACCCGGCTGTGTGGGTGCAATCCTAGCAGACAGATGTAGCGCCGTGAGGCCGTCTGTCAGACAGCAAAGGTGAGAAGATGATTTATGGTGCTGGTGACACAGTTTTTTGTTCCTCACAAGACATCTGCACCGCGGGTTATGTTTGTTTCACGCACACACAGTTAAAACAACAACTGAATTTCCTTAACTATTTAAGACAGGGTCACGATTTTTTTTTTAACATAAACCTGTGTAATGCACCCATGACTAAAATTAACCACCTAGCCAGGAGAATGATTGACACGAGTCCCAAATCTTTCTAGTTGACCCTTTTTTATTTCACCACCATTTTAAAGAGTCACAGATAAAAGCGTCCCCCCAAAAAATGAACAAAACTACATCTCAACAAAATGCAGAGTCAGCGAAAATATAAAATATAAATATAAAAAATATCAAATTCCAGTGACCTCTTGTTAGATTACTCTGGATTAGGATTGTTAGCTTCCTTGTTTTAGCCAACCATTTTTTAAAAAATGACTAGACATGATAGATTAGACCAGTGGCCCCCCCAACCACTGGGGCTTGGTATTGGTCCTTGCAAAATTTGTTAACAAACACAAAAAGATAAATATCCTTTATTTTATTTAATTAAAAGATCTAAAATATTCCCCAAAGTCATACTGTGTATATCTTGACATGTGCATATTTTATTATGGTTAAGTTTACTAAAGAAATAAGTGAAAATTATTCAAATACAAAACCTATATTGGGGATTCTGCTGATTCAGCGTTATGATAAAATGTCATTTTATGACCTAAACATTAGGTTTTTGCAGGTAGTGCCGATTTATATTTCTTGTTTACATCCGTAGGGCGGTCTGTGAAAAACAAAATTATACATTAAACCAGTGGAGAAAACAGTTGGAGACCACGGGCTTAGTCGGCTTTACTACACAGATGACATCCCTGCCTGAAGAGGTGAACATTGCTTACTTTTTTCACCATCTACGTGTTTTTATCCATGGTTTTTAAACTTTTTGGATCTTTGGTAATCCATTATAATGCTTTTCCTGTTGCCTTTTCGCATTTATTTCAACAGAAATCGCACAATGACTACCATAGTTTGACACACTGTCTGTAGGTTTAGCTAACGCTCCCACCAATATGGGGTCGGAATGTTTGGCTACTTGATACAGACGCATCGTAGCGTCGTCTTGATCGCTCACTTAAGAGAACTCGCACGAACGGTTCAACCAGAACCTCCTGAATGTACGGCCGAGCGCGGGGTCAGAGGTCGCTCCGAGGGAACGCCTTATAACGTCCAGCCGATTTATCTCCATCAGAGCCTGAAGGCCGACAGTGCGTGTCTTCATCCGGCACCGGTGTGCGGCACCATTCGCGACAGTTCAATTGTGAGAGTGCGCTTCGTAAGGTTGGAAGGGTGGATAAGCTGGATTTATGTGGATACTTCATTTCTGTCAGGAGTGTTGCGAGGGGGGCTGACAGATGGAGCGGATTACCCAATCTCTAAGATTGCGAAGACGGACATGATGAGCGAGGAAGAGGTTCACCCTTTAAGGAACCCTTTTGAAACTAGGAGTCGAGGGCCCAAGCTTACTAAATGCGTCGGCATTTCCCGGCGATGAATCTTAGCCGAGGTCGCACTGTGTGGTTCCAAAAGGTGTCCACGGTCCCCTTAAAACCAGAGCCTCTAAGTCCCCCTCGGGTCGAGCCAATCCAGCAAAGTGGGTCTTTAATGGCTCAGCGAGACTCATCCTGTCTGTCTCCTGCACCACACCAGTTCCAGGATTAGACCCCGTGTGTCAGGGGTAAGGATTACGAGGACAGAGGGGGTTCATCTTTTTTAAAAAGGTACAATTTATGGACCATGAGTTGCTTTTTCTCCCCCTGATTTAATGATTAAAATCCAGATTGTTTTCTTCGCTCTTGTAAGTGATTTCATCATCGCTCACTTTTGAAGGAGGAAGCCAACAACTTGTTCACTATTGCACGACTTACAACGACAGTTACACACAGGGTGGGAATCGTCCAATCAGAATGAGGGAACGGCAAACCTAACAACTTGACTTTGAAGCTTAAAACAATTGTTAAAAACGCGAAGACGCCTGTAAAACTCTGGCTTATATTAGCACCACGTCGACCGCTAAGTGCACTTTTTAAAAGCAGCTTTGGGTCGGCAAAGTGACGCGTAATCCAATACCCTCCAGACTAAACCCGAGACAAACAAGTTCAAAGACAAGTCGTACCAGCGAGGAATGTGTCAACAAAACCAATTATGTAGAATCAACACAATAAACATGAAAGTGTTAATTCACTGGATTAAATAACATAGCATTAGATAGTTCTTATTAAAGTTCTATTCTTTATTTATAGAAGAGATAAAATAAAGAATAAATATGATATGATGATTTGAAAAAATACAAAATAATAATTTTTTCATCTATTATTTACGCAATTCTTTCAATTGAAAAAGAACCTACAACAACGTGTTAAACAAATAAATCATAAATAATAGAAATTAAAAAGTTAACAAAGATTCATTTAATATACTTTAATTTACGTTGGAAGGTTGTCGTTTTTAATCGTGTTTAAATGCTTTATCTTCATATTGCCTTTTATTGTTTGTGTGTTCAAATAAAAACTAAAAAAAATAAATATAAAGCAAATCAATTTACTCAAGATACATTAGGTAACATTAAAAATATTATAAGAAAAAGTACTGCCTATATGGTATATATATATATATTCTAAATATACAGAAATATTACAGAAGAATTCACAAAAAAAGAAAAGCAAATTGTGGAAATGAATACGAAAATATAATTTCAATAATTATTTAAAGATAAAAAATAATTAGAAAAAAAACCCGTTACCGATAATAAACCCTATATATCAAGTAAAATACGAAATTTGTTGTCTGTAAACAAATAATCTCTCACCGTGAATGATAATGTATTCAACAAAAACATCATTCATTGATTCATTAAACATAATTTATCGTTGAAAATGAGCTGAAAAGTCTGACACTTATTAAACCTTCCTTTTATTTTTTTCACCCAAACATTTGATGATCTATTTAGGAAGAAAACAGCAGAACATTGAGAGACTCAAAGAGTTGCCTGGCTCTCAGCCCGAGCGAGGTGAAAATAAATTAGGAGAAAAAAAAGAAAGAAAGAAAAAAAAAAAAGGACTTACTGGCAAGAGCTTTCTCATAGCTCTTCCCCATGGCAACAAAGTTCCGTAAGCAGGGATTGAACTGCTCCATGATGGTCTGGAAGAAGAAGAAGAAGAAGAAGAGACATTAGTGGGAGGTTCGCTTAGCAACAAAAGAGAGGTCAAGGGCAGAGAAGAAAGACTTCTACCTCAATTCATTCGTACGTTTCTTTCTTTTACACAAACAACCTTCTGCTTGTGGCACAAATGCTCTTGTGCAACATCCACAGCCTTGTGATTGAAAGTGCATTAAAAGCGTGTGTGGGCAGTTTACACTCGGCTGCGATTGGACGAGCGCAGCTACTTCTCAAGGTTGAGAGATGTCAAATGAGAAAATGATGGATTCGAATGCATCCGTGGTCTGTGAATTAAATCGGCGTCGAGATTCATCTCCGCGTCCGTCCCCGTTCTGTATAGAACCAGTTTGAGCGAGGACAGTATTCCCTCGCTACTGATCCGCCGACATGACCGTCGACAACACCCTCCACTTCATCCCCGGTCGAGCTCTGACACATTATTCTGGTGTATGTTTGTGTTCTGACTGGATAACAAGTGAGGATCAAATGTCAAAGTCAGACTGGAAAAACAAAACAAAAAATACAGCCATACTCAGAAAGGCTTTGAAATAATTCAATTATTTTGCCCTCACGGCTGTTATCAGAGTTCAAAAAGATGCAGTGCATGATGGGACTTGTGTTATGCACGATTTTGGGAATAGATATTGTATGGATAAATTAATGGATACAGTTAATATGACGAGTGGATAAAATGGATATGATGGATGGATGATTCAAATAAAATGATGGATGGATGGATGATAGATAAAATGTAAACAATGAATGGATGGCCGGATAGATGATACAATGGATATGATGGATACATTACTGATGGACGGATGGATGCAATTGATATGCTGGAAAAACTGATGGATCTTTAAGAGAGGTGAATGAATAAAATGGATGCATACAATGGAAATAATGTAAGGACAGATGGATCAATACAATGGATGGATAAATACAATGGATGGATGTATAGGATGGGCGTATACAATAGATCTGATGGATAAAATTATTAAATGGTTGGATACAGTAGCTGTACAATACAATAGATGGATGATGTATAGGATGTATAGATACAATATAATAGCTACAATAGATGGATGGATCTATGATACAATAGATGGATGGATGTATAGGATGTATGGATACAATACAATAGATGGATGGATGAAAGGATACAATACAATAGATGGATGGATGTATAGGATGTATGGATACAATACAATAGATGGATGTATAGGATGTATGGATACAATACAATAGATACAATAGATGGATGGATGTATAGGATGTATGGATACAATACAATAGATGGATGGATACAATACAATAGATGGATGGATGTATAGGATGTATGGATACAATACAATAGATGGATGTATAGGATGTATGGATACAATACAATAGATACAATAGATGGATGGATGTATAGGATGTATGGATACAATACAATAGATGGATGGATACAATACAATAGATGGATGTATAGGATGTATGGATACAATACAATAGATACAATAGATGGATGGATGTATAGGATGTATGGATACAATAGATACAATAGATGGATGGATGTATAGGATGTATGGATACAATACAATAGATGGATGTATAGGATGTATGGATACAATACAATAGATACAATAGATGGATGGATGTATAGGATGTATGGATACAATACAATAGATACAATAGATGGATGGATGTATAGGATGAATGAATACAATACAATAGATACAATAGATGGCTGGATACAATACAATAGATGGCTGGATGTATGGATACAATACACTAGATGGCTGGATACAATACAATAGATACAATAGATGGCTGGATGTATGGATACAATACAATAGATGGATGGATACAATACAATAGATACAATAGATGGCTGGATACAATACAATAGATGGATGGATAGGATGTATGGATACAATACAATAGATACAAAAGATAAATGGATGTATAGGATGAACGGATGCACTAGATCTAATGGATGAATGTATAGGATGGATGAATACAGCAGATACCGTGGATGAATGGATGGATACAATAGAAACGATGGATGAATGTGCAGGCGTGGTCCATGTGATCACTCGGGATCCAAACTATCATCTCAACTCCAAACACAAACAAGCGAGCACGCGATCCCTCAGCAGAGATGAAAGTCAACCCCCCCTTATTTTTTCACTTGGGTTTATTTCCTGCAGAAAAACAGCTGAGATGAATCCGGAGGGAGTGCAACAGTCCTGCGTGTAATCATCTCCGCTTATTAAATAATAAATGAGTCACGGTATGAAGAACCGGATCGTTCAGGATATAATGGCAAACAGCGCTGTGTACTTTTCGACAAAAATCAAACAGGTGGAAGCTGTTACAGGCCCTGCTGTGCCGCCAATCAGCTCGTGCCGCATAATGACGGGTTCAATTCCCAGAGTACAATCATCTCCGGTGTGTTCGCCGGAGGATTCAGCAACAGTAGCAGCCGACTGTCGCTTGAGGGTTGGGCTGGTCCAGAGGAACGTGGCCAAAACATCGGGGTGGAAGGGGGTTTTCTACAAGTACTACCCTCAATGTCATTGCCCATTTTTTCACTAGAAAAACCTGCTGTACATCCCAACACAAAATGTTCCTAATTAGTTTCAAAAACCCTCCACAATCTCTGGTCCCGGTCCTAAGACAACAGTCGCCTGAGGACCCGAGCAAAGAATCAATGTTGACAAAAGACTTAATGCATAAGGACTCAATCCCTTGTGGTGAAGAGAGGGACGAGCGAAAAAAACAACCCTCTGAAATTTCGGATTATACAACCCTTTTTTTTTTAGCTTTTGGTAGTGACCGAAACAACTAAATTGAGGACACGAGTGAATGAACGGATGGGTGGCCTGAGAACAGTCATCATGACCAAAGCAAGTAGGCTAAGGGATCTTTCGGGGGAACCCTTCCTTAGAACCTGGTGAGGTACTAGGGGCAATTGGGAGGAGACCCCAGGGTACGTCTGTAGAGACCATGTCTTTTTATGGGTTGGGAAGTTTCTTTGGAGTGGTAACTTTGGGCTACTTCCCCCAGTGACCTGACCTTAGCTAAGGGGTGGTAGTCGGATGGACATGTATGGGGTCATTAAATTCACTACAAGTTCAAGTGGGATTTTCCATCAAAGACTATAAAGTAACAGGAAGTAAGGAAGAGCGAAGAAAGTACCGTTGTTATCTAGAGAAGGTCCGGAATTCAGAAGGTTTAATATATCTTTAAGGACCAATGGAAGGTGCAGAATCCAGCCACCCGGACTCAACCAGAGTCTAAAGGGCTGAAAGGGCTAATCCAATTGTCCAGAAATATACTTCAATATCTACAGAATGCTAGTAGGTACGAGCCTTGCCTCGTAATTGTCGCGTGCATTGTGTAGGATTGTGTTCAAGTAAAGTGTGACACATTGTCGTACCAATCCATAGGGCTCAGAATTCATGGAACCATGGAATTAGCTTTCAATGTAGCTTGAAAGGTGTCTAGAGAATATTGTGTACCTCCAAAAAGTTATCTTAAATGAGGTACATTCTACCCCAAAAAAACTCCCTTAAAGAACGTAACGTGGACAGAGGATCTTGAGGCGACGTCCTAGAGCCGGTGAACAGGTTATCAGTCTGATAATGAAATACATCATGTTAAAATCGTGTTGTTCCAGGCGTGTACAAACAGGGTGGAGGCCCCGGGGCGCACCTATGAAACCACCAGGGAAGATTACATCACCCCGGTCGTCCTGGGAACGGCTGCTTCCCAAAGGAGGCCGAGGTAGAAACATTTGGGTCACTTGTCTCGTAACTTAGTAAGTAAGTAGGAAAACTTCTCTCCTACTTTCTTCATCGTGTCGTGACGACGACGTCGTTCTTTTAATGAAACCTCAGTGAACGGAGGGTTTTTTTTTTTTTAATACGGACGTGGCTACGAGATCAGCTCGGCCCGGGAAAAGCATTGCTAATGCAGGTCTGAACACGGCCCCGAGACTCTTTGCTTGAATGGTAATGAGATCGGCTTCTTCCACCCACCCATCTGCTCCGTCATAGTAGGAAGGTGGGAGAGGGAGTCGAGGTGATGACGGCAGCAGAAGCGTCTGAGAAGTACTTAAGGGCTAAAGAACACATGGCTGGTGGTGGAGTTCACGGAGGCAGGTTCGCTTTTAGTCACCGCGGAGCGAGAGGTGACGGACGCGAGGTTTCATTAGCGCGACGAGAGAAGGAAGAGGCAAATTAACGTCCATACATGGAAGACTTGGATTCATGACGGACGGGAATATCCTACAATTAGAAGATGATTTCATTATATATTTTCAAGCAAAGGTTTGTTGACTTCCTTGAGTCACCTTAGATTGAAAACTAAATAGCAGAAAGTGGATTTATTATTAAAGCGGAAACTGTCATTTGAGACTCAGAGTAGAGCCTGTTCATGGGTAATAAGTAGTGAAGGTTTGATGAAGCTTCATGAAGCAGTGTCATTATTTTCAGAGTCCACTAGATGGCGGTCTCTGCACTGTTTTTACTTTGTTTTGAACAACTGTTCAAATGAAACATTATTTTTAAACTGATGGCGCCACCTACTGACCTCTAAACAACATGACACCGTTTCATGAAGCTTCATCAACACATCACTAGTAATAGGAATGTGTCAGTGTTTTAAACTTCATTTTATATTCTCTTGAAATACATTTGTAATTGGGGCTATTATTTTGAACATCTACCATCGAAAAATCTGTCACTAATAGAATGTTTTAAAACAGTTTTTGTTGAGATCAATAAAGATTTTTTATTATTATATTACCATGGCCAATAATTATCATTATTATTCGATTTATTTTTAACAACAACTCTACAGAGATCTGTTGGGGAACAAAGAACAAAAACATAGATAAATGTTCAAGTTATTTAAAAATATTATTTTTTTAAAGAAAACATTTTATTTAAACCAAGAATATATTTGTAATTTATTATAATGTTCAATTAAAAACAAATGTAATCCAATAATCTCAACCAAAAAACAAACCCAAACACTAATAATAATAATAATATGCATGTTAGTATGTGTTGATTCAGGTAAAGTTTTATTTTTAAAAAAAGGTCTTCGGACCAAGAATATAATTGCAATTTATTATATTTGTAAATGTTATTTATTAGTCATTATATAACCTTGTCCAAGAAGTTTGATTTATTTATAATTATTTATAGCTAACAAGCATAAAAAATGTAATTAGTCCAAATTTAAAGCCCCCCCCTCTTGCAAAAAATCTTTAAAAATCTTCAATAAAAAAACGTTTTGCCTAAACAAACTATATATATTTGTTATTTATTAGATTGATACAATTTCCAAATCTGTTTTCAGAATTAACAAACAAAAACAGAAAAACAAAACAAGTATATATATATATATAATTTACAAATGACAAAGGAAAAAAAATGTATATAATAGATAGGACTGATTCAATTTCGTTCAACATCAATTTTATTTTGAAAGAAAACCTTTTCTTGAAACTAAAGAATATATTTGTTCTACAAACACACTGCAATAGTGGAACCATTTCCTGTTAATAAAAAATAAAATAAGTTTAAACTACCAAAGTAATAGTGAGAAATTAAATAGTAATAACATAAAAATGACTTATTATTTTGTTTACCAAACAAGGAGACGGAATATTTTAGGACGACTAACTAACTAACAATAACATTGTTTATTTTGATAAACGACTGAAAGACGCCTCATTACGAGTGGAAGCTCCTGTCCGATCATTAGTGTGTGTGACACTGCAGCGTGGACAGTGTCACACTAACACACACCATGTCTGACATCTCCCGGCACACCGTCACTTCCCCTCTCGCGTTCCTCCAGGGCTTCCTCCAATTAGCTGATCCCCAGTCAGCTCGGGAACAGCCGGGGGGACGAGCAGACAGTGCAGCGGCACCAACACTTCATCGTCCTCTTTGTGAGGCAAAATGCCATCCTTGTCAACCCGCGACCAACTCCGATCGCTCATCCTCCCGAAAAATCTCACGCCTCTCATCCTCAAGTCTTGCTTTTTGTCCTTCATCTCGCCGGCGCTTTGCTTTTTTTTTCTTTTTTTTTTTTTTTTAATGAGTACCAAGACTTCGGAGAGGTTGGTATTTAGAGAGCATGTGTGTTTATCCTGTCAGGAGTCGGAGTTCAAGTGACTGGAGAGAGCTCCGGCCCACCTGCCGAATAAATAGCTGTGAGTCAGACGCAAGTGTTCATTACACTTTGCATCTGAAGCCAGGTGCGGAACATCCACACAAGTTACATGACGGAGCAGACGAGTGCGTAAACATCAACCCCGTAAAAAAAACAACATAGAATCACCTTTTTTCATTAACAAGAAATCAACGATGCAACACTGTATGGATGTCATTCAGTGGAATCTGAATATTAAATGGTAAAATTTAAAAAAATTAAATGTTAAAACTTATTTTTGGGGCTTTTTTTGTATGAATCAACTTGATCGTTTGTATAATAAAACGATTATTTTCATTTATTTAATTAAAAACTGTATTATTTTCACATTGAATTAAATTTTTCCCACAGACTATAACATTCTAATTCCAATAACATTTTCTAAATAAAATGTTGTTTTATTCCTAGTCTTCTAAGTTAAAAATGACGATATTGGATTAATAGTTCCAGCATTTGTAGGTGAATTCAAAAAGCTACAAGTGTAGAAATATTGAATTTAATTACTAAAAAACACCTATTAAAATAAGTTTAGTTTGACCCTGTCATCCTTATAGTAATCCTTAAATTTTTGTCGTTTTTTTCCTTTTGTTTTTTGGTATAATTGAGATTAACAATTGGTTTATTGAAAGAAAATTTTAATTAATAATAGAATTACAAGAAGAAAAAATATATATATATATATATATAAAATGTTTTGGTATAATAGTGCCACCAGTTTTATGATAAATGTCAAATATTTTGTATAATTCAGTGATTTGGATAGAAGTTGATTTTTATTTATTAAATTAATAATTGAATGGGGGGAAATTTTTTTTTTAAATTTTTTTACTTCATTTTTTTTCTTCTTTTTTTTACATTTTTAAGAAAATAAAATGTGATTTTCCAATTTCAATTATTAAAATGTTTTTTTTATCCAATGTTCAATATTTTTACAATTTTGGCATTTTATATTTAAACCAAAAAGTTTTTGGTATAATAGTGCCACCATTTTCATATTCATTGTAAAAGGTTCCGAACTAAAAAAAAAAATTAGTTAAAAAAAAAAATTATTTAGTAACACTGTCAAGAGTTTTACCCTAATAATGGTCTCTTTTGTTTTCCTGTGAAATTTAATTTTTTGGATAATGATGCTTTTTTTATTTAATTAATAATTTAATGGATTTCACATCCATTTATATATATATATATATATATATATATATATATATATTTACAATTAGAGACTGATATTCCAATTCCAATAATTTAAAAATGTTACAGTATATATTATAGTTAAGGTATAGTAGTCGAATATATAGTATTTAATTTTAAAAATCCACGGAAACAGCAAATAAATAAATCAAAGTTTCCACATTTAAAAGGCTAAAATTAACTATTCAATATTCTGAAGGCACTAATACACTTCCATACTAAGGTTTCAAACATGACCTCGAAACAAACAAATGTAAGTAAGTAAGTAAAGGTTATTTGTAAAGATCTTTCTAGACCAGGGTCATAAAGCGCTTGAACAATCAAAACAATCCACAGTTAAAAGATATACTTCAAAAGGCCGAGACACATAAGACAAACACAGGACGTTATCAAAATAAACGAGTCGAATATCAGCGAGGTGTTGAAACTTGCCATAAATATTGCTGTCGGTTGAAAATTCATTCACGCTCCTCAGCGAACAAGTTCAAACAAGATGAAGGAATTTTGTGTGAACTTTTTTTCGTGGCACGCTACCAGGCAACACCATTTAATATTCCAATACTTCATATTTAAATGCGTGCATGTCAAGTTAAGCTCAGATATATAACAAAATATATATATATATTTATTGTGGTCGATCAATGAAAAAAAATAATACAAGATGGTGTGTTTTTATTAACAAAATCTTTTGTTACATTGATATGTCTTTGTTAAAGCTCCTATCTGTAAAAGATAACGTGGTGTTTCTGCCCCACTCTAGTGTCATAACAGTGTAACTGCAATGTCATGTACCATAAGTTGCTTCATAGTGTGTGTTTATTTGATTACATTACATTGTGTCAGTTCCTCGTACTTTTAAAAAAGTCTGAGTATATATATATATATAAAAACACTGACTTTGTCCTTCCAGGTAAAGTTACTGTACGTAGTGATGAACATCTTAAAATACTGCTTTATTAATGTAAAAAATTAACACATCTTAATATACATTATTATAATTATATTCATGTCAAAATGATACATATTTTTGCTTTAAGCTCATAAATTCTTTTAAACGTCAGTCATTATAGTCTACAAGTTCATCACAATACACTTTAATGGACACACAACAACGACACAACAATATTATATAGCTATACAACACATTTCTTTCATAAATCAACCATGAAATCACCTAAACTAAACTTCTGGCCTGCATAGTTTCCTTCTCAGAACCTTTGCCACGTGAGACTCCCATGATGCAAGTTGTTTCCAAATAGCTTAAATTCTCAAGTGACTTAAAAGAGCAACAATGTGTGCGTGTGTGTGTGTGTGTTTGGATAAACGCACAAAACTGGTGTTGCACAACAAGCACTACAGGTTTCGACCCAACAAGAAAAGAAGTCATGAGTGTGTTTGAGTCGCTGGCACAACACACGTCATCGTAAAGTCGATGCTCATAAATATTTATTCACCGAGAGAGAGAAATTAAAAAACGGTCGAGCAAAAGAATACAAATCAGGTTGAAAATAAACAACGATACAAATAGTTTATAGAAGTGAAATAAATAAAAAAATGAGCTCAACTATTATGTCATAAGAAATATAAAAATACCTAAATATTTTTAGTTTTTGCTCATCGTTTTACAGAGGATTTTGTTTTCTACTAAATCAGGGATTATAAAAGAAACAACCAGAGCTATTCTTACTCGATTCAAAACAAAAACATAAACTGTTTAATCCCTAGTTCTATCCTTAACTCCATCTATATCTATCGTTAAACTATCCTTTGCTTTGTTTTGAAGGATTTTGATAAAAGTGAGTCGGCACAGTTAGGATCTGTTAAAGTCTTGGTCTTGTCTTGGTCACGATGTTGAAAAGTCTTTGTCATGACAAAGTCTGTCTTAGTATCGAGAATCCCTGGTCTAACTGGTGTCTTAATCTTGATCTGGAAAAGTCTTGATCTCACTCTCTGGTCTTGCAAGTCTATTGGTCACGGATCTAAAAAAAAAAAAAAAGTATTGGTCTTGACTTGATGGTTTTAGTCTTTGGTCCGTCTTAGTCCTTACAATCTCCAGTCTAAGTACCGTCTTATTCTCCATGTGTAAAAGTCTTGATGTTGACTTGCTATGTCTTCATTTTGGTCTTGACCCGGAAAGTATTTTTGGGCTATCTTGGTCTTGTCTAGGTCCCAACAATCTCCAGTATCAGAGGGTCCAAGTATTGATATTGGAAAATATAGGTCATGACACTCTCAGGTCTACGCAGTGTCTTACTCTTGATCTAGAAAAATCCCGGGCTCCACTTGCTACGTCTTTATCGTTGTCCCGACCTTGAAAGTATCTTTGGCCATCTTGGTCTTGTCTAGGTCGCAACAATCTCCAGTATTAGAAGGGTCTATGAATAGATCTGGAAAGGCATCTCTGGCAACTTAGTCCATCTTGGTCATGTCTTTAAGAATGGAGGTGTCTCAGTCTCCATCTGAGAAAGTCTTAATCTTGTTTTACTCTCAACAATCTAAGCAGTGTCGAACTCTTAATCTAGAAAAGATCTGGGAAAGTCTTGATTTTCCCTTAGTCTCAACAATCTCTCAAGTTCTCTAGAAAAGGTAGACACTCTCTGGTCTTGTTAGTCGATTGGTTTGGATCCGGAAAAGTCTTACTCTTGATCTAGAAAAGCCCTGGGCTCCACTTGCTACGTCTTTATCGTGGTCTCGACCTAGAAAGGTATTTTCTGGTATTTCTAGTCTATCTTGGTCATGTCTAGTTCGCAAAAGTCTTTAAGAATGGAAGTGTCTTCGTCTTCATCTGGAAAAGTCGACACTCTCTGGTCATGCTAGTCGATTGGTTTTGATATGGAAAAGTATAAGTCTTGACTTATTCAATCTTAGTCTCGATATATCCGGTTTTAGCAGCGTCTTATTTTGAAATCAGGAAAAGTTCTGGTCTTGACTGTCCGTCTTGGTCTTGTCCTTGGTCTGCATCTGAAAAAGTCTTGGTCTTGACTGAGGCAAAGAACCCACTTCTTGCGTCACCGTTTAGCTAAATGTCGTGTGATATATTGTCGTGAAATCAAACTAAACGGTGGCAAATATAAAAACTAAATGGATGGAATACAAATGCCACCAAATTAGACGTCGGTAGAACAGTCTTGAGAACAGTTTCCCGCTGTGACCGATTGCTTGTAAATGAATGGCTCTTGTGCTTATTAAATTAAATCTAATATTTCCTCATTTAAACTCCTTTATAATGAAAATACTAATGGAGAATAAAATGTTTTTTTTTGTTTGCGTGGAGACAGTGAAGGAGCTGGTGCGGGCGAGGAAGCAGGAATAAATGTCAGGTGAGAGACGTTTGTTTTCTGGTCCGATACGCCGGCGTCGTCTCGTAATTAGGTCTGGAAGCCCCACAAATCTTCAGGGAGGCATTAAAGAAGCCGCACGGGGAAGGAGCGCTCGTCGTTCCTCTTTATTTTCCAGGCAAAGGCGGGAGAAAAATGGCAGTTTCATTGTCGACGATCAACAACTTGTATTGATACCGGCCTCATTAATGCTGCATCTGCCCCCATTACTCAGTCAGAAAAAATACTCTTCAAGAACAAACATCAGAAATAAAAGAAGGATTCCTCAGACTTGCCTCGCGGAAGATGAAAGGGCGACAAATCTCAGAGGAGGCAGACGAGGAAATGTTTGTTCTTAAATGTTGATGATGCATCTCATTGAGTAGAAGTGATACTGTAAGTGTGTGTGTGTGTGTGTGTATTAACGGAGTGTTTTATAATAATGAGAGGTGGTGTTTTTTACAGTGGGAGGTGGATTGCATAACACTGAAACCAAGCATCATTACCGAGCGCTCTCCTACTGAGGGAGGCCAAAAGGTGGCCGACATGGGGGCCGGCCGGCCATCGCAACACACACACACACACTGTGTAATTGGACGATTCCGATTACAAGACACAAATTCTTTCTTGCCACAATAGAGTAATCTGTTGAGTTTATTGATGTTTGATAAAGAAAACAACAGGAATCTGACTCACAATGTTATTACTATAGTATAATAGGTATGGTTTATCAAAAACAACCGATTGGAGTTAGCTCAAAAATTCTACTCACGATCAGTTTTCTTTGATCATAGACAATTTTAGTGGTATTGTTCAAACCGGTATCCAAGTCAAGATATACATCAGTCTCTGTATCAAAAATTGTGCACCATTAGAGGCCAAAAAAACATTTTTCTTGAACCGAGTGGAAAAATATAAAATTTGATCATTTTTTATTATTATTTTTTATGTGTAATGTAATTTTCTTTTTTCAATAAAGTTTTATAAGAACAATTCTTACAAAGAAAAATAATTTCCACTTAAATGGTTTCGCTGTTGTGTGTTTTTTGGCCTCTAATGGCACTAGTACTGTGTATCCATCTAAATTTTGATACAGATATATTATCTTCGATACCGGTTTCTAAAAAATACTAGTTTCGATACAAATTTTATTAGATAAATTCTAACAAAGTTTTGTTCAGAAACTAGTATCGAAGTGAAGATATCTGTATCAGTACCGGTATCAAAAATTTCAGACAAATACTCAGCCATTAGATGCTAAGAAAACAACAACAGTGAAACCAGGGCTTTCATTTCATAATTTATTATTTTTTACAAAGAAAATGACATTACACATGTTAAAAATGTTTACATTGTATGCTTTTCCATTGTTTTCTTACAGATTAAAAATAATAATAATAATTACCACTAGCCTTAGCGCCTTCAAAAAGAACCTGACAGCATAACAAAACAAAGGGCTTTTTACCATGGAAATTATTTGTTGTTCTTTTTTTTCTGTAGGATTTTTTTTGTAATTGTCTTCGTGAGACTTGATCTTGTAAAATAATATCGAAAAAAATATTGTGCTGGTATATGCTGTAAGTGAATATATTTCAAACGATAACCAGCCCTAGCACAAAATAAGAGGCCAAAGAAAAACAACAGCAAAACCGTTTGTTATTCTTTTGACCTCCAAGATTGTTTTTACTACAGTATGTGTAAAGTTATTTTCTTTGTTAAAGTTGATCTTGCAAAATTGTATAAAAAAAAGTGTAGGTATCAATACCCTATGGAACAATCCCGTCTTTTAAGCAGAAAGAATAAAGTTCCACAAATGTTTTACCCGTCGTTGTGTAGCTTAACATCCGTGAGCAATATTAATGCGGATTCTTCTGCTCTGACCCCTTTAAACGCGAGAGAGAGCGGCGAGGTACTTCCATTCGTCATCGCTTCCTACTGATGCTAAATCTGACATCCCTGGTCTCTTGCACTACATCGCTACCCTAATTGTAGCAGCTAATTGGGAACGACGCGGCACTTTGAGATCGCTCGGTGAGACTGAAAATAAAAAAAATAATAATAATCAGCGAGTCATGTTCGGGGGTACCTTGTCTACATCTACTCGGACGCTCCCGCCGGATCATTTTTCATTTACAATCACAATAGTAAAAGTAGCCGCAATGTAATCCTCTCTCCCGAGACAAAAGGTGGCGTCCATTCTTCAGCGGCCTACACAAAAGACGGGGATGAATTCATTACCACGACCTCGAGGAGCAAATTAAGGCAGACAATTAAAGTGAGGGCAGGAGAATGTCTGCGGTGAAATTAAATCCATTGTGTCACTCATTTCATCTCGCCGCGACACGGAGACGACTCCAGGATCAATGGAAGTTATTTTATTATAAAAGTCCTTCCTTCGCGGCTTTGAAAACTAGGTCAGATGTTTTGATTCCAAATTCCCCAGTTGAAGTCGCCTACAAACGAACGTGCCGCCGACATGCACGAGGGGTAATTGCCGAGTAACTCCGACTGATTGGAGTCGGTGGGAATCAACACGATCAGGAGGCGCTCGCTGCGCCATTATGAGTTTCCTGAATCATTTACGAAGCCCCCTGCTGGAAGAACGCCTCGGGATCAGACGTACAGTTGTGAAGCTCAGCGGAAATCGAGGCTCAACTCCTTAATAGAGAGACGGCTTCAATGATCAGTTAATGGTCGCGAGGGGAAAAAAATAACTGTAGTGTCGTCAGCCACGCTATGACAAAATCAGGGTGAAAAACAATGTTTTAATTGAAACGTGCAATGTTTATAATCTAGTTCAAGTAATATGTAGTTTGTGATATTCCAAAATATATACTCAAACGCCAGACAATATTTACAAGGAATATCATCTTATAAAAATAAGTCTACAACATGTAGAACCGGTAAAAGGTGCATGTGTCAATGGATTATTAAGCTAACAGTTAGCATAAAGAGTAAAGGTCTAGTAACAAGACTGATGGATAAGTTTGTCAATAAGGGTTCACCATGGTCTTCGCGCTTCACTGATAACCTAAAAGCCAATAACTAACCTGCTTACAAATCATTGATTGCCATTGTTTAGCTAATTACGGGAGGCTAACTACTAGATCGATAACTACTCCAAAAACCTTTCAACACTAGCATACCTACTCAAGTCTGCTAGGTTTACACTTAAATAGGTTAGATGCTAGCAAGCTAAAAAAAACAAACTATCAATCTGATAATACTTCTTGACACTAAGTACCTTTAAACAGGTTTTTTTTTTTTAAATAAAGGGTACATCTCACGACTAATCCACTGACCATAATCACACAGTAAACTAGCAGACGTTAGCATTCGGCCTGTAGCACTGAGACGTCCCCTACACTGCCTGACAAAAGTCTTGAGCGCCGCACGCCTCCTGAGTAGAATTATGACGGCTCAGACAGAATCAGGATGCAACAAATAATTAAAGACCACAACAGAAGAAATAACTGAGACAAGGAAATTGCCCTTTTAAACAAGAAACATAGAACTAGTGGTTACGAAGGAAACGTTTTTATGATGCACAAAGCTCAGGTTGGATACACAGCAAAAACAAACCATAAAAGTCATTAGTCTTGGAATATATGTGCACGAGAACAACGCTAATACTGACATATATCGCGATGTCATTTCACAATACTGTATCAATATTGAAGAGCAAGCATTTTATTGATTATTTTTGTGGCTTTCAAATCACACTTTAATTTCCACCAGCAATTATTTTATGGTTTATTTTAGTGCTTCACAATATATTGTATTGGGTCAGTGTATGGCGACATGTATGGCAACTTGTACGGCGTCATGTACGGCGTCATGTATGGCGACATGTACGGCGACAACTGACTTGACAAATGTCTGATGGTTCAATTTTAATCAGAAAATTACTTTTTCTGTTTTTTTTTTAACCCCAAGGGTAAGACACGGTTTGCATTGTGCATTTTTCTATACAGACTTATGCTAGTATTAGATCACCGTATTATCTTAGTAGCTGCTGAAGTCGTCAACATTTGGTAGATTTTCTTCTCATCCAGGGAAGATAGAGAATGAAACCAGGTCAAATTCCTTGATTCTGAGGTTAGTAATCAACGTTTCTAATGATTAGTTAGCCGTCAATGGTAGCTAGCAACACATCAAAGTTGCGTGCCCATTTATAACTGATGTTACGGTACAGATTACCAAACAATGCATGTGATACGAGTATAACTATGTCTTTCTTCTCTTTTATAACATTTTAAATGAAAATAACATCAACATAAAAACAAGTAAATGACCAAGAAATTCATAATCAAACTTCTCAGTCAACATCGACAGTATCGGGTTGGACGGCGGAAACAATGAGCCACTTGTGCCCGAGTACATTCCACAAAAACTGTATTAGTCAGCACCTGAAGAATTTGAATTAAGGACTCGCTAAGCAACAGGACAAAGTTCCGTTTCATTTCTTTCCATATAAAACTTGATCCCGCTTAAGCATTCTCGGACTAACAGATTAACGGGAAGAGAGTTAAAGGGGATTTGTGGACAAAAGTGCCGAGTCAAGCAGTATTTGTGCCAGTAAAGCGAAGTGTGTGGCGAGTTACAAACACGTAAAAGGTCACGTCCGTTTCGATGGTTCTCGGGAACTGTGAGTAAACGTTTTTATTATTGAATTTTCTATTACAATTACAGTAATGCGTCACGTAAGATATTACACAACTTTCTAGTTGAGACACGCAGTTATTTTATATTTTGATTCTGACATTATTTTCTAAGAAATAAACCAAGAATAAATCAAATATTTATTTCATATTCTCCCCATAATTCTGTTTTTAAATTTAAAATGGATATTTTTATCCACTTTGAAATATACTTCATAAATGTGCAACCTTTTTTTTCAATTATTTACATATTTATAGTAACATTCACTTTCTTTAATAGGAAGTTATTCCTTTTAATTGATAATTGATTGATAAATATCCCTTTATTCTTCACACATTGGTGAAATGCAAGTTGTTTCAGCAGTACATACACATATTAGGACCAATGGTATGTAATAATATACACATATTTGAAGCAATAATAACAAAAACGATTGTAAATAAGGACAAAAAGCAATTCAATATTATTAATGAATAAAACAAAATATTTACTTGAAAATAAAACATTGTAAATCATTCTAAATAAATACATCAACAACAATAAACATTTATAACACACACAACAGAAATACAGAAACAGAAATAAACAAATTAAAAATATATATATATTTCCAAGAACTAATTTTTTTTCTTCTAAAAAGTGTTTACTAATTGTAAATAGAAGAGATAAAATAAACCTTTATTCATACCTCACCGGGGACATTTGTACAGCAGCAATGCTAGCATCCACATGTTAGCATCAATGCTACTTAAATGTTACGCCTGAAAATACACTTTTGACTCGACATATTTGTTGAAAGTACATCGTAGAGAGCAAAAAGTAGTTTGTTCCGAGTCACACTGCAGTAGGACGGTACTTCTTAAGCAAGTAAGTATATAATATTATACAAAATGACATATAGTTAAGGACAAAAACCACTTTAGGCGGCGGTAATATCGGTTGTGAACGCGGACGTCCGACACAAGCCAGTGAAGAAGGGCAGAATAATGGCCGTCCCTGAGAGCTATAGCCCACTTATTTAGAATCTCAAGTGGTTGTTTCCCTCCCGAGAGAAGGAAGTGGGTAATGAAACGCCGTCCTCTGGTGACCCGGAGACGCCACGGGTTATTACAGGAAGTTATTACAAGGACTTATTAGCAGCAGGTACTGTGGGTCGTGCTCGGATGAAAAGACGTGACGCAGCAGAAGGAATCTTGAGTTTGCTCAGGGGTTAAGTCGCCAGAGGCCGTAACCCCCGGTTGCTGCCTGGCAACCGTAAAACAACAACAGATTTTGTCGCTAAAGTCACGAGGAATAAGTGACTCGGTTCGTTTGTTGGGTTATCAAGGAGCTGTTGTGCAGCAGCGGTTTGAAGCCATACATGTACGACAAAACCTTCACATGCTTCCTAGATCCAGATGGATCCCCAGAACACAACAACAATTTTTGAGTAGTTTTGCTAACATTCTGTCAGACTTTTAATGGATTTACTTTGCAAACATGTTTCGGTGGTTTGCGGCGAGAGAATCTGCTTCATGTGGTCAACAACAAACAAAAACAAACAAACCTATGGTCAGTGGGCCACATTAGGGCCATTAAAAATGTCCTATGGCTAAAAACAAGACACACTGCAAATGCTTCTTTTTTTTTTAACCAGAATAATATTTCCATAAATGTTATCATAATTGTAGCACAACATCAGAATATTTAAATTAATTTTAATTCTGAATTTCCATATTAATAATAATAATCAATATCAATTGACATTCGTTTATCTCTACTTGTGATAATGAGGCGCAACTTTTAATCAGTGTGTATTTGTGACAATGCCAACAAACAAGTGAATTGGTATCGACTTGTTTTGTGTTAAAAAAATTAAATTAAAATACATTTTGCCCCAGGGCCTTACAACAAATATGGACAGTAAAATGTAATAAAGAGATTGACATCTCCTGCGTGATGAACTCAAAATCATTTTGAGTAACATAGATACACTTAAATAATAAATATGATGTTTGTTTATTTTTTTGTTATTTATAACATCACTGTATCAATTTGAAATCAATACACGTTTTAATTTAATTTAATACCATATTTTATTTTCATCATAGTTTTTAGCTCAATAAATTGTGTTTAAAATAAAGTAGTTCAATATTTTAATTGATTCCTTTGTTCATTTTTGTGCTGCAAATAAAGATCAGACCACTAGATGGCAGCAGTCTTTATGTCTTACGCGGCTAACGGAATAGTGAAATCCAGAGAGTTCCCGGCGATGACTGAGGACGAGAGGATACAGTCGACTCCACTTTGGTTTCAAAACAAATGAAAGCAGTTACGACTTTTCGTCAAGAGTCATGTGGTCTGTAAATTCTGCAACACCAGAATAAAGTACTCGACTATACTACAAATATATACTTGTTACTACAGTATCACGATACATCGTATCGCCAGATTTTTGCCAATACAAACCCCAACAGTTGCATCAAATTCCCATCTAAATGTTCCACAGAGACCTTTTTACCTATTAAACTTGGACTTGTATAAAGAAATAGACACAAATATCTTAAGTAACTTCTCTGAGTCACAACAACCTTACAAAGAACATCCAGGAGACACGAGCAGCAGATAATCATCACCGGATCTTTCAAACCTCGTGGAACATTAGCGTCGCCTTAACAGAGCAAAGATTTGCTTCCAAGATAAGCGGCGGAATGTCAGCTCATGTTTGTCAACCTTTTTAAAAGCAAATGTTAATAATTCACCCGCGACAACGACGCCGAGCTTTTAAAAACATTATTCGACGGCAGGTTATTTTCTCCAAACATCGATCACCTGCTTGATAAAGCCATACAGCCGTGAAGTCTCAGGTGCGCGGCAGAAAACCAGGTCACCCTCGGAAAAGAGAAAGGTCGGCTTTTCATGACCCTTGACCTTGAACACGTCCGCTCGGAGCCGCCGCCAATAATCGACCGTTCGCATCATTCGTTTGACGTCATCAAACTAACCCTGACACTGGCTCCCGTAACCACGGCAACAGAACCCCGACTTTATTCGCCGGATCCATTCATCTGACCCGTTCTTTTTGTAAGAGAAAAGTAAAAAAGATATGAAACCGGTGCCGAGCTCTTATGAAATATTAAGCTTGTGAGATTTTCTTCCCTGATAGACTATTTATGAAATTTAAAAAAAATACATTTCAGCTTCTTTCCAAAAATGCATCGTCTTCATTTTTCTCAGCATGTGTTAATGAGTCTAGTGGTGACGAACATTAAGAGTTATTACAATAACAACGTGGAATTATTGAATACATGTTCAAATATCAGGGTCGTGAGTGACGGAATACTTTAATTAAAATTGGGAATACTTTCCAAATTTTAAAATACCTTTTTGTTCAGAAATAGTTTGGAAATATTTTACCAGCTGGAGGCTACATGCTAAGTGCTATGCTAACAAAGTCTAGCCACGCTGACCGAGCTCCATGTTATAGACTAAATTTGGATTTAAAAAGTAGATATTTTAAGGTTGTTTTGACAACAGGAAGTCGGTTCCTGGTTTGTAGAAAGTCTTCACTCAGTTACGGAGGATCCGAAAACCTCACCACAGGCCACTTCCCTAAGACTGGCTCAAGGCTCTCAGAAGCAAAGTTCTTTTTTTAAAGATAGAGGAGCTCAGTCAACCTTTTTTGCGATTTGTTGTAGAACCAAGAATCTTTAGTTTTGGTCGGAGTGTGATTCTATATTAGCTCTTACCTAATCTTAAAAATATTATTTAGTAAATTAAGTAAAGTAATACCAAATGTAGTGTGTTGGTTAGCTGAAAATTTGGTTAAAAGAAGTAGATAATAAGAATTGAGATTTGTACGTCAACTGATGTCAAAACTCAAAAAAGTATTGATTGCATTTGGAGACGATACTTAGTTTTCAAAACTTTTTTTTAAAGTTCATTGTACATATTTAATGTGTAGTTCTGAAAATTGTTAAATTTTGTAAAATAGGTTATTTTGGATTTATCTTGTTTATAAAAAATATTTTGTTGACATCTTGAGGGTATTTATTTTAAATCCTTTTAGTACTGAAAATGGTATCAAGTATTGAAGATTTTAGGAGTATCGGAATAGAGTGAAAAACATTGGTATCGTTATAACGCTAGTCTTTATTAATAAAGCTTATTCTATATATTTGTACTATCAAATATTAGAGTTTGTAAATGTTCAATTATACGAGAACGCAGGAGTGTCAAACTCAATCAAACAAGGGGACAAAATATTTTTTGTGGGCCGAACAAAATGTATATTTACCTAACAGGAAGTACGATTTTTTATCTTTTTATTCTTCGAGTCTTGGAGTGATTTTAATTATCTCTCAGTTTGTCATCGTACACATTTATAATCTGTCTTAATCTTATGTGTGTTAGGAGTGTGAGAAAAAGTGCATACACCGATATATCGCTTTTTTTCCATGAAACTGTATCGAAATTTAACAGCACTGTATCACTTTTTTGGATTTCAAATCATATTTGAGGTTCATTAGTTATTTTATATTTCAATAGTGTGTTTGTAGATAAAATTATTCCTTTTTTTATTTGACATTTAAGGAGCAAATATTAACGCTGTTTGTTCGTTTTGTCTTCCGAGATCCAGGCAATGACTGAGGATTAGAGGATACAGTCGACTCAAGCAGCTTTTAAAGATGATGTTTTTGAAATATTTTGTTTAAAAAAAATGAAAGCAGTTACGACTTCATCAAGAGTCATGTGGTCTGTAAATTGTCCAACACCAGAGTCAAGTACTCGACAATACTATAAGTATATACCGTTGTCCTACAGTACTATACTGCATTATAGAGTATCGTTGCCCCTGTATCGTGGTATGCATTATTTCGCGAATAATGTTTATAATGTTGTTTATATGTATGTTTATAAAGCGAAAAACTCATGACTGAGTCTCCATATTCAGATGACTGAGGACGAGAGGATGCCAATATTTTGGCCCCTTGTTTTATCTACAAAGCAGTTACGACTTTGTCAAGAGTCATGTGGTCTGTAAATTCTGCAACACCAGAGTCATGTTCTCGACAATACTACAAATATATCCTTGTTACTACAGTATCACAATACATCATATCGCTGACCCTGTATCGTGATACTATTCGTATCCACCGGTTCTCGCCAGTACACATCACTAGTATTTATAGTTCGCTAAATCACAATGAACTAGATTCTACTCTGATTTTAAGGAACATACAATGACTTGCTGAGTTTAACACATGTTTGCCACGAAAGAAAAATAAAGTTCAGGCCCATCTCGTCTGAGGCTCATGATAGTCGTAGACAAGTCAACAAAAACAAGCTAATCGTTCCAAAGAGAGCGTCTTAAACCATGATATACTTGAACAACAATTACCCAAAGCTAATCTTAGAAAGCGCCGCTACAACCCATCGCAGCGTGAACTCTGGTTTCTTCCCCGTTCAACAGCGTGTCAAGACTGGGAGGAGAGGGGGAAAAAAAAAGAAGAAAAAACCCGGCACGGCAGGCTCTGTGGGTGTAAAGTGTGGCCAACGTCGCTCAAAGTAGAAGCATCCTTGGACGACGCTGCTGCTGCCGCAGGGCGTCTTAACCAGCAGGCCTGACCCATAAAGGCCATTGTCCGCCACGACAGCGTCGCTACTATGTCATTACACACATAGTAATCATGGCGGCGGAGATTTTTCCCCCCCCCTTCGTTGACAAAACATCATTTCTTTTTTATCTCTATAAACTTCAATCTTCTATAGCAGCTCTGGCCTTGGGAAAGAAAAAAAATCTGTGATGAGTGAAAAGAAAAGAGCGAATGTCTCTAAACCATCCACCCACGGACGTGCAGAGAAGGTGGGTGTATGGAGCCGGTAGTCCTTCCCTCTCTCTCCCTCTGCATCGCAGTCAAAAAAAAAAGGCGGCCGGGAACAAATCAGCTTCTTCCACAGGCAATGAATACAGTGATATCTGCGGCGGCTCATAATTCAGTCTCCTCGGCAGCCGCGGGGCGACGGCGAGCTCAAACTTGTTGATCCACTCAGACGCATGTTCCGCAGCTGAAGTCATTTTTTTTTATTCAAACTCCATTAGAGTCTTTCTCTCCGAGCCGGGAGCCGCCGGTGACGCGAGGGGAAGGTACATTTTTTTTAAAAAACGCAGCGATTGCATCTTAATTCGAGTTCTTGGCACATGATCTCTCGACCAAAAGTGGTTCTGAGCGACGATATGACGGAGAGGGAGAACACAAGGTTGTTGCTAAGAGACCACCTGTTCACATCTCCCGTATACATGGTGGAAAACCGTCCTCTCTTATCGGGATATCGCTCGAGCCGGGAATGTCACGACGATGATCTGAGCCAAGAAAGGGATAAAAGCTGGTTACGTAACAAGGAAATATACCTTCAAAAGAAGAAGGCGATAATAAGATACGCCGGGCCCGCTTTTCCCAGACTCGGGGAAAATAAGCGTGTTCCAGGTCGTGTTGACAATGAGGGAGTGGTGCAGCCTGGGAAAATTGAGTGTTGTCCTGAGGGCCGGTGGAGAGGAGACACACCCTACTGTCGCGTTTACCTGCCTGGGTGTGTTCAGAGGCAGGCGCTTCTGTTCGGATCAAGAACCCTCGGATTATAGCGTCGATCTTTCTCTACACACACGGATAATTCAATACTTAGACTTAATTATTCTGAGTATTTTCGAAGCAGAAAAGTCACATTGGTGCTAAAAGAAAATGTACATACATTTCATAAACGTAACCAAACAAGTTGGCAACTCAAAGTATCGCAAAAAATATACAATTTTTTAATTAAAACATCATTTTCAAGCAACTACGTGAGGTTTAACCCATATTTAAGAATGTAAAGATGACAAATAATCTGGAGACTTCTTAACAATATCAGAGATTAACTTCTGGGAATCACTTGGATGATTTTATTGATAAGAAATATATGGTTTTTCACTCTATACGGTTATTTAGGAAACTATTCAATACTTAAGGTAAGGTAAGGTAAAACTTTATTGTTTTTTTTACCAATAGCCAGCAATTTTTCATAAACAATAAAAAATAATACATAAAATACTTGAAACCATCGTCAGTACCAAAAGGATAAAAAACAATAACCTCAACATTTTAAAGAAATATTTGTATTAACAAGAAAAGTCCACAAGTAACCCATTTCACAAAATGTAAGAATTATTATAACTATACATTAAATATGTATTTTAAAAAGTTTCAGGTTTGTAGTGGAAACAATTAATAAATGAAAAACAATAACAATTGGATCAATATTTTGAGTTTGTCAATACTTTTAAAACAAAGTATTGTATCCGTATACAAAAAAAAAATAATCCAACCAATAGTGAATTTTTGTATCTCTAAATACGGTACATTTTGTTTGGCCCAGGACCTAAATTGTCTTACACATTATGTGCGATTGTTCAAGATTTGGACACAAGATAGAAAAAAAAGTTGAACTTGTTTCTAAAATGCATAAATTCATAACATTAGAAACAAATGGTTCACATCGTGTATAGTAAACGTTAAAAATAGCAACAAATCAAATGTTAATCTGACTCAAACTATACTGATGCTAGAATAACCAAAGAAATGAGCATTAGGTCATGGTTATCAAGAGGTTCAAAAGCGAGTCAACTGGACTGAGTTCTAGAAAGACGTTTCATTTATAAATACAAAAACTGTATACTGTATGCTTCGCCACCCCACCCCCTTACATGCTTTGCATTTTGTTTCACTCATTCATGGCTCTTTCTCACTAGCACTGTCCAACTTGGCGTTTCCAGCAGCACGGTACATCGTGGCAGATCCTAGTTTGAAAAACTTCTATGCTCCGGTTCCGAGTGAGCCGGGCCGGTACTAAAAAGGTGACTTTGAACGACAATGATCGGTCAGATATTGACGTCATTGAACTCAACACAAGAAAATAAACCCCGTCATTCAAAACAAACATTGCGTGAAGGAGTACGATACGTCGGTCTGTGGTCCGTGGACAAGGTTCAGACCTTATTGTGTCTGGTAAGTAAATCATTGCCTACAAGTGTCGGGGGTACTAGCCCACCGCGATGGGTAGCAGGGCCAGTGTAAACACAAGAGAGTCGAGTGGGGCTGGAACTGTATCGAACCGCTGATATTTTGTGGAATGGACCAAAATGCTTTGGTAGTACCAAGTATCGAAACAAGCTCCGTCTTTTGGTGTTATCAAAACTGGATAATGTGTGGATTTTTCTGAAAAACTGATATGTGAGCAAGACAGCGAACATTAGATTATTTTTTTTACTTGTTAGCAAGTGCCCCGGAAACTATTAGTTATTAATTAACAAAGAGCTAGTAGCGGAAATTTGCCAAAGCTGAAAACTGTTATTCAAGTTTTGTACTTTGTATAATCCTAAAGTAATTGTCTTTGCTCTTGTTAAAATTGGGATCGAAAAAGTATCGTTCAGGAAGTGAAGGTATTGAAAATGTTTGATCGATACCCAGTTCTAGCGCTATTAGAGTCCGTAAAACTATCAGTGAAACGGTTAGTTTAATGGCGTGTAATGGCCTCAACGGGCTCCAAAACAGTCATAGAACTGGTGTTATATTGAGGTATATCAGAGACAGAAAATAAGTAGTTACTAATGATAGTTTGAGTCAAAAATATCAACTATAACTAAAGAGATATTTTGTAAACAATCCAAACTAAACACAATCAAAGTATGTCATATACCATAAATCAGTGATGGTCTGATGAAGCTTAATGAAACAGTGTCATTATTTTCAGAGTCCACTAGATGGCGGTCTCTGCACTATTTTCATTTGTTTTGAACAGCTGTTCTAATGAAACATCACATCATTTCTAAACCGATGGCGCCACCTACAGACCCCTAAACAACATGGCGCCGCTTCATGAAGCTTCATCAGACCATCACTACCATAAATCTCATGCCTAGAATTTAAAAAAAAAAAAGACTTTTTGAAAACTTTTTTCACAAAGAACTAGTTCAACAACGGGACAACCTAACTGGGATGTCAAAAAAGTGATAGTTAATATCTTAAGTCACACAGCAGGTTGAGAATGTAAGTAGAAGTGACCTGGTAATGATATTAACTAATTATCTGGCAACCAAAATCGTATCTCGCAGTAAATACTTTCTGGCAATGTCTTAAAAAAACAGGGAATTATTGACAATATTGTATCTTAAATAAATCTTTATGAAAACCCAGCAAAGACAACAACAATTCAGCCATGACTATTGTTTCGAAACCACGTCGAAATCATCGACCAAAGTCAAGCAAATCACAAATCGCTTCATCACAACACCATCGACTTCCCGAAGTGAGCCCGCGTCGATGAATCTGCCGGTTCACTCGGAGACGTCCTCCCCCTACTTCGGTAAGCACTCGAACCTCATTGAACGGGAGAGGCTTAAGAGGCTTGACCCGCAACACCGCGAGCTGCCGGGACTCATGCAACACCGCCAGCCTTAAGTATCTGTCTCACCCCGTCAGCATGGGAGTGACTGAACTCCGATTTAGTCGGCGAGGGAGGAGAGCCGAGGTGAGTCATATAGGATTAGGCTGGGATTGCTGGGTTGACTCCGGTATGAAAAAAAAAAAAGGAGTGCCTGTGGCCTTTAACTGCTATCTGAGATCCAGAACACAGAGTCTCCCCCCCTTTAAAGACGCTGAATCAGGCTAACGTGAGTCACAGCGGTACATATCCCCTCCCATGACTCTCTACCTGTTACACTTTTGGTGGCTAGTCACAAGATAAGAGCAATTACACAGCAAGACATCCACAAGGAAACTGAACGGCATAATCTCCAGGCCTGGAGATGAGACCTGACCAATGAAAGAAGGTGTCAAGAGAACATAAATGAGAATTAAACGGCAGTAAAAAAAGGTAGTCAGCAGCTTCCACATCATAACAAACATTCTTCCATTTCAGAAAACGGCCCGAGGACGAAAAAAGGTGAGTCATGGGTTTGACTCATGAACTCCAAAGAAGAAGATAAACTCTTCCCCCAGCGATGTGAGGACCTGGTAACAAAGTACTGATCAAGTATCTTGATGTTTCCATGATAAATACTTCTGTTTAAGACTGAAGTTTGAGGTGGAAAACGATGGATTTTGGTGGTGAGCGGGTCAAGAACCCATTATATGGTTAATGGTGTAAGAAAATACTGATATACTTAAACATCCCAATATTTATTTTCGAGATAACATATCTATATTTTATTTTAGTTCATCATATTTCCTGTTTATTCAATAAAGTATGTATGAAATAAAATATATATTTTATTTTAAATTTAACATTCAAATGTTCAGTGTTTGTTCATTTTATGTTTCAATTGAAATCCAGCCCGCTAGATGGCAGCAGTTGTTACGTTCTCTGCAGCTAAAGGAACAATGACATCCCGGGGATTACTGAGGACAAGAGGATACAGCGGACTCCAGCAGCTTTTAAAGCTGATTTTTGGACATATTTTGGTTTCAAAATAAATTAATGTAGTTACGATTTCATCAAGAGTCATGTGGCCTCTGTACATTCCACAACACCAGAGTCAAGTACTCGACAATACTACAAATATATACTTGTTTCGATGGCCATGTATCGTGATACGTATCGCATCGCCACATTCTTGCCAAAACACATCCCTATTAAGGATACGATACAGATCCCGATAGTTGCCATACCATCAAAATGTATTACTATAACACCATTTATCACAATATTATACGTCAGAATTGTTTTCTTTGAAGATGAAACCTTAACTCTCGCCCGTTTGTTCTTCCTGTTTAAATTCGGAAGTCTGCTTAAATTGTGCAAGTGATGTCATTTTGTTGATATGTAGAGATTAAATATTAGCAATATCGAAGTATCAACACATTTCCAAATCCAATTTGTTTCACAGTTCAATACACAAGGAGTGTCAAACTCAAAAAGGAAACATAACTGTTTTTTTCCGTAAAGTTTGCATTCATCTTTTTCTTCTCATTCTTATTTTGTGATTTATCGTCAGATTTGTTTTGCGATATGTTAGCAGTTGTATTAAAATGTATAAGCTAGGATAAAGATCTGCTGATGTGTTGCTTCTGCACTGTGCACCGTTTGTTAATTGCATTAACAAAAATAAAATTCAGCCTTTTATTTTTGTAATCTCCAACATAAAAATACTGATTTATGGCCACCTAACAAGGAAATGGTTGTTCAAGATGCTCATAGAAAGTTAATTTTGCAAAGAACTTTCTGTCCAAAGCTGCCATTTGTTTCGGAATAATACTTCAGATTAACATCGTGGAACGTTTTTGACAGTGATTCAGGGAAGGGGGGGTACAGATCCCTGTGGCACTCCCTTTTAACTTTTGATTCAACACGCCTGGCAGCTTAAGAAAAAACACTACAAGTTCCTTTAGTCAAGAAGAAAAACAAAGACAGGATTCCTTTGGATTTCCAAACTGTTGCCACGGTTTCAAGACACCAGCGTTGGCCCCGGAGGACCCTGAACTATCCACTCCACTGACCCATCGGTGATCCGAGCTGACAACAGACTTGAATCCAGCCGGTGACAGCTCCGAAGATACCTGTTCCAGGTGTTTACACGCCGGCACAGAAAGTGACACAGGATGTGAACCAGCGCTCAAACACAAGGCTATAAATGTCGCCGTCCCATGTTGACACTGAATTTGGCAGCCGTCTGTCAAATGATCTGACCTCCTTTCTGATGGAAGGACAAGACACCACTTCCTTCTTCGACTTCTTTGGTCAAATGACACAGCACCACATGTCGTGAAGTACATCTAAAGATCTTAATAGCAGATTGTTTTACACGTGTGATTAAGGTTTTGCGATTTCGCCCAATCCGTTGTCTGCGGGGTTTGGTGCCAGGCGCTTCTTTCTTTTCGCAGAACAGGTTTTGAATGTCGAAATCCCCATGGGGCAAATGTTTACTTGTTGCAACAGAGAAGCCCAACCTCGCCTCAGACACTGACACAAGGAATGCAATAGAAAAGAGACGGATACAACAAAAAGCACATTTAAAAAAAAAAGTAAGTAAGTTGCGTTTGTGTTTCGATTAAAAAGTGTGGTTTTAAACTAAAGAAAGTCGATTAAATAGGTGACCTATTATGTGGAGATATGTAGGTTAAGTCGTTGAATCGATTAAAAAGGGTTCAACAGGTGATCGATTTAACCACCAGGTGACTCGCCTTTAGCGAGAAAAGGCTATAAAACTGTGTGAACATTCCGCTCAAAACGTGTTCTTGCCTCGACAAAAAAAACAGCTTAAAGTGCGCGTTTTTAATGGAGTCAATGAAACTTTGTTAGTTGAATTTACCTTGTAGACATTCTCCGTCATGCGGTGAACCTCGTCGGTGCGAGACATCGTGGAATCTTCTGCCAGGACCATAAACGGTTCTGTTGAGCCTCTTCAGAGAAAAGGTGTATCCGGGGGGAAGTGGGTCTGAGAGAGTGAGAAGGACGAGTTCGGAACCTTCCCGAGCCGGTGTTTTCTGTTCGAGAGAGACGATGTTGAGTCCGTGGAAAGCCCACTCACACTGAACACACCTTCTCTCGCTCCAGACCTACAGCTGACAGCCACGGTGAGGCGTTCACGGACCCCGGCGCGGAGCTCCAAATTTTTCCCCTAACCTCTGAACTAGTTGGGGGAAAAAAAAACAAAAAAAACATGGCCTGCAAACAAACCAAAACGATTAATATGTAACGATGTAACTGTTTATATTTATATTCCGATTTCTGCATGGTTTAAAACCTAATTTCGCGTGTGCTTGAGAAATCCCCACATGACTTGAACGCAGCAGTCTTGTGGAAGTGCAGATTTACTGGCCGCCCACACATTTTTCTATCTCTTCAATTCTTTCATTGCCATAACATACAATCTTTTGTAAAAAAAAAAAAAAGAACCACGATCCTTCTGTAGACTCCGGATTATTGCACGTTATTCACACCCCGGGTAGCTGGAGCTGATCCCAGCTATCTGGGGCGAGAGGCGAGGGACAAATTAACACCTGTAGGTGAAAATATGATCCATTATTAGTGGATTAAAGCAATTTTTATGGCCAAACAAATGCAACACAGTGTACGAAATCACTCTTTTATTCATTTCAAATATTATTTACTTTAATAAAAGTAATTGTTGCTATCACCTGTAATCCTTAAAACTGAAAAATAAGATCTTATGATGCAGTGCGTTTAAGTTCATTAAATCAAACATTTTTCATCATCTATTTTTGGTTTATTCTTGTGCTCAAGTGATCGGTTGATGAAAACACATGAAGATGGCGACCCCTGGTGGACATCAGGGCTCATTGAAGAAACGTCTGAGAAGCACAGACTCGATTTATTGAGAAAACATTAGTAATAATTAGTGGAAACAAATAATAAATTAAAAACTAAAAGTATGCTATGCCAGCAGCATCTCTCGTCCTTTCTTCTTCCTTTCTTTTCTTTCTAGAAGAAACACACACAAAAAAAACATGAATTAAAGTTTAATAAAGAGTTCATTTTTGGTTATACCTGATATATTTTGGGACACTTCGTCCGGTAACGGCTCAGACGGGACCTCAGGAAGTGCTACGTCTTCCACCTGAAAGTCAAGAACATGTTGATTGACGCTTTCCCATCTTGCTTCGTCTTCTCGGCTGTTCCTTCCTCACCTCCGCGATGTCACGAAGCTCCGCCAAAATGGCGTCGTCATCCTCCTGCGTCAGAGCTCCGGCCAGCAGCTCGTCGATTTGCTGCGTGACAAAAGAAAAGTTAAGATAAGATAAGTTACATTAAAAGAGACAAGATGTTGGGAGTAAAAAAAAAAAAACCTTTTGGTATTCGATGGCGTCCTGAGTTTCCTCTAGGATCCTCTCCACGTCTTCTATTGACATGATCTGTCGGGGAAAAAAAACGAGGGGAACGACGAGATAAACGTGTTGGTTTTCGGAAAAGAAGTGATGCTCGTCGTGAACTGGACGAGTCGGACTCGGAACGACGTGTCCGAGGACGTGCGGCTCTAGTCGCGGCTTTACTTCTTTAATCCTCTAATCTCCAAACAATGTGAAGCAGCCACGCAAACACAAAGTCCTTCGAGGCTCAGGTTGTTTTGGGGTTTTTTCTTCCAGAAACGTCTTAAAAGCTTTTTTTTTAAAACCACGTCTAAACGTGCGTAGAAATGTCTGAAATGATTGAAGACCCTCTCGTGGATAATTAGACACGAGTGGAGATTATCAACTTGTTCATTATCGAAGGCGAAAAGTACTGAAACGGTTTGACTAGAAAAATTTAACATTCATTGCTGTTACACAGACAGATTTATTTCTTGTTCCCATGATAGGAAATTAGCAATTATTGCTCAGTTTAATGCAAATTAACATATTAATACTTTAATCCTCATACTTCACTGCAACAGTTGTATTTGGTGTCGCAATTAACTAGCAAACTTGCTAATTACAGCTTCTTGTTTAAGTTATGTCGTTAAGTAATGGATGAGTTTGATTTTCATGAGTTTGAAGACAAGAAACCGCCTCCAAAAAATGACTCTCTCTTCCGAAAAACCCACATCTTTTATGATCTGTTCTTTAATTTGAGTTTGTTTCTTAATATAGTTTAGAGTAGACGAATAATACCGAACGCGTTTATTGCGTATTTCAAACATACCTCGTGCATTCTCTTCAGACACTCGTTCCCGACCTTCAGTCCCTCCGTGACCTTCAGTTCCACCTGCATGAACTCAATGTCTTGCACCTGTGGACAAATATCCAGGTGTTAATATTCATGTTTTTTATGTAGTTGTAACTCTGGAAACAAACAAAATGTAGCAAAAATATATTTTTAAACATTGAAGAACTTTACACATGCATTTAATTTACTTTAATATTTAAGTTAGGAAAAGAAAAGTTCCCGACAAAAAATATATATTTCATCAAAAGATAATGACAATGTTGTGTGTAAAATATATATTGATACACTGGGGTGTTTTTTTTTCAAGATACTGTATCGTCTTCTTTTTTAAAATTTAATTCATTTTTATGGTTTATATTTCAATAAAGTGTGTATAAAAAAAGACAACATGCAAGAAAATTCCCACCGTTTGTTCATTTTTTAGTTGCTTTTTAACCTCCTGCCACTAGATGGCAGCAGTCATTACATCTTCCACAGCTAAAGGAACAACTAAGTAAGCGAGTCAGTAAGTAGCTAATATATGTAAAATTCCTTTAAATACAATTCTGCGAAATCCCGGAGATAACTGAAGACGAGAGGATACAGTAGAGTCCAGCAGCTTTTATTGCTTTGGACATATTTTGGTTTCAAAACAAAATAAACTAGATTAGTAGAATAGATATAGACTTCATCAAGAGTCATGTGGTCTGTAAATTCTCCAACACCAGAGTCAACTACTTGACAATACTACAAATATAGCCTTGTTTCTATAGTATCATGATATATCACAAAATTCCACATTAACACTGTTTTGTGATCCGTATCGTATCGCCAGAGTCTTGCCAATACACAGTGGAAATATTATTTTAATTCAAATTTTAATGTATTTGTCACATTAAAAACATATTCTTCTACCAATTCAATCTAATTTTAGCATGTAAAGATAAGACTTTTCAGACGTGGTAGCTAATTTTACAAACTGACGTGACGATAAATGTTACGATATTAATTTCCAACATATATTTTTTCCTCACAAAAATATAAAATCAAAAAAGATAACGGCAGCATTGAGTTTATATTTAACTGAATTCCTTGGTGTCTGACTGGGTTCCCAGATTTTCTCATTAAGGAACTTTCTTTCGGGAATACTCGTGAATCACACGTGTGTGTAATCGACATACCATCTGCTCCAGGTTTGAAATCTGATTTTCCGTCTTGTCTAGTAGCTGATCCTGATAGCGTTTCTTCTTAAGCAGCAGCAGAGCCTTTCTGTAATGGCAAACAGATAAGATATAGAGCAGCGATACAACCAGTGAGACTCTCACTACAGGATCTTACAGAGATCCTCAGAATACAAGACAGATAAGGCCTAGTGTGGAGACCTCGGGGGATTTAACCATCACGGTAAGTGTGATACTCTGCATTCATGCATGAAAAATTAGAACCGTGGCAGCTGTAGAAATGTAACCGATATACATGCATGATATGAATGGTGAGGTGTAAACATTTGTGTCCTCATATTGATTTACAATCGCCTAATTGGTTCCAAGAGGAATTCCGCTGAGATGACATCATGATAAATCTGATCACTCAGCAGTTACTAGACTAGTACAAAAACATTTTTTATCATAGTTCTTTTATGGTTTATACTTCAATAAATTGTGTATAAAATAAAATGGTTCATTTTTTTAAATGTACAATTAACATGCACATATTCACAGCGTTTGTTTCAATTAAACTTCTGGCAGCTAGAGGGAGCAGTCGTTACATCCTAAGCCGAATGAAATCCAGCGAGATCTGGCTATGACTGAGGACGAGAGGATACATTGGACTCCTTTTAAATCTTTTAAAGTTGATGTTTATTTAATAGTGTGCGTTTAATTTTTTCTGATTTACAATTAAAATGCAAATATTCAGTGTTTGTTCATTTATGTATTGCTTTTCAACTACGGGCCTCTAGATGGCAGCAGTCATTACGCAGCTAAAGGAACAATGAAATCCCCAAGATGCCGGCGATGACTGAGGCCGAGAGGATGCAGTCGACTCCAGCAGCTTTTAAAGCAGATGTTCGGACATATTTTGGTTTGAAAACAAATGAAAGCAGTTACAACTTTGTCAAGAGTCATGTGGTCTGTAAATTCTGCAACACCAGAGTCAAGTACTCGACAATACTACAAATATATCCTTGCTACTACAGTATCACAATATATAGTTGCAGAAGAAAAATTACACATTTTTGTCGAAGAAAGTCTGTGAGTGGAAATAAATGTTGAAGGGTTAAAACTTTTATCCTTTGCACCTACATCTTGCTTCATCAATAGTACCTTCAGCACTATGTCACATTCTAAAATGGTTGCAAATAAAATCTAAGATGGGTTTTCTTTACAGTAAAATGATCATTTAAAGCTAATTTTCCACAGTCACCAGATCTCACTCCAGAAAAATATGGGAATGCGGCAACAACTACATCTGTATCATTGACACGTTATGGTATAATTTCAACGAGGAGGTTGAAATATACTACATAGATTAACCCTTTACACAGCAGTGGTCCCCGACACACAGTCCAGGTCTGTGAGGAATTTGATATCAAGCCGCACAGATAACAAAATATTTTATATCATTATATACTGTAGTTTGAAAGTCGTTTTGATTTGAAAATAATACTTGACATTAGCCTGTGACTTTAAACACTTCAAGACACTTGTTTCAATCAAGTTTACATAAAAAATAAACCTGTAAACTAGTGGAAATTAGTAAAACGTAAACTCTATATGGGTGCATCCATTTAATGGATTTATTGTTTTTTATATGAAGGTCAGTCTGTGAAGATGCTGCTGACATCAAACCAGTCTGTAAGTCAGCAAAAAGGGTTGAGGTCAGGACATGGAACCATACGCATTAAACTATTAACCATGTAAATAAATACATTTACTTTCAACATCTGGGTAAAAATCATATTTATGATAACAAAGAGTTCCTTGGCCTGTATATAGTCAGATCCCATGTAAAGATTACTATCAATGATACACATTATAATAATATTTACTCCTTTTTGCCATTTTTTAGCAACTCCTTTGCCAGTTGTCGCTCTTTTTCCAGCTGAAGGTTGATCTTCTTTTGGTACTGCTTCAGTTTATCTCTCTGCTGTTTCAATTGCTACGAATAAAAGAAAGAAAATAAAGGTTATGGTTGATTTAAATATTGGGCTTTTAATGACACCAAAACAACAAAAAAATGTAGAAAGTTAACAACGTTTAAAAGCAAAAACAACTATTAAATATGAACAATTAGACACACTTGCAAAAAACGTATTTATTCATTCATTTGTGTGAATATATCTTGAGATTTATTCTGTGATCGACGCTAATCCCTCGGTTAGCCGCTGTTAGCTCACCAGGACGGCGATGTCTTGCTCCGTTATTCGAGAAGGTTGACACTTTCTCCCAAACACGTTCCCCATTATCTAGACACACCTTCCCCACATCTTCCTTCGACCGCACGCAAAAACAATTTCACATCTTCAAAAAAAACCTTATCGAACTATTTTAGCCCGAACACCGGCTAGCATGCTAGCGTACGTCCGCCATTGTTGTTATGGTTGTAGTACGGAAGGCAAAGAGGGTCAATCTTCATCCAAACCAATAAACCGCGATGTCTAAATTGAACATGACAATTCAAAACACGTTATTTTATTGTTTTTATTTTTAAATTCTTAAAGTGATAATGACAATGAACAGTTGCACCACGAGTCGCTAGATATAATCAACCAGTAAAGTGTTATTTTTGGCATGATACAAAATGTATATGATCTCTACGGTGGGGAAAGTGCTTTAAATCACATATGTTGACCACATTTATGCTTTAGAAACACAAATGCAATAAATACTAGGTGTAGTCAAATTCGGATTGAGTTGAGGTAGGTTCGTGACGTAATATATTTGGCATAAACAGACAGAAAAGGGATCAAGACTCCACCTGCAGTTGGAAATAATAGTTGCCTAAAGAAGGCAGAGACAGGAAAAACTTTATGGACAAAACATAAACGATGACAGACACAGTTTTAAGTATCACAACAAGTTGGATTCTTAGTTTAAAATATGCTAAAATGAAGCGTAAAAAAAAACAACACAGTGTATTTCTGATTACCTGCTCATCTGATGTTTTGTAAAATACACCAAAACATGCAGAAAGATTGTCATCATTTATTCTCTTTTATTCTCTCAGATGAAGGCTCGATTTGGCGGATATGAAAATAGTTATTGCCTTAAAAAGTCCTTCTCAGACGGATGTTCTGCAGCCTCGTTCCATGTAAACAAGTGATTAAAATGTTCCAGCAGTCTTTTTATTTATTTTTTTGTCCCAGTGGCTGATGGCTACACTTGAAAATCAGTCCCAAAGTGCCGGATCTGGGCCTCGGTCATAGAAAGATAGGTAGTCTTCATACTGGGTGAATACTGTAAAGGAGAAATACATAACAATTACACACTTTTATACAAACTCCTGGAAATTAGAGCTGGAAAATCTACGTTTTGATGCACTTATACTTACTAAATACTGTCATTTAACTTAATTTGAGTATTTTTTGTTGAAACAATCACACATTTTAAACATATTTCTTTAGTGATAATACATCAATATTCATCGTAGTTGTTACTTTTTTTTTTACTAAAAGTAACTCAAATATTATTTTTGATTTGAAATAAATCAGTTTCTTTTCTGTTTCTACTTATGTAGGTTTTTACATACTTTCTCCATCTCTGCTGGAAATACAAGCAAAAGTTTAAGGAGTTAAAGGAGCAGACGAGAGGTCAGAGGTCACAG
Organism: Callionymus lyra; assembly: GCF_982586985.1. NCBI lineage: Eukaryota > Metazoa > Chordata > Actinopteri > Syngnathiformes > Callionymidae > Callionymus > Callionymus lyra. Next base: position 16,184,824 of record NC_141832.1, on the reverse strand, counting down.
GTTATACTCACATGTTAGTATCATCCAACAGTATGTCACACAGCCATGGTTAAGATATTAGAACATTAAGCCTTTAAAGGGTTAAAACAAACAGGTTGAAAGAAAGGACGACAAAAGAAGACTTACGGTTTTTGAAAGTCTTGAGTTATTAAAAAACAAAAAAAAACAAAGACAAAAAAAACGTGAGTTTACAAACCAAAAGTAAATATTTCACAGCAACACACAGCACCGGCGTGATTAAATCAGCACTACGTAATGTTACTTTGAAAACATCGTCAGGTCCGACACAGATCTTGCATTCATTTCCATAATAAGTACTAAGAGTACTTTTTGAAAAGACAAAAGAAACCCAAGAAAAGACTTTTTTTCCCCAACTATTTAATTAACTTAATTAACTTTTAATAAACTATTTACTTTAACTATCTTACAAATGTATATAAAAATTGGATTAAGAAGTAATCTTTAGAATATTTATCTTATTTTTTTTCAAGATAAATAAATGAATACATTTTTTTTTTTAAATAGTTCCACCGTTCATTTTTGGACAGCAATATATTAAATTATTTTCCTGCTGTTATCTGGTATTTTCTAACTTATCATGAACAATGACATCACTACTGATTATTAAGGCGCTTCAGTTTTCAAGAATTTACAGATTGTTCCAAACAAAAAGTTACAACGGTAAAGCTACAATATGTTCAATTGTTCATATGTAGTTTTTACAGCTAATCAAGCTAATATAGCTTTTAGCATGTAGACAAAAGTGCGACCAGATAATACAACGTTCCTCATCTTTCTTGCTTCTTGTGCTACATTTCAAAGTACTCTCGCTGTGGATTCATCAAGCTGTGCTTTCAATTATTTAGCCCTTCCACATCAAAGGTTGAGCTACCTTTGCCGACTCGCCGACGCTACGTCATTTGGCACATACAAGATTTAAAAAGGCAGGAAACACAAACAAAAATCCTAAAAGAGAATACTAAAAACTGGATCTCTCCGGAAATCGCCAGCAGAGGGCAGTCTGTCACCACCAAAAAAAAAGCCAGTTCTTTTTTCTTTTTTTTCCCCAGTGTTCATGCAAGTGTTTTTTTTAAGGTGCATGCAAGAAAAACGGTCACACTTGGGACACGAGGGCCCCGTAAGTCCAACGCACCGAGGGAGGCGGGGATCCTCGCCCTATTAGGGGGACGTTCTCGTAGCGCGGGCTCCCCCCGAACAGCATGGACTGATTCCTTTTGACAGAAGAAGAAAAAAAAATTGATATTAAAAAAAAAAAAGATGGACTTCTTGTCCAGGTCGACCCTTCCTTACATGTACTCAGGGGCCGGCATGACATTAGAGGCGGACTGCGGGGGCAGTGGAAGGCCGGCCTGGCTGCCGACGCTGCTGGAGTAGCTGCAGAAACTGTGTATATCCGACCTTCTGGGGTTGTAGGAGAGCCGGCGTGCTTGGGGGTTGAACGGATCCTCCTCGTCGATGTCGTCATACTCCTTCTCCCTGCGCCGGCAAAAAAAAAAAAAGAGTGAGAGTGAGCCGATGCACCGGGGCCCCTAATGCTTTGCAAGGGGTGCGTCGTGGGCAGCGTGTAATGAGGAAGGGGTTGTCTGACGCTGACCTGCTGCCCATTAGCGTCCACACTCGGAAAACAGTACACAGCATGGCGGAGAGTGCGCTGGCTGCGAGCAGGGAGAACAAAGAGAGGTAGAGGAGCCCTTCCACCCCGTCGTAGCACACGCCTATTAGAGCGTCCAAGTAGTCCTGTGGACGAATGCAGCGGTGAGAGGTCGCTCCCGTACACAATGTAGAGACATCAGCAGGAATAACATATCAAATGATTTAATATTGCAGCCACCTTCCCCCTTTTTTTAACGCCTGCATACTTTTGAACACTTTTGTAGGTACTTCTCTCTGCGGTGGTCAGTAAACATGTTGCTACTGGAGCTTAAGAATGATATCAAGTTGGAACTTAGTTAATGATTATATAAAACCTAGGTGCTAATAATGCTTTTTACTTGTATTGAGGCTTCAACTCAGACCTTTGGTAAGGTGTGACATGAGGGCCAAAAGCAACCCCTTGGCTGTATGTGGCCCTCATGTCATCGTAAAACTCAATAACGAATCAATGTTTCTGACAGTTTTATTAATATATATTTTTTTATTATCCATTACAAGCTTTGATATAAGCTTATTTTTCATCATCCTTTTCCTTTTTTGTCTCGACGTCCCCTAAGTGGACCCCCTTAATTGACTAGCTCATCCTTGCTGGTAGGTGGCGAGACTTGTAACCGTCACGCCCCCAAAAACAGTCGGAAATGATGTCTGCTTACCCGGTTAAGTCCTGGATAAGCAGCTCATCCTATAAAGCGGTAAAGCACTTGTTTGTTACCTGTTGTGCCTTCTGAGTTCAGTGTTCAAGAGTCCAGCAGAGAAAATCACCTCCTAAAACCAAGAGTGGATCTAGCAAGCTGTGCTGGCTTTTATTCAGACATCAAACACTATGAGCTGCGCTGCTGACGCACGGATGCTGTTGCTCAGAAAATAAAACAGCTTTAAAACTGGCATCAACCTTGAACAACTATCAAAACTGACATGAGAAAAAATCAAGAACTGAATAGCAAGGGCGTGTGTCTCCACAGTTCAACACTGGAAGCGAGACTCTGAATTTTTCAAATATTATAGCGAACTACTATTTGTCATTGTTTTGTTATAAGGTGTCAATAAAAGTGTCAACAAAAGAAAAAAATACGTATTTCCTTAATAAAAGTGGTTTGTTACGAGGCACTTTAAATATTTGAAGCATAAACACATCATTTTATTTCAACAGCAATTTACAAAGTAAAAGAACAAAAAGTGTTCTGTGAAAAAAGTACAAAAAAAATAAACCTTTTTGTTATTACCAACAACTAGTCACAAAGGAATTTCCCCAAGGTATCAATAAAGCCTATCTACTTAACCTCCTGCCTACCTACCTACCTACCTACCCACCTTCCTGCCAGCCTACCTGCCTACCTACCTACCTACCTACCTACCTACCTTCCTGCCAACCTACCCACCTTCCTGCCAACCTACCTACGTATCTACCTACCTGCCAACCTACCCACCTTCCTGCATACCTACCTACCTACCTACTTGCCTACCTGCCTACCTACCTACCTACCTACCTTCTTGCCAACCTACCTACCTTTCTACCTTCCTGCCAGCCTACCTTCCTGCTAACCTATCTACCACCTTCCTGCCAACCTACATACCTACCTGCCTTCCTGCCAACCTACCTACCTACCTTTCTGCCAACCTACCAACCTTCCTGCCAACCTACCTACCTACCTACCTTCCTGCCAACCTACATACCTACCTGCCTTCTTGCCAACCTACCTACCTACCTACCTACCTACCTACCTACCTTCCTGTCAACCTAACTACCTTCCTACCTGCCAATCTACCTACCTACCTACCTACCTTCCTGCCAACCTACATACCTACATGCCTTCCTGCCAACCTACCTACCTTCCTGCCAACCTACCAACCTTCCTGCCAACCTTCCTGCCAACCTTCCTGCCAACCTACCAACCTTCCTGCCAACCTACCAACCTTTCTGCCAACCTACCTACCTACCTACCTAGCTACCTACCTGCTTTCTTGCCTTCCTACCTTCCTGCCAACCTACCAACCTTTCTACCAACCTACCTACGTACCTACCTGCTTTCTTGCCTTCCTACCTTCCTGCCAACCCATCTACCAACCTACTACCTGCCTGCCTGCCTACTTACCTACCTACGAACCAATCCACATGTATTTCTACTTTCCTATAGTATTCGAAAAACCATTTACTAAAGCGAGTGATGTTTATAATATAAATATTCCAGCATTGGTTCCTGGGGCAGCTGCTTTCTACTCTCTGGCACCAGAACAGCTGAGGGACATAGTCTCCAGCTCCTACCCACAGTGGCCCCTGATTAAGTTTGAGACCCCTGAGCTAATGACAGTAAAGGAAGGAAAAGTTTGGGAATCCCTGATGTAGCTTCAATATATGATCCGACTTTGATCCGCGACTGATTTTTTAAGTGGATTATCTTGCATCAGAAGATAACTTTTGGAAAGCAAGGATGTCATTGATATTTTGTATCAGTGTGATAACGTTTCTGTGATCATTACTGCGAGAGATTAGAAGGAACTTTCAAAGAGAATGAATTCCTATGCAAAAGTGATCAAGAGAGGTAGGCGCGACAGATGTACCTTATTTTGTTGCCCAGATTCATGCACAAAGCTGCAGGCTTTTGTTAACCGGATGGAACGAACGAGCGAAAAGCGGAAAAACTCAGATCTTGCTGATGAAAAAAGGAACAACGACAAACGCTGCCCGAGCGTCGAGCTGAAGGTCTGGCAACAAGTGCCACCGAGAGCAGCTCATAAAGTGTATCCTTTTGTGGAATCTGACCTCACCTTGTGCAGCCCGTGGCAGTCGAGCAAGGCTGTTAGCTGATGCAGACTGAACTCCGTGGAGTTCAACAGTCGTTGTATCCCCAGCAGCTCCCTCTAAATAACAAGGGGAGGAGAGCGAAGTGATACAAGGCTCGACAGCGGTCCGCGGTAATAGTCTGTCATCCGGCCACTTACCTCGGCGGTGGGGAAGACCGGCACCGAGAACTGCAGCAGGCCCTGGATCTGGATCTGCATGGTCGTGACGGAGCGCTGGCAGATTGTCAAGGACTGTGAAAACACGATCACCCACACACCAACAATGAATAAGACCAGCATTGTTTCCAAAACAGCGTGTCAACGAGCAGTGGAATAAGTCTATAAATGCGCTTAAGTGTGAACGATTCTTTCCAGACCGATAGACGCAGATTATCCTTCTCACCCGTCAATCAAACCCCCCCTCCCCCTCTTCTTCTGCCCAAAACAAAGGCCAAATAATTCATCAACTAGGTCATCAAATGCAGGATTAACACTTTAATCCCTAAAAAGGATGTAAATAACACAACATGGTGTGTTAAATATTTAGTTTAATCTTAAACAGGACTTGTTTACATTTGAGCTAAGCGGGTTTCTGTGAGGCTGAAACGACAAATCATGTTTTAAATTATAATATTACTAGAAATTTTATTCAATTTCATCAACTATTGGTTTGAAAAAAAAAAAAGTTTTGCCAGGTGAGATAGTCATATGTCACTTTCCAAAATATGATTTATTTTAGAATAAAAAGGGGATATTAGGAGCCAAAATACATTCATATACCAGAGTTTATTTAACACTTTCAATATATTTGCACATGTCTACTAATTACTAGTGATGTGCTGATGAAGCTTCATGAAGCAGTGTCATGCTGTTTAGAGGTCAGTAGGTGGCGCCATCAGATTAAAAATTATGCGATGATTCATCAGAACAGTTTTTCAATAAAAAATAAAAATAGTGCAGAGACCGCCATCTAGTGGACTCTGAAGATAATGACACTGCTTCATGAAGCTTCATCAGACCATCACTAATGGCGAAAAGTCTAAAAGTAAAATTAAATTCAATAATATTTAAAATGACCCCATTTTTTCACATTTGCCACATTTGATCTTTTGTATCCAATAATAAATAATTAAGAGCATTTTACTTAAATGTGGCCCATTAAGACACGTGTCAAACTCAAGGCCGGGGGGGCAGAGACGATCGACCAAGTCATTATTTCGCACAAAAATTCTCATTAAATGGATCGTTTTGCTCAAAATCAATGCAATAAAAGACAGAACTTTTAATCTTTGACCCGGATATATAATCTGGTTAAGATCTTAAAGTAAAAATAGGCCTTTTATGATTCCATGACACGGTCACGCTATCTCATATTTGCCCCTATTACACGATATTATGGGATTTCCTTATGTTTTCCCAGTAATGTTAAAGCTTCTTCTATATTCATTTCACCCACTCTAAACATTCCTGGCATTAACCGTGGCTCCTTTTATGTGCAGATTAATGTTTGTGTTGATATTTAATAGGGAATTGTTCTAATGTGAGATTTTGTCTCCTTTTATTTCCCTTTAATTTAACACTTCTTCGATATTGTGAACAATTCTACCTCCTTAGCTTTAACTATGCATGCAACGAATGATCCAAAATGAATGCATTCACGACACCTCGAGATGGATAAACACGACTAGATTAAGAGACGTCCGAGCGAAGAAGGATGGAGATGAAGCTCTCAATACAGCTGATTAAATGGGGATTAAAAACAAATGTGTCTGGCGTCTCACCGGGGAAAAACCATAATTCTCACTCAACAATTACACGTGTAAGAGAACAGCTGAGACGGGCGACAGCTTGTCAATACCTGTTGGAAGGGGTTCGGGAGATTTGGACTGCAGAATAAATAATAGTGTGCAACATCTGCAGGAGATAAATAAGGAGACAGAGAGGGAGAGAGAGGGAGAGAGAGAGAGAGGGATTAGCAGGGTTTTTTTCCCAAACGTCAGAGAGCCCATATCTGCACAGTTTAGGAGAAATTAATTACCTGCCGTGAGGAAATCTTTGGTTTGGTTAACAATAAACTTATCTGGCGCCACACAGAAGTCACTGGTGCCCTGCAGGAAGACATGAAAAGACGATTTATTCAGGGCCGGCGACAAGATTCACTGTCTTGTGCAACAAATGAGGGAAACTGATTTTCACTGGGCAGTTATTGACAATGGTTCAGGCAACACAGCGCGTGTTTTCACAAAAAGCTTTTCGCACTTTCTTGTTCCATCCCCGGAGGACCTTCACAGCTCCGGATTTATTCACCACAACATGCTTCGCCGACCAAAGAAGATATATAGGAACTAACATCTTGCTTTTTTTTAAATACTTTTTTGGGGTAAGAATAAAGGTCGAACAATTGAAGGTCAAGGCTTTTAAACACAACAACCAATTATATTAATTATAAGTATTGAAAAAAATAAAACAATTCACTTTAAATTAAATGATTATTATAAAACTTAAGTCGTAAAGTTGAGTCAATTTATAATGACTACAATATGGTTGACATAGAAGAAAATCCACCCATTTCATTGAGCAGAAAAACTCAAAAACGACTGTTAATAGAGAAACAATAACACTCTACTACACAAGGAGGCACCATTGCGCAATCATTGTAAGTTTACAATACTACAGTTATAGTAGTACTTTTTTTTAAGTTTATCTATGCAAGTATTGTACAACACGTTGTTCTAAAACAAAACTACGCAAAAAAGATTTTTTATAATATAAAAATGGAATTTTTTATTATTTACAACAAATAAAATACCAGCCTGTTTGTGAATACATTGTGAAAAATAAACATTTTTTTATTATTATTTAATTGTTATACTTTTAAATTAATTACTTACTTACATCATCCTGTTTAAAAACAAGTATTTGAATGAAATCATGAATAGATATTTTAAATGAAACTATTTCTATTACTAAGGGTTGTACATTTACATGATAAATGTATCTTTTTGTTTCTAAATAAGGTATTTTTCAAGAAATAAAACCTGTATTTAGCTGAGCCAGTTTTTGCAAAGATTTTTTTTTCATAATTTACAAGTACATATTTAATGGAATGTAAAGCAAATAAAAAGATAATCAACTATTTTAAATAAATGATAAGACATTATATTCAGTAAATTGTCGTCAAATTAATGTCCAAACAACAATTTCCCCTTAAAATTCATGCGTAATTAGACTTCCTGCTTTAGCGCTCGCGCACAATCACATCATCATTACGTCCAAACAAACAGCAATTACATAACATTTGTTTTCCACAATAAAAGGGGGAAAACAACACGTCAGCAGTGTTCCCCTTTAGCTGCGTCTCATTACATTACCAAGGACATTTTGTTTATGCTGAATCTCATTAAAATTGCATGAATTTATGAACATTTTCTGGGGCAACAACATCATCCACCACTACGGCGCTTCCAAAACCCCCCCCCCTGCTCCCTGGGGGGGTGGGGGGGGGCAGACATTTTTTTCTGTTTATTCTCGCTTTTATGATCATGTGTTTCTCTTATTGAGGCCTTTGTGTTGTGTAGCAAACTCTAGAAAGTAGCCAAGACTGACTGGAGACGGCAAAGGTCACCGACAGGTTGGATGGAGGTGTGATCCCCGACACCTCTTCAAGCGTCCACGTTGCCAGGAACGAAAAGAATCTTAATTAGTCTGTTGGTTGAATGAATGTGTTCGGGGGGGGGGGGGGAGTCACATCTGCTGGTCAGGATAAGCTTGTCCAGCCACGTCGGATGTTTTTTGACGCGGATCCATGTTCCCCCTGTAATGAGCTCAGCTCGCAGACAAATGTAGTGGTAATCTGGCTTCACTCTGGATCCCCAAATTCCCCGACAGCCACAGCAGATGTCTACATTTCACACCCCTGTCGTTAATTTCAGGTTAAATCCCCCCCTCTAGTCCCCCCGTCCCGTCCCTTCAACCTTCTTCTCCACAGTTGTCCAGATGTCAAATCCATGCTAGATAATCCAGGGGCCGGGTCTCTCTGTGGGGCGCCGGGAGTCAGAGGAGATATTGGGATGTGCAAGGAGGTTTCAAGGAAGAGGTTACTCAGCGCCCCTAATACCAGATCCATTAAACACATTAAGCCTGGATGTTCTGATAACACAGGACGGGGGGGTGGGGGGGAGGCGCCAGTGGGAGAACATGAGGGCATGGAAATGAGGAAGGTCTGGATGCAGATGCTTTTAAAAAAAAAAAGTGTTTGTTTACAGCTGAGGGGCTTAGAGGTGATTTCCCCGGAGGCTATCAAATTATAATCAGTTTAGCCGCGTGAATGACCACTATTTCCTGGACACATGTTGATTGTGAATCCTCGTGAGGTAGTGGGGGGGACGGGACAGGACTATCTGAAGTGGTGCAGGAAAATGATGGTCTCCTTCCCTTTTTGAGGTGGAGCGTCCAAAGCCAGTTTAGGGAAACACTGAATTTACATTTAAACTTGTTTAGAGAAATCATTATCCTGACGATCTGTAATCGGACAAAGAGAGAGAAAACTCGATTCTAATAAAGTGTTGATGAAAAAACAGAAGAGGATCTCAAGCGTTGACAGTCTTCTTGCTAACTTTCTATATCATGTAAAAAAAATGTACTTTACTGTTATTACAGATGCTAGTGGTCCAGTTCTGGAGGCAAATTATTTAAAACTGTAACACTGTTTTGCCAAAAATGATCTGATCCTGCCCAAGAACTGACCCAGTGGCCTAATGGATAAGGCGCTGGGGATTGTGGGTTCGAGTCCCATCTGGGTCTAAATGGTGTTTCACTTATTTAGAGAAAACTTAATTCTAATATATCATTGCTGGCCAACAGACAACGATCTCAAACATTGGCAGATCTAGGACAGTCTTCTAACTTTCTGTATCATGTAAAAAATAGCTTTATAAGTATTTTTATTGCAAATTAGGGAACTGATGATTTGTCAAGGTTGTATGCCTAACAGTGGCCAAACTCTGTAGTAAAATTATTTTAAAACCATCAATTTGACAAAAACAGGAGTTTATGTCCTATAACTGACCCAGTGGCCTAATGGATAAGGCATCAGCTTCCGGAGCTGGGGATTGTGGGTTCGAGTCCCATCTGGGTCTAAAGGGTTTTTAACTTATTTAGAGAAAACGTAATTCTAATATATCATTGCTGGCCAATAGACAACGATCTCAAACATTGGCAGATCTAGGACAGTCTTTAAACTCTCTGTATCATGTAAAAAATAGCTTTATAAGTATTGTTATTGCAAATTAGGGAAATTATGATTTTTCAAGGTTGTCTGCTTAACAGTGGCCAAACTCTAGTACAATTATTTTAAAACTGTGAATTTGACAAAAACAGGAGTTTTCTTCCAACAACTGACCCAGTGGCCTAATGGATAAGGCATCAGCTTCCGGAGCTGGGGATTGTGGGTTCGAGTCCCATCTGTGTTTAATTTATTTAGAGAAAACTTAATTCTAATATATCATTGCTGGCCAACAGACAAGGATCTCAAACATTGGTAGATCTAGGACAGTCTTCTAACTTCCTGTATTATGTAGCAAATAACTCTATAACTTTATAAGTATTGTTATTTAGGGAACTGATTTTATTACAATGTTGTCCAAGATATTGTTTCCAGCCAAACAGACAAGGTTAGCAAACATTACTTCATGAAGTACACTCTTCTAGGTAACTTGCTATTGCTACTAGCATAAAGAAAGAACTTTATACCTTGAAACGTATTGTTATTGCAAATAAGGGAACTGATGATTTTTCAAGGTTGTCTGCTTAATAGTGGCCAAACTCTGTAGTAAAATTATTTTAAAACTATCACTTTGACAAAAACAGGAGTTTATTTCCAACAACTGACCCAGTGGCCTAATGGATAAGGCATCAGCTTCCGGAGCTGGGGATTGTGGGTTCGAGTCCCATCTGGGTCTAATCTGTGTTTAATTTATTTAGAGAAAACTTAATTCTAATATATCATTGCTGGCCAACAGACAAGGATCTCAAACATTGGTAGATCTAGGACAGTCTTCTAACTTTGTGTATTATGTAGAAAATAACTCTATAACTTTATAAGTATTGTTATTTAGGGAACTGATTTTATTACAATGTTTCCAAGATATTGTTTCCAGCCAAACAGACAAGGTTAGCAAACATTACTTCATGAAGTACACTCTTCTGGGTAACTTGCTATTGCTACTAGTATAAAGAAAGAACTTTATACCTTGAAAAGTATTGTTATTGCAAATAAGGGAACTGATGATTTTCATGGTTGTCTGCTTAACAGTGGCCAAACTCTGCAGTAAAATTATTTTAAAACTATCACTTTGACAAAAACAGGAGTTTATTTCCAACAACTGACCCAGTGGCCTAATGGATAAGGCATCAGCTTCCGGAGCTGGGGATTGTGGGTTCGAGTCCCATCTGGGTCTAAGGGGTTTTTAACTTATTTAGAGAAATCTTAATTCTAATATATCATTGCTGGCCAACAGACAACGATCTCGAACATTGGCAGATCTAGGACAGTCTTCAAACTTTCTGTATCATGTAAAAAATAGCTTCATAAGTATTGTTATTGCAAATTAGGGAACTAATGATTTTTCAAGGTTGTCTACTTAATAGTGGCCAAACTCTGTAGTAAAATTATTTTAAAATTATCACTTTGACAAAAACAGGAGTTTCGCTCTAATAACTGACCCAGTGGCCTAATGGATAAGGTATCAGCTTCCGGAGCTGGGGAGTGTGGGTTCGAGTCCCATCTGGGTCTAAGGGGTTTTTAACTTATTTAGAGAAAACGTAATTCTAATATATCATTGCTGGCCAATAGACAAGGATCTCAAACATTGGCAGATCTAGGACAGTCTTCTAACTTTGTGTATTATGTAGAAAATAACTCTATAACTTTATAAGTATTGTTATTTAGGGAACTGATTTTATTACAATGTTTCCAAGATATTGTTTCCAGCCAAACAGACAAGGTTAGCAAACATTACTTCATGAAGTACACTATTCTAGGTAACTTGCTATTGCTACTAGTATAAAGAAAGAACTTTATACCTTGAAAAGTATTGTTATTGCAAATAAGGGAACTGATGATTTTTCATGGTTGTCTGCTTAACAGTGGCCAAACTCTGTAGTAAAATTATTTTAAAACTATGAATTAGACAAAAACAGGAGTTTATTTGGCTCCAACTGACCCAGTGGCCTAATGGATAAGGCATCAGCTTCCAGAGCTGGGGATTGTGGGTTCGAGTCCCATCTGGGTCTAAATGGTGTTTAACTTATTCAGAGAAAACTTAATTCTAATATATCATTGCTGGCCAACAGACAACAATCTCAAATATTAGCAGATCTAGGACTGTCTTCTTACTTTCTATATTATGTATAAATAACTTTATAAGTATTGTTATTGCAGTTAAGGGAACTGATTATTTTTCTGAAGTTGTCCAAGATAATGTTTCCAGCCAAACAGACAAAGATTGCTAGCGTTTTCACATGAATGACACTCTTCTAGGTAACTTGCTATTGCTACTAGTATAAAGAAAAAAAGATATACCTTGAAAAGTATTGTTATTGCAAATGAGGGAACTGATGATTTTTCAAGGTTGTCTGCTTAATAGTGGCCAAACTCTGCAGTAAAATGATTTTAAAACTATGACTTTGACAAAAACATGGGTTTATTTCCAACTACTGACCCAGTGGCCTAATGGATAAGGCATCAGCTTCCATAGCTGGGGATTGTGGGTTCGAGTCCCATCTGGGTCTAAAGGGTTTTTAACTTATTTAGAGAAAACGTAATTCTAATATATCACTGATGGCCAACAGACAACGATCTCAAACATCGGTAGATCTAGGACAGTCTTCAAACTTTCTGTATCATGTAAAAAATACCTTTATAAGTATTGTTATTGCAAATTGGGGAACTGATGATTTTTCAAGGTTGTCTACTTAATAGTGGCCAAACTCTGTAGTAAAATTATTTTACAATTATCAGTTTGACAAAAACAGGAGTTTCTTTCTAACAACTGACCCAGTGGCCTAATGGATAAGGCATCAGCTTCCGGAGCTGGGGATTGTGGGTTCGAGTCCCATCTGGGTCTAAAGGGATTTTAACTTATTTAGAGAAAACGTAATTCTAATATATAATTTCTGGCCAATAGAAAAGGATCTCAAACATTAGCAGATCTAGGACTGTCTTCTTACTTTCTATATTATGTATAAATAACTTTATAAGTATTGTTATTGCAAATTAGGGAACTGATTATTTTTCTGAAGTTGTCCAAGATAATGTTTCCAGCTAAACAGACAAGGTTAGCAAACATTACTTCATGAAGTACACTCTTCTAGGTAACTTGACATTGCTACTAGCATAAAGAAAGAACTTTATAACTTGAAAAGTATTGTTATTGCAAAATAGGGAACTGATGATTTATCAAAGGTTGTCTGCTTAACAGTGGCCAAACTCTGTAGTAAAATGATTTTAAAACTATCAATTTGACAAAAACAGGACTTTATGTCCTATAACTGACCTAGTGGCCTAATGGATAAGGCATCAGCTTCCGGAGCTGGGGATTGTGGGTTCGAGTCCCATCTAGGTCTAAATTGTGTTTAACTTATTCAGAGAAAACTTAATTCTAATATATCATTGCTAGCCAACAGACTAGTATCACACACATTTTCACATGAATTACACTCTTCTAGGTAACCTGCTATTGCTACTAGTATAAAGAAACAAACAATACCTTGTAAAGTATTGTTATTGTAAATTAGGGAACTGATCATTATTTTAATGTCTGCTTAATATTTGGTCCAGCTCCAAAGGAAATTATTCAGAGCTGTCACACTGTTTTGGTAAAAAAGGAACTACTGTCCAACAACTGACCCAGTGGTCTAATGGATACGGCATCAGCCTCCGGAGCTGGGTATTGTGGGTTTCAAGTCCGATCTGGGTCAAAATGACATTTATTACAAAATGACATTTACTAAAAAAAACGAAATACTGTAGTCTACATAAGAGACACTGTACTCTAAGCTTCAACAAATAAAGGAAATTCTTCAAACTTTCAATATCATGTTAGAAACAACTTTATAGCTTGATGGTTTTTGTTTTATTCGATATTGTCTGCTGAACAGTGGTAAAGTTCTGCATTAAAGAAAATAAAGCCATCACACCAACCGATCCAGAGTTCCTGTCCAACAACTTACCGAGTGGTCTAATGGAAAATGCATCAGCGAACAGAGCCAATGTTGTTGCCGCTGCCGCATCTCAGCGTGACGTCACACGAGGAGCAAGAATTCTTTTTGTCAATTAAATTCAACAACAACAAAGTGCTTCAACGCGACATGCATTAACATTCATTATCTTCACTTCCTGAAAGTCCATCGACTCCCATGTCAACTCACCACAGCGGTCGCAGTGCCTGCTCCCAGGGAGACCCAGCTCAGCGTCAGGGACAGCAGGATAAAAACCATAATCCTGAAACAGGAAATAACATAAGTTTAATCATTAGCAAGTCAAACATTATCTTAAGTCATCAAATGTTCATATATAATATGAACTGACCAGTTTCATTCATCAAATACGACCGCGATCGTAAACATATGTTCTTGTAAACATCTAAATTTAGGATTCAAGTTGTGCTTATTTTCGGGTCAATTAAGTTTGCTGTGCAAGATGGAGCTTTTGATTTTAATTGCTACTAGCTGGAGTCCCATCTGGGTTGCTTCTAATTGTCATTATAAAAAAAACAATTGTGTATCTGAAAGTAGTCTAGTATTTTGATTACTGCTTTGCTGTGGTGGGTTTGATGTGTTTCAATCCTCCCCGGTCTGCTTCAGGGATGATTTGAGGAATGACAACAGTGCTGTTAACTGTCGAGGATTCATTATCCACATTTGAATTAGCTGGAACGTCGACTGTGATGTGTTTAAAAACAGTGACTAATTCAGTTGTCGAGCTAAAGTTATCTACGTGTTGAAAATGAGAGCTGCTAGCGTTGTAAATTGAATGGATTTTTTTCTAGTTGTTTTTCAGATAAGGCATCCACAACCCTTGTGACTTTGGGCTTTCATTCATCATATGAAGGTCATGGATTTTATTCCCCAAAATTGACAAAAACATGATGATTGAGTATTTCTTGGAGAAACGCTGCTTCTATGAGGAATATTTATTGGTGGGTTCAAGTCCTATCTGGTTTGTGATTATTCCCATCCCAAAAATTACCAGTTGTATATAACAAAAATGTTTTCACAAAAACAGGAGCTTCTTTCTAACAACTGACCCAGTGGCCTAATGGATAAGGCATCAGCTTCCGGAGCTGGGGATTGTGGGTTCGAGTCCCATCTGGGTCTAAATTGTGTTTAACTTATTTAGAGAAAACTTTATTCTAATATATCATTGCTGGCCAACAGACAAGGATCTCAAACATTAGCAGATCAAGGACAGTCTTCTAACTTTCTATATTATGTATAAAATAACTTTATAAGTATTGTTATTGCAGATAAGGGAACTGATTATTTTTCCGATGTTGTCTAAGATATTGTTTCCAGCCAAACAGACAAGGTTAGCTAACATTTTCACATGAATGACACTCTTCTAGGTAACTTGATATTGCTAATAGCATAAAGAAACAACTTTATACCTTGAAAAGTATTGTTATTGCAAATTAGGGAACTGATAATTTTTCAAGGTTGTCTGCTTAACAGTGGCCAAACTCTGTAGTAACACTATTTTAAAACTATCACTTTGACAAAAACAGGAATTTATTTCCATCAACTGACCCAGTGGCCTAATGGATAAGGCATCAGCTTCCGGAGCTGGGGATTGTGGGTTCGAGTCCCATCTGGGTCTTCTTTAATGTTATTTGTAGAAGTGGTAGTTCATTTAAGGGACATTATTTAAACTATAATGTATTGCAATTACAATTTGCTTTACAAATAAGCCTGTCCCTTCCTTTCCATTGTGTAACTTTCTTTACAGATGCAAAACTTTTCTTTAGCCAAACAGATAATGGCTCACCATTAGCAACTTCACTGGGGGTTGGTATATTTTCCCTATCATCTACAAAATTTTGATTTTTAATGATCAAATCTTTCTGTGCATCTCAGTGTCCAAAAATTAACAATTTGACAAATACTACTTACATCCTACAAACATTTTAATCGAAGAAACAAAGGGGGCCCTGCAAAAGTACCCTTTAAGTCAGGGGTGGGCAATTAAAAATCTTCAAGGGCCACATTAAATTCTGTGAATGTTCTTTGGAGCCGTCAAGAAAAAAAAAAAGACGAAAAAATCCCTCAAAAAAAGAACATGCGTCATTAGGCCGTGACACTTATTAAGCTAAATAAGCTGCAATTGTATTCTTGTATAGATGAGTTTTTTCAAAACATTTCTTAAATTAAATTTAAAAAAAGAGGGATTAATATATACACAAAAAATATCACACAAAAAGGAGGGAAGTGTTATGTGAAGATGTAAATGAATAATAAATACAAAATACATTTATTAATGAATTTGAACCATTTATACATGATCATACTTTGACATTACGAGGGCCAAATAAATACAGTCAAAGGGCTGCATGTGGCCCCCGGTCCGCACTTTTCCCAGGTGTGATTTAACTGCCGATTTCTTTAGGTACTCAAGGACATGAGACGACCCAGTGGCCTAATGGATAAGGCATCAGCCTCCGGAGCTGGGGATTGTGGGTTCGAGTCCCATCTGGGTCGTGCATTTTTGTTGCTGTGCTCAAACAAAAGACCTGAGTTAACAAAAGGACAACTAGTTTGCAGCAACTTTCAAGAGGTACATTTATCTCGAGGAAGTTGCAGTGCGGAATGAGCTTAAATATATGGAATTTTCCCGTGACTGATGGCTGGATAATGGGTGCAAAGGGCGTCTGTTCTATTTCGTCTTCCTTGAAAGCAGCACTAAAGGAGCCGGAGAGCACTTAATAATTAGTTGGGGGAGCCGGCTCATCCTGCTCAGGCGATCAATAGACATTAGTGAGCTGCATCTGAAAAGGATGTGATGAGTGATCCACGGCATCGTCTGCTAGTACTGACAACGGCTGCAGTAAATTGGGTAAATGGACTAGGAAGTATCTGCTGCTCTTTTTCCTGCCAAACCTAAGTGTTAGTTTAAATTGCAAGTTACAGTTTCCTCAAAATTTATTGTCGCACCTTGCCGACATCCCATTTCTTTAATTGTTCGGGAAACATAGCGGGACAGAAATAGAGTGGTTTTAATCTTGACTGACCATTTATGTATCCGGCAAAGTGGCAATTCACTCCGTAGCAAGTGAATCTCAGTCACAAACAAGATTGCTTTCACTTTTATGTGGATGAAAACAAGACGACACAGCGAGGGGAGAAATAAGAGCCTTGGAATTGGAACAGATATCTTTGTTTCAGTCAATAGATTGAATGAAGGGAAGGTGCCAGAGAGACTGGACGTCTTCTTGTGGTCAGCGGGATAGGCAGAGTAATGGTCTCGGAACAGAAGCAAGGTAATGCTAAGTTACAGTCCCAATACTAATCTATGTTAGGAAAAAAAAAAGTTATATCAAATTCCACACTGATTTCTCTATAGTAGGACAGGGGGTGAGCTAGTTTAACAAAAACACTCTCACATTCAACATATTGCCTTAACTTTTGGTCTAACAACTGACCCAGTGGCCTAATGGATAAGGCATCAGCCTCCGAAGCTGGGGATTGTGGGTTCGAGTCCCATCTGGGTCGTCTTTAATGTTGTTTCAAATGGATCTGAAACCTAAGACACATGTGAAACTACTAGAGATTTGTTGCCTAAAGGTTGTTTCGTATTCAACTGTTTAGATCACCTGCTTCTTTGTGTACCTATGGTTTTAACCACTGAAAAAGGCCTAAATAATGGGAATTGTGAGTCTAGTCTGGGTTGATTTTAATGTAATTTAAGGAAAGACAACATGCTCCATTTAATGAAATACAAACATGAACCCAAGGATTCACACAAAAAACTCTATCCAAAGTTAGTATTTGCGGAAAAATCCAGAACATTGACAACTATTAACCATGTACTTAGAATTATAGGTCTACCAAAAGAAGTGGCGTTTGTCCTTAACTTCCTAGGGGCGCATGGTGAAAACATGAAGAAATGTATGTTTTTTTTACCCTTTTGGACACTTTAGAGGGAACGTGCTACTTCACATATTTTTGATTGCGTCCTATTTTCAGAGGGGGAGTCCAAAACACCCTAAGAAAAGTATTAGTCAGATACCAATAGTTAATTTGGAATGGTGGAGCTGTGTTTCTGTGGCGACATCCTATTTAGCCAGCAAGAAAATGGCTGACAATTAGCATCTTAATTTAGGGTCTGCATGGTTTCCTTATCTTCTACAATTCATGGCGATTGAATAATTCAATCATATTGTGCAAATAAGGGTCAAAATGTTAACGATTTTGCAAATACCATTTACACATCCTTTTCTTTGGTACTCAAATGGTACATATGACCCAGTGGCCTAATGGATAAGGCACCAGCCCATTGTGGGTTCAAGTCCCATCTGGGTCGCAGCTCTTGCCAATAGTTTATAGAGAAGACCAGATAATTAGTGTTCATGAGAATCTTTGACAGAATTTCACAAGTGGGATAATATAAATTCATCAACTCAAACCATCCTATCCAAGATCTCTAAAGCAAATGTCACTCAAATAAAAAACACAGGCATATTATGAATGCATAGACAGTCATTCTTTATTAACTTAAGTAAAGGAAGTGTTGCATAAAACTCTCAGGATCTTGTGATGCAGACTGCCCTAAAGAAAAACCTCAGTGTAGCTTACTTTTAAAGTTTTTATCATATATTTTAGTCATACCAGACAGTGATTAAACAACTCAATTTTTTTAAGCTAAAGAAAGATCCTGCTGAATGCGGAGATGTGCTTCTTCCTACGTAAAGCCCTTCACTGCCCCGGGCAAAATATCACACCCACCACTGCAAAAAATCCAGGACACAAAATCCACCAATCTAGACATACTCAAATCTGGGACCCTTAGTCAAGCTGGTTTGTGTTCACATCTGAGGATATCTTAGAGCAACTGACTTTGAACAAGGCCAAACGACAGAGCAAACGTTGGACCTATGGAAGCCCACTGTAAGTTCAAAATGTTCATGAAGGATACTTACGTGACAAGCAGCCCTCGGGACTGCTTGGCCATTCCCAAACACAAGGCCAGGCAGATGACCAGATCCAGAATGAGCACCAGCAGATAAGTCAGCCATCTAGGAGAGACACCAACACCTTGTCATGTTTTATATTCAGGCATTACCCCGACAGATATTGCTACATAAACAGATGTTCTTATCTAAATATGCTTGGTCAGCTGTTCTGCATGTGAGAAATCTTGTATCCCAGTTAGAGACCATCTGATTCAGGTCATTTCAAGCCTCCAGGCTTAATAATTTAGCACCATAAATCCATAGGCATTAATATTTTAAAGCTAGAAAATGTCCTTCACTGGGAGCAGTACCGAGTGGACATCAAGTACTTGTGTCATCAACAAAAGGAAACACATGAGTCATACTCAAATTGACAAGACCCGATTGTGCTGTAAATCTCTTTTGCAACGGCAGAAAATATTGATTGTCGAGATGCCAGACGGCGCAAATAATAGCCAGAGATACAGTGTGTCCTAACAGGCTGTTTCTGGGGAGGACAAAAGGCAGATGAAAGAACAAAAGGAATAAAACAAAAATGGGAGTTGACAGCTACAGCTTATAGTACATTTCAAAGGGTTGTTGCGTGTCACAAACTTCAGGCCGTTATATACTTCACAGAAGTAACCGCATTATGATATTTTAAAGACAATTCTAGTTTTATTACTACTCCATCGTACATTTCAGGTGCTTCATCAGAATTTGCTCTTAAAAAAAACATTGGGGTCGACTGTGGATCTCTTTGGAATGGAAAAATCTGAAGCTGCTAATTAATTTACCACCTTACAAAGAACATTATGAATCTTTCTTTTCAATCTTTTGAAACTTTTCGAAGACGCCACATCACCTTTAGTGAAGAGGTTTATGTTGGGGTGTTATGCAGATAGCGGTAGACAATAAACAGGACTCTGTTTCAAGGACGAGGATGAATCACGCTCTGAACATTGATATCATGTTGAATCGAATAACACGGGGTTTGCGGTAATATTTCCTGTTCATCAATAGAGTCCAGACGCCGGCTGTTCATTGTCAAACAGCTACATAAAATCCAATCAATGCCCAGGAGATTGGTGTCAGGTTGCATAAAGTGTAGCACAAAATCAGAGGCACATAAAAATCGGGAACCAGATGAGAAGATGTACTCATAAAAGGATGACGAATAAGACCCAACTATGCAAATGCAGTGTGCTGAAATACTTTTGGAGCGACAATCTGGCTTCATTATTCGTCGGGCTATCAGAGACCAAAATAATAGAGCTAAGGGAGGTAAATCTCCCAACACAATTTATTAGCTTCAGTATTATAAGAGTCAAAGATTTTTTCATTTGATCCGAAAGTACCATCTGAAATATTGGGGGTTCAAAATGTCAAATCTCTTAATTAAGCATCTGAAATCACAAATAAATGTATTTTCATTCGTCCAAAGTTTTGCAATTGCTCCTTCTCCAGCCTCCGCTAAACTACGAGGTTCTATAGACTTAACATCCCTAAGAAAACTCCCTGATCCTAGTCATAATTTGCTATATAAATGTGGTTGTTTACCAGAAGAACATTGGAACCTCCTGTATTGGATTGTCGCTGAAATCTCTTAAATAATTAAATTGCTGTGTTGAGGACACACCAGGGACAGTGGGGCAACAGCATGTCTTCAATGGTGTAAAGGTGTAAAAACATTGCCTTGCCATTTAGAATCAGTGTTAGCTTCCCAACACTTTTTCAGGACTTTCTTTAACATTTATAATAATGTTCCCCGAACCTTTTTGTTCCATTGGAGTAGCACAAACCACTGGTTGAGACTGGTGTCAATAGGAACATTAAATAGAGTCTTCAAAATCGAAACAACAGAAATAATACAAGGTTTTTTTCTGGTTCTCACTGGGCTGTGGTGGTTGGTGTTAGTGGTGGCTTTTTGGGTTCTAAACTTTGACTCCTTGTTTTTGTTTTAATTTACTTTAACACCATTAGAGTTGAAATCAACAATGATGGTGCAAAGACAATAGATTGGGTTTTTATTAGTCTGACTAAACATCCGATCAACGTTTTAAGCAATAAAATACGTATCACGAAACAGGAGCAACAATAAAATATATATTGTGATACTGTAATAACAAGGATATATTGGTAGTATAGTCAAGTACTTGACTCTTGTGTTGCAGAATTTACATACCACATGACTCTTGACGAAGTTGTAACTGCTTTCATTTGTTTTGATGCCAAAAAAAAACAAACATCTTCTCTAGAAGCTGCTTGTGACGACTGTTTCCTCTTGTCCTCAGTCTAAATTGTTACTTTAGCTTCGTGGGACGTAATGACTGCTGCCATCTAGCGACTGGAAGTTAAATCGCAACACATAAATGTAATTATTTTTTAATACAAATAACATGTAAACACAATTTATTTAAATATTAACAATAAAATTACTATAATGAAAATATGTATATATGTTTTGAGAGTCAAAAATAAATCAATATTATATATATTTTAATGGATATAGTGTTGTTAAATATCATACAAGGTATGTTGAAAAATAATGTCTATCATTTTTTTTCTTACACCCCTATTAGAAATATTATCTGTAATCGTCAACTTTATCAATCGCCTCATTACCTTCCAATATTGTGGCAAATTTCCCCAAATCGAATGGGACAGCGGCAACAAGGAGCTGAACAACAAGAGTTTATTGTAATACGGCGGCTTGGGTGGAGTCCTGCGAGGATTTACAAAACCTCCTCTTCCTCCATCACCTCTGTCTCAACCACTTTTCTGTCGATCTGTTAAGTCCTTTTTCATGCGTATGAATTTCATTCCTGGCTTCTTCATAGTTTCTCATAGCTCTCTTTTTGAAAAAAAATACAACAACTTTTTTTTTTTTTTTTTTCCCCTCAAAGTGAGAACCAAGCCAAAACAAAATTGCTTTCAGTGTGAGGAATGGTGTGCAGCTAAGGAGATCATTCATGGCCTAATAGCCACTCTGCCATGCATAACATTGTGTGAGAGCAGTAAGCACTCCGGCTCCAACTGCACACACGGCAATGAGCTCAATTTCAGCTTTCATTTATTTAGCAATCAGGAAAAATAGCTCTTCCAGCCCCGTGTTCCCAAGAGGAGATCAATAAAATCCCATCTGCTGCGTGTCTGGCCTGGTTTGCTCCTCATTCCGTCCTGAGCAGGCGTGTTTTCGCGTCGCTCGCACACAAACAACACCAAGAGAAATCGCCTCACAGTGGTAAAAATCCATCTACCTGTAATACTCCACGAAGACCGTTTGGTCGGCGATTGACGCCAGGTCGGCGTTGGCTCCGTCGATGTCCGGCAGGGCGGTCAACTCTCGCATGACATTGCCGAGCATCAGCTGCATGAAGCGCAGGGCCTGCAGGTAGTCGGCCCTCGCCGAAAAGATCTCGTCCAGACGCTCCAAGTGTCGCTTCAGCCCGGTCTCCACGTTCCCGACGGAGCCGGACGCCTAACAACGAAACAGAGATTAGAGTGACATTGGGGTCATGACCTGCTCGGCTTGGATAGCATCGCAAAACAAAGTTTTACTTGAACGAAAAGAGAATCTGAAAGAGCACCACTTGAGAGAAAACACAGGCTTGTGTTTTTTATCAGGATAAACAAATTTAGAGAAAACTGATAACAGTTCCAGGGAGAGAGGTTATCACGTTCTTTGATAGTGAGTATAGTGGGAGGAGAAATACGTTAAGTGTTTCTCTTACATACTTGAATGGTGCTGGAGATCAGTCCATTTCTTTTTTTTACTAAACGCTGAGGAAACAGAAGTTAGTTTCTCGCTTTAAAAACCACTGGACCAGATATTATGATTGATCAAAACAAACAAATAAAAATGAAATTTATGCTTCTCATCTGAATTTAAGATGCATTCTCATGAAATTATTGTGAAACTGGCAAACAAAAATGAAAAAACCTTCTTTATTCACTTTCAGATTCAAATCTTTAATACATTTTTCTTTTAGCGAGAGTCCAAATGTGGCCACTTTAACCGGCTGTCTTAACTTTTTATTTTTAATATTGTTGAGTCTGTCATTTTATGCTACGTCTGTCCCTCACTCATGAGCTTGACCCCAAGATGCTTAAACTCCATGAATATAGTCTTTGGTACACTTTAGGGGTGTGAGAAAATAACAATATGGCGATACATCGTAATATATATATTTTTTTCCACGATACTGTATTAATATTCAATATCACTACATTTATTTTTAGGTTTATACTTAAGAAAGTGTGTTATACTTAAGAAAGTGTGCTAATTTGTATTAATTTCAAATATTCACGGCGTTTGTTCATTTTTGTGTTGCAATTAAACTTCCGACCGCTAGATGGCAGCAGTCAGTATGTACTCTGTAGCTAAATTACCAATAAAAACCTGACAATATCCCAGCGATGACTGAGGACGAGAGGATACAGTCGACTCTAGCAGCTTTTAAAAGCCGATGGTTAAATATTTAGGTTACAAAACAGATGAAAGCAGTTACGACTTCGTCAACAGTCATGTGGTCTGTAAATTCTGCAACACCAGAGTCAAGTACTCGACAATACTACAAATATATCCTTGTTACTAGAGTATAGCAATGTATTGTATAGCTGCCACTGTTGCGAGACAGGTATCGTATATAGCCAGATTCTTGACAATATACACCCCCAGTACACTTCATATGAATATACATTATTTTATTTCCAAATATACAGAATTGTAATGAAATAATAGTTTTTGTCTTCTTTTAAATCTGTCATGATACATTTAAAAACTTGATCCACAAATGTACAAGTTTAACTTAAAATACCAATACTGTATATAAATAATTACATTTTTTAAAAATTTAGTCCAATGTATGCTGTTAGTCTGTCCCTTTCTATAATGTATCATGGCAGGTATCCTATGTCCTACAGTATAAACTCTTTTCACTTTAACTGATTTCATCAGTCATTGGTCGACTCCTGTTCCACCGTGGCTGCACTCTCCTCTTCACCTGCAGTGATCTAAAATGTATTCAAATTAATCTTTCAATTATTTCAGACTCAGGATTAATTTGTCTTATTCTGTTAAATTATTAATTATTAAATTTCTGGGTGTTGAGAAAAATCTCTAAAATTAGGAAAGTGTTGTCGGAACATGATCTGGAGCTTGTAATCCATGCGTTTGTTTCTTCTCCTCTGGACTATTGTAACAGTTTGTTTTCATGTCTTAACAAGAAGGATCTGTCTCGCCTGCAGTTGATTCAGAACTCTGCAGCGAGAATTCTGACCCGCTCTAGTAGAAGAACTCACATTTCTCCGATCCTTAAAACTCTTCACTGGCTTCCAGTTTCTTTCAGGATCAACTTTACAATTCTGGTTCTTACTTTCAGATCTATTCATGGTCAGGCTCCTCCTTACATCACTGATCTAATCCAGCCTTACACCCCAGCTCGGGCTCTGAGGTCTGTGGATCAGAATCTACTGATGGTTCCACGCACACGGCTCAGGACCAGAGGAGAGAAATCTTTTCAGACTGTTGCTCCTAAGCTTTGGAACAATCTTCCTCTCTCTTTGCGCTTGATGGATCTACTGACTCCTTTAAGAAACATCTTAAGACGTTTCTATTTGTTCAGGCTTTTCCTTGATTTTCTGGAACTCCTGTGTTGTTCTCAGTATTATCTTGATCTTTAAAGTATGTACTTTTTTGAGTATTGTTTTGATTGTTTAAACGCTTTGTGACCCTGGTCTCGAAAAGCGCTATATAAATAAATATTACTTACTTACTTACTTACTTATACAACCCAAAAACTCAAATTGAACGATGTGCCTCAAGAAGCTATAGGTTAACAATTTATTTTGTTGTGTGATGATAAACTGATGACTATAAAAGCATAAAAAGTTTAACTTGTAGGAAAGAGGACACATACCACCGTGCAACTTTAAACGAGTAGGTGTTCCTCCAAACAGATTTATTTTATTTACATCCACAGAGAGTTGTTTGCATCGCACGTCGCTACTGCTTTAGAAGGTGGAAGAAAATAAGCGTCGCTCGGGAGAAACCTCCGAAATGGACTTGTCTCTCTCAACGGTCAACCCCGGCTTTGATTAAATTGAGTTGCTGACGTGGGGAGCAGACAATCAGAGCAGCAGAGACGGGGTTAACACACCCAGGTGGGTCCATCCTCCTTCCCCAGCACTCCCACGGGAGTCAGCGGGTGATTGCCAGTAAACTGTTCTCACTCCAACCCATCATCAAATCTTCGCTCGGAATCTTATCTGGGCGGCCCGAGTGTGAGGAATGGGATCCATCAGCCGACTGCTCAGTATGATCCACATTTCCCTAATCTGAAATGTCCCTTCTTCCTTTAAAATGGATTGCAGCTCCCCTTGTTTTTCTAAAGCAGGTCACGAGGAGGCACCGATTTCTAGCTCTGTGTTTTTTTTGGTTGAGGGATTTTATTGCACTGCCTTGACAGTAAAACAATATAGATTATCTCAAGAGTTTGAAGTCAATAAAGGGATGAAAAGTAGCAATTAGGGAGCCAAGAAACAGATTTTACTTTCAAAGAGAAAAGAGCAGCAGTAAATAAGGTCTATTAAATTTTTAATTTACTGTTTTTTTTTAGAAGCCTCTCCGAGGAGGGCTTAAGCTGAATGCAGAAAAATGGCAGAGAGAAAGTCTATAAAGGTCGGAGAGAAGCGAGAGAGAGATGGAAGTCCTCTTCTTCTATTCTTTCCCTCCGTGATACATGATGATCCCTCGCAGGAGGTGTGAGGCTGCACTTTTTCAGACGCGACGCGAAGACCCACGGAAAAAAAAAAAGAAAAAAAAAGCTATCAGGAGAAGCCAGGAGCTGCAAATCACCAACCACACAGAAGCCTCGCCGGAAGATTTTGGTCACACCGGTGCCTATTTACTCCGCTACTTTACGGATTTGAGCCCAGTGTGAGGAATCAAACTCAGCTGACGCCCCTAACAGTCCTCAGACGGCATTTGTGTCGTTCCATGTGTGGCTAATATGGCCGTCGTGTGGCGAGGAAATGTGAGATTCAACCCCTTTTTTTAAGGTCATTAATACACGGTTGGGAACGAGAAACTCTTAAAGGGTTTACCGGTGTGTATAACGAAAAACTGTCACCGAAGCAAAACGGCAAAATAACACATAAGAGATGACATATTTTACTATTTTAGTAGGTGACACATTTCAAGAATTAAACTGCACATCAATGTCCTGTAGTTTGTTTTAGCCAACATATGACTTCATTTTAAAAGATAATAATAGGTCAAATTTAAGATTAATTTGTGTAGACTTTTTTTGTCTTTTGTAATGTACAAAAACATTCCTTTAGTAACAGGTCTGAAGAAAAGGAAAAAAAGTAATCGAAATCACTTATTACTATAGATGCTATACCAAATAAAAACAGAAGACGAGAAGAGATTGAGTTCACGTGGATTATGGACCTTACATTTATATAAATCATTATTTTTCGATATGTATTAAATATGGTTTAAATTTTATTATTTGTATTTTCATGGTGGTTTTCTGCCCCCCTTTCCAATCCCAAACAAAATGAGAAAGTCTGCCTTAGTTAATTATTCAATATATATGGTTTACATTTATGTGGTTACCTCCAGAGGGATCAATAACGTTTTATCCATCTATATACCTTTGCTACATTTTCTCTTTTTTAAATTACTCACCATATTTTAAACTACTTAATTAAATATTAGATTTTAATTTTAAAGTCATGTTAATAGTTTTCATTAGGCTAGCTAGTAGTTATAGTTTGAAAAGGCCTCATGAAACTGTTGATGAGGTTTCAAGATATGATATGAAAGGTTTTATAATAAAATCTGATTCTGATATTTAATATATATATATATAAATCTGATATTTTTTTATAAACAATTAACATGCAAATACGCTGTTTGTTTATTTTAATGTTAAACCTATGGCCGCTAGATGGCAGCAGCCACTACGTCCTCCCCAGCTCAAGGAACAATGAAATCCTGCAATATCCCAGCGATGTCTGAGGACGAGAGGATACGGAGACTCCAACAGCTTATAAAGTTGATGTTTGGACACATTTTGGTTACAAATTAAAGCAGTAAAAACTCATCATACAAGCTGTAAAATCTGCAATTCTACAAATATATTGTTGTTCCTAAAGTATCGCGATATACATCGTAATAGATGGTATGGTAGCCTATGTATCGTGATACGTATCGTATTGGCAGATTTTTGGCAATACACACCCTTATGTTTTATGAGACAACTTCTCAGATAATTTTAGACGAGAGGGACTTCTCAACGCTCGGCATCTAAACACTGCCTCACGATGACAAAGACCGCAGCGAAGCGTTTATGGTAAAATTACCGACATTTCAACGGCAGCAGGAGATTTGTGATGCTCGAGCCGCCGAGATAACAAACAAGACTTTTGAGAGCCGTCAAAAATTCTCCAGGGTCATTTCAATACGCTAGATTTGTGTCTGAACGATGTTCTAATAAGCTTCCCGTATCAATCTAACAAAAAGCCTCCATAAAAGCAAATACTTTTGTTATGACTTTAAACAAAACGAAGGCAAAAAACCGCTGCAATAAACAACAATAACATATTTTAACACTGAGACACACTTTTGGTTTTTATAGGACACGCTGCCAGTAAACACTTCATCTCGGTAAGTAGAGTGCATCACGTCGGGACGTGCTCCTTTTCTTCGTCTATTTAAACGGGAAAGACTCGCTTTCCCCCCTCGGGGCGTTCTCGGCTTCTAATGCAGTCATGGTTTACAGTGCATCAGGCTGCCAGATTACAGCAACGCACAGATCCTACAGAGGAAGTGTCATCAAAGACGGATCCATTTACAACGGCGGGGAGACACATTAGACTCCAGTCGATCGCAGCATCTGTGTGCTGAGCGACCGTAACATTATGACCACCGGTAAAATGGAGACTAGTCGTGAACTGCAGTTAATCCTCGAAGGTGTGCTTCGGTATCTACTTCCCAGATATTAGCCACACTCGGGGGGGATAACTGGGTTGTTTGGAGGTGAAAACCAGGGACCATGGGGAGCTTGCAGAGATGCATGTGGCTGGCTTGAGGTAAAATCCGCTTAAAAATCTAAGCATATTAACCAAAAACCAGATCGAATCTCCAACAAACTTGCAGATAACTCACAACCTTTCGCCACTCGACAGCTTGTCTGCTTTAGTGTTAAACAGGATAATAATCGCCCCAAAAAGTCCAGTTATAGAACTTCTAAACAAACATTGGTTCTGTTCGACCCACAACCTTGGACTTTTTAAAATCACGATCATCGACAAATTAAGTTGCCGGCCAATGATGCAAATGGTTTCACAATTTGGCTTGAGCAGAACCGCTCATCTCATTTATTCATTTATAAGAGGTCCAGACATGGAAACCTCTACCAGTTCTCAAACTTATATTTAACCTTTGAAATAACAATTTACTTTGAATCAATGTTATTTTTATTAATCTTTTTTTTTGTAAAAATAAAATAAAATCATTTGATCTGTGATTAACACGATTTAAATGTAAGTAAGTAAACCGTTTTACAGTGTTAAAACTAAACTAAACTTGCTAATTGTATTTTGTGAAAATGAAATTTAGCCGAGTTGACGTCACACACACGGAAGTCTTCGCTGCCTTTATTCAACCAGCATTAAACACAAGCTCGCTATTTATTGAACGAGACGGATTCCATTGATAAAGTAAACATTAACACTAAGAAGAACGTTTGTTATCGTTGACTTTCGCGCGTTGACTGAAAGTTTCTCTCGGCTCTACAGAACAGCAAAGTTTACTGCTTCGTTTTCTTTCGTCTTTCTTGTGTAACAGACTGTGTCTTGTAAGAATAACGTTGAGCGTCTGCGTGCACAAGTATATTTTCTTTAAATATCGATGTGGTTCGTCCATCAATGGCGTCTTTGTCAACATTAACCAACTTAAAGTGACTCCAAACTGCACTCTTCTTGCCCTCCTCGTTCTCTGTCGCTTGTCATGTGTGCGTCACTCCGGAGTACAAGTCGCACCAGCCATAAAATGCATAATAAAGAAGGAAAAAACATATATAAGTCACACTGGAGTGCGCAGTTTTTGGGGAAATGTATTTGATAAAATCCAACACCAAGAACAGGCATGTCATCTTGAAAGGCAATTTAAAATAAAAATAGAATAGAGGCAACAACAGGCTGAATAATTGTACGTTATATGCTTACGTTACATGACACAACTGAGAACGTGCCTGGTATGTTAACATAACATATTAAGAGTTATTCAGATAACTATAGCATAAATAACATGCTAAGAAGTTTACCAAACCATCCGTGTAACTCCAAATAACTAAAATCCAATGAAATCTTCATCCTCGGTGTCACTTTTAAACAACTCCGCTAACTCCGGAGGTAGAAGATGCGGTGCTTCCTCTTCTACGTCGAAATTATCAACACAGGCCTAGAGCGCCCTCTTGTGGTTTAGTGTGAAAATAACACGTGAAATGATATACCGGTGATAATGTGTTAATAATTTCACACATAAGTCGCTCCAGAGTATAAGTCGCAGCCCCGGCCAAACTATGAAAAAAACTGCGACCTATAGTCCGGAAAATACGGTAATTCTTTTTTAATTGAGTTATTTTAATAGTTAATTGTTGGCATCCCCAATATGGAAACATGCTTCGTCTTTCGGTGCCAAGTTTCCATACAAGGAAGTCAATAAAAGGATCAGGACTTGACAAGGCTCTGTGCACCATGATGTATAGATCGACTTCATGTTCACCTGATTCCGAGCCTGATAAAATGCCACCGTGTGCAAAGCAACATATCCAAAAAAAAAGGTAAGACTTGTAATTTGATAAAGCTACTGAATGTGCACGGATCATTTAAAGGGGAGAACGTTTCTCGGTAGAAAAGTATCATCAGGAACTGATTTAAGTGAATGTATCAGTATAAGTACCGTTATTGACAAACTTTTTGTTTCATACTCAGCCCTATCTAATGTATCCAGGGGTCTGTCCTATGGTCAGGGTCTCCTAAATGTTCGACATGCCCAGAAACATCCCCCACATTGGGTAATTCTAAGAAGGTACAAAAGCCACTTCAATAATGAAATGCTAAACTAAGAAAGCAGAAATAAAGTGCAGACCTCCACCAAGGAGCTAAGGAAGGATAAACAATAATGTTAGCTCCACAAATGTCTTTCCAAACTTTTTTTTAAACAGAAAAATGTATCTTGACCAAGAAGTGCCAAATTATATATATTTTTGCACATGTTAACGGTCACTCAACGTCAGACAGAACAATGCATCTGGTAACCCTGCGTCATAATTGAATCTGGACAGTTTTCTGTTTTGAAAGTCACGAAATCATATTAACAAGAAACTATGTGCCATGGGGATTTCCGAGCGCTTAAATAATAATATAATAATATGTTGCAAACAAGAAATTGCATGGTAATTATTTGAAATGGTCAAAAATCAGTTTGCGCCGATCCATTCTGTCATGTTCTGCACATCATACAACATGCTTTTATTTGATTTAATAGAAACTTGTTGACAGTGCTGTCTGTTACTTCTTTGACTGTTTTTTTTTCATCTCATTTTCTTCCAGAAATTTGCACGGGCAAATTATAGAGAACTCCTCACATCTTTCAAAATACTGACATTTGTAAATGAGGTTACATTATAATTACACAAAAGTGTATTTTATTTTTAAAAGACATAGCAAAGTCACTTTTTGTCCCTCAGAGGATAACTGTCTAAATTGTCCAGGCTTCCTGTGTTTGTGTCAAGGTCTATCAAATGTTCTTAAAATGTAAGTTTAATTTAAAGTGCATCTACAGCTAATAAACGAGATTACAGTGTCTAAGTGTGGCTGCTCAAATGTCCAAAATGATCTAAAAACCTGAAAGAAAGTGATGAATATGGAAAGGAATCTAACAAATGATGATCTATAAGGAGGAAAAACAAGGTGGCTCTTCTGTTAAAGGAGTTCAATTACTGTATTGTTACGAACCACAGAGACATTTTATGCTAAAATGATCCTTCAGGGATTCAAACTAGGGATGGGTAGGAATACTTGGTAACCCAGCGGCACCTGTTAGTAGCAAATGTTAGTAACAAGAATGAATGGAAAAGTGAATTTAGTGACAACATTTATTTTTTTATTTGTTCTTTTGATCAGTTTTATAAAAAATATTTACTAAAATATAGATATTTAATGTGAATTTTAAGATAGTGACCCTCACGAAATTCAGCCTCAGAATTTTACTGAAAGAACAAAATTCGGTTGCAATTTTTTTGTTGACAATGTGAATGAGAATTCCCAAAATAATACAGAAGGAACATAAAAGAAACAAAGTCAGTCTATGAAATATCCCTTTAAAATATTCTATAAAAACATGTGTGTTTTCACACCATCGGCATTTCAAAATAAGTGATTGAATTAGGTACTGAAGACGACTTAAATGAGCCACCCCTAACAGACACTGCTATCGCATTCTGACCAAGACCAAGACCGTTTACCGTCAAAACCAAGACTCTCCTGAGACCAACTCTGGTCCTCTTAATACAACCGTTTCCAACTCCATTTAGATCGCTTAAAGTACTGGAATGGCAAGTATCGGGGAAAACAGAAAATGGCTCGGAGCCCACAACTGTGTGTGATTGACAAAACAATAGCTTATTATGAAATCAGATCACAGCCTCATTTTGCCCTCTGGCCTCACTTTGAACACTTTTATCATCCAATAAACGTTAATTAAGCCAAAAAAAAAACATTGTTGACTTTAGGGACTGTCTCTGGAAATTTAACAAGAATCACTTTGTTTACAGATCATCATCATCATCCACGATTGTTTCCCAATCTAAAAATAAACATCAAAGTCTAGAGACCGACAAAAAGAAAAAAAAAGTCAAGATGGGAACACATTAACACTGGAGCTGGAAGTTAATCCTCCTCTTCCTCATTGTGATCACGGCATCTTGCGGGATCTTGTTCCCACTCTCCTCCCTCTCCCTTATCATCCCCATCTCTCTCTCCCTCTCTCTCTAAGCCCCCCAAAATAACTCCTCTGAATGCAGGTCAGGAGTTCTATGGATAGAGAAATCCCTATTTACAAATCCAGAGGCGTCAGCCACCTCGATTCTGTCTCGGCGACTAAAGCTGATTTAGACCCCCCGCAGAGGTGATGCGGGCGACAGATGTAAATATGCCAGCGCGATTATATCGGTCGCCGCAGACACGTTCCTCAATATGGAAATGAACTTCGCACATTTTATATGACAAAAAATGTCACGGCGGATACTTCATTCTCAGTTCATCGTGGTGCATATCTTACCAGATTGTGGATGGTACCCACGGTGCGGTTGGCGCTGTAGAGCGAGTAGGTCAACTGGTACACGCCATCGTTGGTCTGGCTGTTGCCATAGAAACCAACACCCACAGCCGAACTATAAAAAGGGAGATATCGAAATAGAGTCAATAAACATAATTAATTTCGTCTGATTTGATGATGTTTTTGCCAGAGCGAGGGAGACACCGCTTGATATTTTAGACAAAAAACAACCTTTTCTTTCTCACTTGTTAGTTGTTGTTGACAGTATGACTATAATTAGAAAATTATGATGTTTACTTAAGTATCTTTTCTCCCTTTTTCTTGTCTTTGTATGACACTGTACAAGATTTAAGTTAGTGTCTGTGAGCTTTGATTGATTCAAAGTTGAGTCCATTTTAAGACTATAAAGCACTTTAAAAACGAATAAAAACATTGGTCTACTGTGTCCTTAATCTACAGAAAGTTATTGCTATACTGACACTGGGTATACTGGGTGTCAAACTCAACAGTGAGGGGCCAAATGTGGAAAAAGAAAATGGAAGGAAAGAGAAAATGGTGAACAATAGAAATGTTTCAAGCTTAATTTAGAGATAAATATAACGTTTCGTGTTGAAAAAGTGCCAATTATACACAAATTGTTTGTCCCTGAAACAACGCTGGCGATACGCTTTCGACAGACTCTTAATGGATTGAATATTTTATTTAAAAGCATAAATACTATGAGGGTAAATGATGAGTACTTGGTAGCAGAAAGCCCAAAATTTGATGAAAATAATTTCCTTAAAAATCGTGATTAGCCTGAAGATATTCATGAGGTAAACAAGTTTAGAAAAAACAAAAAAGAAGTCGATATTAACTGAAGAAATAAATGTTATAATAATAAGAGGATCATTTATTAATAATGCTTTCATCACTGAAAATCTTTGAGACTGCTTG
Organism: Callionymus lyra; assembly: GCF_982586985.1. Taxonomy (NCBI): domain Eukaryota; kingdom Metazoa; phylum Chordata; class Actinopteri; order Syngnathiformes; family Callionymidae; genus Callionymus; species Callionymus lyra. The sequence goes on along the minus strand of NC_141832.1, from coordinate 16,151,875 downwards.
TGTGGAAAAGTAATGTGAAGAGTAAACGCCACCCCTGACCATGAGTATAAAAACTCATAACGGCTTGTGATACTGCAACGCAGATATAACAGCGAACTAACAGCTCTGTACTTCAGAAATATTTCTGACAAACATGTAAACTCTGTTCTTGTTTCTCACTTTTATACAAGTAAACCCTGTGACTTTAAACCACATGTGATTTCTATTCTTAGTTTTACCCTTGTGTTATCTCAGGGTCAAGGTGACCCGAAGCCCCGAAAAACAAATGTGGTTGTGGTATCTGTTATGTTGCCTCTAGTTCAAGGTGAACGACCTCCACCACTGCATATGTATTGAATCCAGGGAGGTCATTCGTTTTGAACTAGAGGCAACACAAGGGATACCACAAATGCACTTTGACCCTAAGATAACACAAAGTTAAAGTAAATAGCGTTACATCAGATTCCTATTCCGATTGCGATGACATAGATGTTCTATACGTTTCATTTATATTCTGCTCAGTTTAGATTGTAAACGAGTTAAAACCATTCAATAAAAAATGTAACAGGCAAAAAAAAGATGAGAAAAAAAAGGAAGATTTGAGCTCATTTATTCTGGAGAACATCCCAGGGGACACCCTGGACAGGTCAGCGCTCAATTATTATGATCAATAGTGGCGGTGAATAACAACAACATTCTTCAGGGTTTTCTAATATCATTACAAACACCTTGACTCGGCGAACAACACCATTTCTTCCTTATCTTTCTTTGTTTTAGAAAGTGAAGCCGGCGTGTCTAATGTGACACATTCGCCACCCAACATTCTTCAGCAGTTCGTTTGAATTTGCTCAATCATTTGTGACTAAAACCCCCATCAGAATTCTGTTCAGGATCCTGCAAACCTATCCTTGGTGGAATACACAGGGACCCCATTTTCCGCCTTCCTGCCGTTTCATCCCGAGCCTCCGTAATTGCCAGGATTAGTCTCCAAAGCCTGACACTCCGCCGCCGCTATCAGCCGCCGCTGACGCAAGCAGCCATATCAGTTCATTGTACCTGATTGTGGCGCCGAGATTTTCGACGCGCCCGGGATCTGTGTGTGACTTTTGGCCTGATTTGGGGGTTTTACACTCGCAGGTGAGAGCTCATCAATCACAGGCACAAAGGAATTGGAAGCGGGTAGTCCCGAAATAAGGTCTGCCGAAGAGGAAAAACAAACCTGTTTGCTCATTACATTCTTCCCATTATAATGAGGTCAACTGCGGAATAACAAACTGAAGCAAATGCAAACAAAAAACTTTTGTTTGTTATTTTTTTTTACAGTTGCAAACTGAATAACAAGTTTATTTTCCTTTTAAATGTTTGAAAAGTTAATATTTACACCATTAAGTCAAACTATAAAAGAAACGAGTGCATCTGTGATATCAACAAAATCTTTCACTGCACAAATAAAACTAAAATATTAATACAAAATAATTGGTCTGATGAATATCTAGCAGGCCTAAAGCTAATTAAATAAATTTTATTATAGCGTTACAAAATTTGACTTTTTAAGGAGGACTAAATGTTCCTTAAAATGTTGTGTGCAGGATGCATATTTAAATAAAAAAGATGCTCTGGTTTTGATGTTTTTAAGTTGTATGTTTTGCAGGTGACAGCTGAAAATATTTTTCTCACATTTCTAAGCTTCTATTTTAGACTAAAAGCTCAAAGCCATAACTTTATATCTACCAGAAAACAATTTTTAGACATATTTGTACCAAGGTTTTTCCGTTTCTTATCTACAGTGTCACCGTGCAATAGTATCTGTCCATTGAAGTGGCACCACTGCCAAACCTGCTGATAATTCAAAGTATAATCTCTATTATTATGGTCTGAGGGAGGAAATTGGAGTTCCCACGAGAAGGGAATGGTTTAAACGGAGTAGAATTAGGCTTCAAAGAATTGGAAAACACAAAAACTTCGCGAAAAATACAATGTCTTTAAAATCAAAATGTTTTTTGGAGGCTAATGTTGTTCATTTTGTCATGTTTAGCTCGTAAAAAATAGAAATCTGTGTCGCTTATTCAGCCCATCAATCACCATTTATTTCAGAACCGGTGCCGTTAAAGCAAAGAGGCTGCAGCACTATGAAGGCTCTTTGGTCAATCTCTATAAAGTTATGTAATTCAAATTTGTCACATTCACAGACAATTCCAGCTGAACAATAACTTCTTGACAAGCAAGATAAATGAATGACATATTTGTTAGATATAGTTAGACACATTTTAAAACATATTGTGTCATTGCATTATTAGTCCACTTACAAGTCGATCTAATACATAAAGCTTTTTATACAATTTATTTATTCCCCCAAAACTTTCTTCCTGAGGTATCAATAAAGTTTTCCTTGACATATTTTCACAGGGGCCCTCCAATCCATTTCCTAGTGGTGTGTATTGGCAAGAATCGGGACGATAAAATATATTGCCTTACAGTAGGAACAAGAATATTTTTGTAGTATTGTTTAAGTACTTTACTCTGATGTTGCAGAATTTACAGACCACATGACTTTTAACGAAGTCATAACTTCTCCAATTCGTTTTGTAAATCAAATGATGTCCGATCACGGCTGTAAAAGCAGTTGGAGTTGACTGTATCCCCTCGTCCTCAGTCATCGCCAGAATCAACGTGGGATTTTAATATTTCCCCGAGCTGCTGCCATCTTGTGGTCGGAAGTTTAATTGCAAATTCCAAAATGATGAAACTTGCATGAATATTTGAAAAATAATTCTTTAGCCATTAAAAAATACACATTATAATTTAATATAAACCATAAAATAAGTATAATAAAAATATGAAATGAAAGACAAAAAACATTGAAATTGGTATAGTGCTTTTATATATATAGATAGAGTATCGTTGAAAAAATGTTTCAATATGCTCTTGAACTCCCGATACAAATTTGTCTTCATAACCATAACCTACTATATTAAATATATAAATATCTCTGACTTGTAGCGAGCAGATTGTCACTGAAGCCTTTCATAAGGCAGGAAACAACTGTCGTCTGTTATTGCTCAGGGGCGGTTCAGATATAAAAAAAAGAAAGAAAAAAAAGGAAATGACTGTAATTCTGAACTCATTAAATTAGATAGACTAGGTCTTAAGTGTGATAAGAAACCAACATCTGTCATGCTTTCGCGCTCCTGGACCAGCCTTTGAGGGGTTGATGCCGGAGACGAATCCCCTTTCATTTAGCCCCGAGCCAAACCCGTGACACGTCAGCGACAATAAAACTGCAGTAATGACACAGTAATGAAACAGTAATGAAGCAGGACATTGAGGGGGCCGTTTCCTCTCCGGGGAGGGATTAATGTTCATGCGAGCTGACGGCTGCAGCTGGACGTGTCCGACACCGTGTGCGGACTCCGGGGTATTTTGTCATGGAGACCTCATCCTTTTTGAACAATGGGCTGCTTGAATGACGGTGTGATGTAGAGGACAATGTCGCCCGTCGTTGACAAGTGGATCTAATAGCCGCGGTGAATGTTGCGATAACACAAACGTGTCTGTTTATTATTAAATGAGTAGTTATCTGTGTTACTGTTACATACAAATTATTCACAGCATTTGTTTAGCAATTAATCCTCTGGCCTCTAGATGGCAGTAGTGATTACGTCGTTTCTGTCCAAGTACCATTTCGGATGAGGAATGAACGGAAAATTCAAATGAGCGCTTGGACACTAAACATTTATACTATTTGAACGACACATTTTCTGCTATGTTTGACCGTCTTTCCTTTGATGACTGTCCAGATGTGGACAGTTTGATTCACTGTTACACTGATCATTGTGTTGAAATACTGGATCAAGTGGCACCTGTTAAATCGAACTTGAAAATTCAGAAAAAACGGTGCCCTTGGACAAATGAAGATCTCCTGAGTCTGAAGAGACTTTGTCGAAAGACTGAGCGTCTCTGGAAGTCTACTAAACTTGAGGTGCACAAGGTGATTGCTCCTGATGATAAGATTCCAGGGTTGAGTCAGTACTTGGGTGACTTAGGTCAGTCTGTCAAACTGAGCCTGAGAAACCTGGGTGTTGTATTTGATAAAGACATGTCTCTTGTTCAACACTGCAGAAAACTGACCAGAAACTGTTTCCTTCAACTGAGAAAAATTTTTAAACTTAGGAAAATGTTGTCACAACATGATCTGGAGCTTGTAATCCATGCGTTTGTTTCTTCTCGTCTGGACTATTGTAACAGTTTGTTTTCATGTCTTAACAAGAAGGATCTGTCTCGTCTGCAGTTGATTCAGAACTCTGCAGCGAGAATTCTGACCCGCTCAAGTAGGAGAACTCACATTTCTCCGATCCTTAAAACTCTTCACTGGCTTCCAGTTTCTTTCAGGATCAACTTTAAAATTCTGGTTCTTACTTTCAGAGCTATTCATGGTCAGGCTCCTCCTTACATCACTGATCTGATCCAGCCTTACACCCCAGCTCGGTCTCTGAGGTCTGTGGATCAGAATCTACTTATGGTTCCACGCACACGGCTCAGGACCAGAGGAGAGAAATCTTTTCAGGCTGTTGCTCCTAAGCTTTGGAACAATCTTCCTCTCTCTTTGCGCTTGATGGAGTCTACTGACTCCTTTAAGAAACATCTTAAGACGTTTCTAATTGTTCAGGCTTTTCCTTGAATTTCTCGAACTCCTGTGTTGTTCTCGGTGTTGTCTTGATCTTTGAAGTATGTACTGTTTTGAGTATTGTTTTGATTGTTAAAGCGCTTTGTGACCCTGGTCTCGAAAAGCGCTATATAAATAAATATTACTTACTTACTTACTTACTTACCTTTGTCCCGACAGAATATGTCGACGAAGCTGATTGGCTGAAGCCTGTCCCATGTTTTTTTTTATCAAAAATATCAATACGTTTTAAAAGTTTAATAAAGGAACAGCTATTTATAGATGAACTATTAACAGAATGTTTATATTGCATTGTTACAAAGTTACAAGTGGATTATTTTGAGTCGAGCATTTTTCAGCCAATCAGCAACGTCGTCACATTTCGTCCGGACACATTCTGTCGGGTTAAAAGTGACAGACGGACGGATGTTTTTGAAAATCGATCCGACATGGTTGGTCATTTTGTTATGTATGAAATGAATTGAATATGTGGTAGAAAGTGTTCCTCAGTTTAAGTTGTGTACCCTTGATAAAAAAAAGACATTCGCCGTTTCAGTGTGTGATGTCACACTATCCGATATAGTAGGGCGGAGCGAAATGGTACCAACTTTTCTTTGTCCAAAAAGACAAATTTAAAAACATCCTAAAGTCGACTGTATAAACTCGGAGCTCTTGCGAGATATACATGGAGTGTTTCCTGTCTGTGTAGCATGTTAGCTTTTTAGCTTATGCTACAAACATGCTTAAAATATAGACTTATATACATTTTTAATGAACAATTTTTTCAAAATGTCTTGGCTTCAATACAAGAGCGAAATTACAGATGAGCAGTACGGAGGTATTTGGATGTTTTTAAGTTTGTCTTTTTGGACGAAAAATGACAGTGTTAGCGAAATGTCTGCCTTTAATTCTAAAAGGAACGGTTTACGCTGATGAAAATAATCCCAAACAAAAGTCACCATGATGGAGGGTAGAAACTTATTTTTGTTAATTTTCAGTCACACGTAATTCCATCTAATCTTATCTACACTTAACCATTTAATTCGTAACCTTGTTTCCTCTGTCGATACCAGATGTATTCAGGTAGTGAGATCAGCTCTGGGATCAGCTGACAGCTGTTGATGTCCCTCTGAATATCTAATCCGATCACATTTCGGGACATCTTGTGATTCATAAAATTGAAAATAAAGTTCATCAGGACACCACTGTGTATTTCGAGGACCTCGAGGTTTCCGTGGCATGAAATTAAAGTTAATATTTGGAAGGTGACCTTATCTTTTAGCTGTGTGACCCCAAGCTGTTCTGACCAAATGTTACCTTCAGCTGGGCCACCAGGGTAGCGCTTTCATCAGGGGACAATCAGATTTGCTTACAAGTCTGACTCTGTGAACCACGCATGCTAGATTTCCTTTGACACAGTTGTGAGTCCAAACTCAATTTTCTATCTCAGACGGGAACCTTTTGTCATTAAAATTTGACGTCCCATGACTTCCTTATTCACGAATAAAACACACAAATCACTAAATCCGTCCACTTACTACCATCAAGTCTTTTTTTTAATGTCATTTTAACCTTCTGGGGTGACCGATATTATAACACTATACATTTCAGTGAGAATACAACAGCACCAAAAGGCAAACAGAAAAAACAACTAAATAAAATATTGAAACTTTCATCAAAATGTTCAGAAAAACAGTCAATTTATGTACTTAAAAAAAACGATTATTTCCTAAATCCATGAGTGTATCGGACTGTAACGAATTGTAATGTGTTTTTAAACTTCATTGCTTTGGTCGTTTCAGAATCAAATTTTGGTTAAAATTTGTCATTACTTTTTTCCTCCTTGTTTTCTTTGCGCTAATAAAATGCTAATCACAAGTATGTTTTTTATTTTGTGTCACATGGGGAAATGCTTGACCCACTGGACGATTAAGGGACCATCAAATAGGAGGTTAAAGAAAATTATACCCATTTCAGTAAAAAAAAAAATTCATCAGAGTTCTGAAGAATCTACGGAATACAATATTTCACTTTTTCATAAAACATTTAAGTGAAACCAGTCAAAGTATGTACTTAAAAACACCCTATTAGTAAATGTTTTATTTGTTTATTGTCATTTTCTTTGGGTTTTTAAAAAATTCCCGACCCACTGAACTACAATACATCATTTTAGGAGTTAGCATAATGCTAGTTACCAGCTTTGCTAACTCTTAACCAAGCAGCCTCCTGATGTCCCTGACATATCTTGAAACCAATAAACGATGGTAGAATCTTGCCTTTGAAAACTTACTGTACTTTGTAAAGGTGCTAAGGGATCTACTACACACATCGAACTCTACTGTAGTTTCTCATTACACAGAAGCGTAGTGCAGAAAAGATGGGAGAGTCTTTCCAGGAGCCATAAAAAATATTTACAACCAGTTAGGTAAAGAAAAAAGATTGAAAATCGTAAGAGCCCAGTTTTATAAGGCAGACGTCACATCTATCATGCCTACGATATACACACAAAGACTAGACACCGCCACAATAAATTAAATCAAGTAGTTCATTTCAATGACATGAAAAAAAAGAGGGTAATTTTCAGTTATGTGGTATGTAATTATATTAAACCAGATCTTCTTTTCAATCCAATAAAGAGATGAACATGCGGCTGAAACGACTCATTTATTTCCAGTTTAGTTCATTTTTGAGAATCTCTTTAATGTCCTTCAGATGGAATATTTGTTCCTGCAAAACTGTCATCAGACGAATAGACGACCGCGGTGAGGAACATCACACTTCGCCACTTAGGATCACAACACGGCTTGTGTTTGTCAGCTTGTGAGGGTCATCATGGACTTACGAAAAAGGCCAACGTGTCACAAGATCAACCCCGGGGGGGGCGGGGGTCATTTCTTTCGTAACAGAGCAGATTTTAAAAATCTAATCAACCAGTGTGTGACGTAAGGAAAAGAACATTTGACAAATGTTTCCTAGAAAATCATGACATATTCCAACTTTGAAGTTAATTTATGCTAATTATACAAATTTAAAGAACAGTTGCTATCGGTGCTAGCTTGTTTTTTGTCGAAGCCACAGTTCATAAAGTAACCACTAGAGGCTGGCAGCAGTAATACTGGAAGTCACGAACACAACCAGCCAAAAAAATATGTTTACTGCATTAAAAAACAAACATATTTACAGAAATACCTATTGGATGTTAAACAGTCTTTGGTTTATTGTAACCGGGGTGAATTTTTTTTCCATGAATACTTTTTTCGTTTTCGTGATTTTGCCTCACACAATAGATTATTTTACAAAACTAAATACAAAAAAGGGGGATTTCGAATTTAAAAAAAATGGTTAAAAAAAACCCCCAGTAAATAAAAATGAACGATTAAAACATGTATACAAAAAAAATAAGGGGTGTACTAGCAGTCTTAGCCTCGAGCTAAAGGGCTTAGTCAGCCAATCATATTTGAGCCTGAACATAAAACTGAAATACAACTCTACTTATAAAAAATATAAAGCCACCAATTATTATTTTTTAGATCTGACAGTTGCGGATGTAGATACTCATATCATACTTTTTTTAAGCCGTGTCTATTTCACTCTCCTTTTAGCCGATTTAGATTCCACTGATTATGTCTAATCACGGCTGTATTATGATTCTGTTTAAAGTCAGAAAATGGAGCATCAGCGTCGTAATGAGGAGGAGGCTGCAGACTTTATTCCTCCTGACAGTGGGTACTCATCTCATCGCTCTAAAAGGGTAATGAAGTCTGATACGAGCAGAAAATGTTATTTAATCCTTCAACAATTTCCCCTTTTCCTTTTCATTTTCATCCAGTTGAGACATTTTTCTATTATCTGACGTCTAGTAGTAGTTTTGGTTTTTCCCCCACAACTCACCAGATGACGAGCCCGGTGACGACGGCGGTCCAGGTGACACAACCGGCAGGTGGTCTTTTCACGTCCTCGTCCACGTCGCGGCGGCAGCAGCACGTGCACAGCAGGTACGTCGCCATCGCCGTCAGGCTCAGGCACAGACCGACGGCGCCGACGCAGGCCAGGACGATCAAAGACTGAAGAGAATCATCAGATATATTCAATTATGAAGATTCTATGACCTTCATAATCATGTTAAAGGGTTGCATTTCCTTTTAAATAATGGTAAGTAAAGATGGATGCTGCCTTCAAGTACTGTGCTGTGTCTCAAATCGCATACTACTCTTAGTATACTAGAAGTTAGTATGCATCAGTTTAGTGTACGTACTAACTAGTACGCAAATTCTCCACAGATAGTACGTCTCAAATCAAACTCTGCTGCTACACACTCACCGGAAATCACATGACAGCTTCTTCTTCTACTTCTATTTAACGATGTTGCAACCAGCTGTTTGAACACTATCGGCGACACCTGCTGGCAGCACGTTTTGCAAGTTTGGAAAAAGAAATAAAGAAAAAATATGAGAATCTAAATATTCGCGAGATATTTAAGCTGGTATCAGCAGCGAAGACGTGTCATCCTTCTACTGCGGCTGAAAATACATCTGTAAGTATATGAATATATATGCATATACAGTATATGACGTAACTTCCGTTTAAAACGTCACTAAGATGGCGGCTGTTTAGGGTGGTTAGTGTCCATCGAACTACTAGTTTTGTGGGCGTGTTAGTACGCCAATTTAGTGTGCATGGTGCACTAAATTTCGCATACTAAGAATTGAGACGCACTAACGCACTAAAAATACTAACTTTGAGTACGCTAGTATGCGATTTGAGACACAGCACGGGTAAACTCAATAACGCAAGATACATGTGGTATCTAACTCCTACTTTGATTGAACTCAGTTGAAAACTAATACATTTGAATCATTTAAAATGATAATGAACAAGTAATGAACGTATTCATTTCAATGTGATGATTAATAACTGATATTAGTAACAATACAGATGTATGCAGAGATAACTGATTATTGGTACCCAAACCTCATCGTTGATGAATACAAATAATGATGAATTTAGACTTTTATTAGAGATATATTGCATGAGAGGTAACTATAAACTTAACGAAATAAGTAGCTAGCTCTGCGAAAGAGCTTATACAGTTATTTGAATACTAATACAGTATTGTGAAAAAATTATATTCAATTATATTCAATAGCACTGTATCGATTAAAATATATTTGATTTAAATAATTAATTAATTGATAGTGCTATTGAATATCGATACAGTACCGGGAATAAATATATTGCAATATACCGTTATATCGATATTTTCTTAAACCCCTAGTTAATTCAGTGTTGAATACTTTATCTTTTTTTTTAAAAACATTGTGATATATTTGTTTACTGATATCTTTCACACCCCTTGTATTCTAGCACCCCTTGATTTACTTTTGACCATCTTTGGTGGTAAACTTATCTAACCAGTGACCAGATCTGCTGACTTGAGAGCGAGAACGAACACCCCTCCAGAAACAGAAAGGTCAAGGGTTATCTTTTCAGAAGTCAGAGTTAGACTGCACCAAGAGAACTCTGGCTAATACACTCACACACACACACTCACACACACACAAAAAAAAAGTGAAAAGATCCCGGACTCTGGCAGAGTGCTATCATGTGACACAGCAGCTCTCAGTCTTGTGATTCCTAAGTGTAGGAAATATTTAAAGCCTGAGGGGGGGAAGAGGGAAAACAGAGGGGCTCTGACATAAAGAAAACAAAGGGGAGTTGTAAATTGTTATGGTCTGTGCAGAGAAATCCTGTCATGAAGAAAATATTTATTTGCCTCACATTAGTGTGGAGGAGGAGATGATTATTGCGTCGCATCCATCACCTAATGGTCCTGTTTATCTTCTTTTAGAAAATGAGAAGGGCATCGATTAAAAGCGCCAGTTGCTTTATGGAGTCTCTATCAAACTTAATACCGAGACAAAAAGAACGTATTGAATGATGGGACGTGAGAGCAGCGTGTTTGCTGCCTGGCTTGAATTTAAAGTTTGCTGCTTGTATGCATGTCTTGTTTCTGTGTGCGTTTCCTTCTTCATCAACTTTTCAAGAGAGTTTTTGTGGATTTTTTTGTTTAATAAATGCACATTTTGTCAATTTCGCAGGTTCACGTGTGTGTTTTATGTAAAAAAAAAAAGTCTTCTTTTGTCTGTTTATTGTGTTTTTTCTTTGGCTATTGAGTCTCTATGTTTGTGTCCATTGTGTGCATGTTTTTTTGAAAATATTCCTGATTCTTTTATGTGTGTTGATGTCCTTTTCGTTCCATGTGTTTTTGTATGTTTCTGTCTAAATTAAAGATTGCATTGTCCAATTTCTGGTGTTTGTTTGTGCCTATGCAAGTTTTGTGTGATTTGACGATGTTTATTTACATTAGCGGGTTTTTTTCCACAACATGTTTTGTATATTTTGGTTTCTTTCATTTACTTGTGATGTGTTATTTGTCTTTTTAACTACATTTTTTCTGTGTATTCTTTTTAACTTTATGAGTTTATGAATTCATAATTTAGTATTTGGTAGTGTAGCTTTATTGAGATGTCAATTCATTATATATATATATTCAAGTTTATGCATTTGTGTTGGTTTTTGAGCCTGTCATACCTTTTTTTGCACTTCTTGTAGATTTTACAAGTAAGTGCCAGTATTTGTATTTATAAAGTACATTTATAGTATTTTGTAACTGGTTTTGGTATGTGTTTTTGTGTATTTGTTCACTTCAAAGTTTAGGCTCCAGAAATAATCATATCTTATTTCTGGTGTGTCTTTTTTTAACATTAAAAAAATTGGTATATTATACAGTATATAGTGTTTTTTGTGTTTGTTTTCCCTGCATACATTGTGTACGAATGTTTGCACTTGTGTGTATGATTTTGTGTAAACGTTGGTCGTGTCCTTTCTCCATATTTGTGTTTTGTGTCGTGCTTTAATTCGTACTTTTGTCGTTTGTCCCGTTCATAACATCAAATCAAACAGTAGAAAGAAGCTTAATGTCTAAAAATACTAGTTTAAATCGCCATTTAATAACATCATCTCATGGAATAATGCGAAAGATATTAATAATCTACTACATTGTGTACAGGGTTGTGTATTGAGTCAAAATAAAATGAAAATATGTTCCTCTACAAGACGGTGGGAAACCTCTGCAGTAGAGAGATTTAGACATTTTAGATGCTTAAAATAGAATAATCTGTGGAACACCCTGGGATTTATATTCAAGAAACTGTTTAGTTGAGTAAACATGTAAGATGTAACCACAACAGGAAAGGGAATAGAGAAGAAATTGTCCTAAATCTACCATTTCAGCATTTTTTTTACAGTGAGTGACTAATGATCAGCTGCTTATTTGAATTCTAGATTGAAGTCATTTCCTACTGGAACATTTATTTTTGTTCTGCCACTGTGGTGACCTCTGAATGTGAGACCAAACAGAGGATTGAATCTCTACATCTGGTCCATCTGGAGGACCACCTCAATTGAAGACCCCGGTCACCCTGCTAGGAAAACCCATTTCAGCTGCCGATCAGTAATCTACAGTACACTCTATAAAAACCATCAGCTGTGAGTTCATAACCACAGGTCTTTGTGGGAAAGAAACCTCAGACCTTGTTTTAGTCTCAGCAGAAGAAGGACAATCCCTAAACACTTCTCCTGGAATGTACTTCTTGTTTTCCTTTTGTTAGGAACTATAGAGGATTATTTTTGTAGAAGTTAACGTTAAATCAGATTTATGGATATGTGTTAAAATGGCATCAAAGGTAACTATAAATGTATTAATAGGTAAATAATTTGAAGGTTTGATTTTGTATAATGTCTAATTATAGTCTTTATTTCTATTTATTTATTAATTTTGTTCATTAATGTGTTGTTGTTGTGTTGTTGTTGTTTTTTGCTTAAGAAAGCCCTTTTTTCATCTTGTGTTCAGGTATTTATTTGGCTCTTAATGTGTTGTAATCTAGGTTTGCTTTTTCTATGCTTTTTATACATTGTTTGTAATTTTAATCAAGTGTTTACACTTCAGTTTGACTGTAAGTTATAATAAGAAAGTAAGGGGTCACAAGGCGCTTAGAAACAAAACGATACACAGTTAAGAATAGATAGGTTAAAAGGCCAAGACAACATAGTGAAAAAACATAGTTAGTTTTAATAATAGCGTGTACAAATCAATAAACAATTATATTTTAAACATTATATACGAATGACTTTCACCATGTTGTTAACAAAGTGGCTAAATTGAGTCTATTTTTATTTTTATCTTCCTCTGGTCTGTTGTTAAGGAAAAAAATATGTGTTTTTCTCTTCAATACAAAGGGTACGATTCATAATTAGAACAGCTTTCAATCCAAAAGTTAAAGTGAAAGTTCACCCAAAAATTCAATTTCATTTTCTACTCAATGTCAACTAAGGGTTGGGATTACTTTCAGAGTAATCTGTTCCTTTTTAGAGTTATAGAAAAATGTATGTTCATTTTAATGAAGCGACTGGACCCCAGTTGTGTTCGTATAAATATTTGACCAAAAAGACGCTTAAAAACATCTAAATATGTTTCAAATGTTGAAGTCTTATTCTCCAAGATGCATTGAGTCCCTCATCATGACCATGTTTGAAGTTATTACTTTATAAAGTTTGTCTGAAATCCAGACGAACGAGAGGTTACGAGAGCGGAGTCCATTATGACGTAATAATGGCTTCACTCCTCCTCCAGCCGGCTGTAATCATGCCCCGCTTTGATTATACAACGAGTCTCTTGGAGATGGAAACTTCCAGAATGAATGAATGAATTAAATTCTGTGAATGTTGTTAGGGGCCATAGAGCAAAAAGAAATACAAGAAAATCCCTTAAAAAAAAGGACATTCGTCATTAGGGCGTGACATTTATTAAACTAAATAAGCTGCAATTTTATTGTATATACGAGTTTCTTTCAAAACATTTCTTCAACTAACTTTAAAAAATATATTTTGAGGGGATTAATATATACACAAAAAATTACACACAAAAAGGAGGCAAAAAGTTAACAAGTGTTATGTGAAAATTTAAATGAATAATAAATACATCTTAAGACGTTTTTATTTGTTCAGGCTTTTCCTTGATTTTCTGGAACTCCTGTTGTGTTATCAGTTTTATCTTGATCTTTAAAGTATATACTTTATTGAATATTCTTTTGATTGTTTAAGCGCTTTGTGACCCTGGTCTGGAAAAGCGCTATACAAATAAAAATGACTTACTTGCTTACTTACAAAATACACTTTTGAATGCATTCGAACCATTTATACATGATCACACTTTGACATTACGAGGGCCGCATAAATACAGTCAAAGGGCCGCACTTTGCCCAAGTCTGCTTCATAAGATTAAGACACATAAGACAAACATCTCAGATAATAAAGGAAAAGCCTGCACGAATAAAAATGTCTTCATTTGTGCACAAGACTGGACCTCTTCTCTCTGGTTGCTGCCCCCGCAATCTACTTTTTTTTTTATATCACCCCGTGGATATAAATGTGGGAACTGAACCAATTTTTAAGAAAAAGATATAGAGAAGTGAAAATGGAAGTTTAATAAAAGTTGTCGACGGTGAAAGTTTCACCAGGAATAAATCATAATAATGGGGTTAATACATGTCATGTGTCATCATGTGGGAACTGAGCAGTGTGTGTTTGTATCAAAGAATCAAAACAAACACCACAAAGTTTGAAAAAAAGCTACTTTTTCCTGATATATTAACAACTTTTCACTCTAATAAGTTTATTTTTTAAAACCATTTGACGCTCACGGTAGTCACCCACCTGCTGGTAGCTCGCCTCCGCCGGGTTGAAGGTGTTGTCCACCGGCAGGAAGGAGAGGCTGACGTGAGGGAAGTTGTGGAGCCAGTAGGTCCACCAGGGAGCCACGTAGTCGAGCCTGGCGGTGGCCATGCCTGCCGAAGAGTGAGTCCAAACCTCTCTTCACCTCCTCCTGCCCTTCGGTTCCACCGGCAGGTCCCAGAAAGTACCGCGGAAAAAAAGCGACTTGAATCTCGGGTACAAGAGTCGCAGCTGTGAGAGTCTCGTGGAGACATCTGGCCGGATGTTGGGATGAACCTGCCTCCCCCGTGGAAGGCGTGACTAGAAGGCCCGGACCCCCCTCACACAAAATAATAAATCCTCCTCCAGAAGAAGTTAATCCGCCTTTTTTTTTTTTTTTTTTTTTTTGCAAGGGTTTTATGAAGCTTTTAAGAGTCTCACGTAACCTGGGATGCTGCGCGTGTTTTGTTCGTGGCCGCCATCTTGTTTGTTGTGATATTAGTGACGCGGGAGAAAGTTATTTCAAACTTTAGTTTAATTAAATAAATAAAATAATAATATTAAACAAGTTTCAGAAAAATTCAAACAAAAATGAAGGTATAATGAAGAATTGAATTTCACTCAAATTACAATTTTTAATCTTACACATCAAAATGTATTGTAAAATAATAATGTTGATCATCATCCTATATTTTTCTTGTTCTTATTTTCAACAAAAAATGAATACACCTGATCTGATAATTTTAATATAAATTAGAATAATGTATTATATTTATTATTTATGATAATTAAAATGTGCACCCGCATGAAATGACTTTTTAATGTTTACATGTTTAAATTAATGGAAATGAAGAAAGAAGTTGTAAACATGTTCAAAAATGTATTTCTAAATTTAAAATAATATTAATCATAATCATCATCTTCTTTATTTTTTTTTAATAAATGACACATCACATTACATTCAACTTTATTAAACACTAATACACATACTATTAAACAAGAGGGAAAAAAAACTTTATTGAGAATAAGTCAGATTTGATTAATTTTTCAATTCATACACAAATATAATTGAAAAGAAAAATATTAATCATAATAATCATCATTTTTGTTCTCGTTTTGAACAAAAATGTAAACAGGATATAAAATTGTGTAAAATAAAACTAAATGTTAATTGTTAGGAATTCTATACGTTTAGCTGTAATAGCAAAATATATATATTTTGAAATAATTATATTACATATACTACTAATCTGGAGGGAAAACCTTTATTTTAAGTCAAATAAAAAGGCTGTGCGTCGTTTTGTTTAGTTTTTTTATTATGTTAGATAAAATATATATATATTATTATAAATCATTTAAAAAAGTGTTTAATTAAATTAAATCTTTAAATTATTATTATTAAATGTAAAAGATGTATAAACAGAACAAAAAAAATGGATCAAATTGGTGGTAAAGCTCCGTAAACAGATGTATTTATTTTTCATTTATTTGTCAATATTTGTATTTGGTGGTGATTATACAGGTGTTTTATTTAATTTTTTCATCATTTTTGCATGCTATGTATTGAATTTTCTCCTTTAATTGATGTTCAGCTCAGTGCATGCTATTTTAGTCAGTGACACAGGAGGAGGCGGATCCTGACATGCAGATTAAAAGGACTTGACTGAGCTATTTATGACTGTTAATGTCTGACCTCTTGTGGACAACAAGGTACACTGAGGTGAAATGTATTGACTTGGACAGGAGCTGCTCTCAAAAAAGAATTGTCACCTCATTAATATCACCCAAATAATAAACTATGTACTGTATATCTGATTATTTGGATCATATTCACACATTTAAATGCAGATTAAATATGATTTTATTAATGCATGGTTAAAATTATTTTAATTGTTATGAAGATGAAGATATAATTATACTTTTTTCTACTTTACAATATATTATTTAATAATAATAATAATAATAATGATGGTTTTATTATCTAAAAGGGCTTTAAACCATGTGATTTCTGTGTGATTTTTCTTAGATATTCCACAATACACACAGACACACAAAACATCAAATCCATGGCTGTGATTTAATCATCGGTTTCAAGAAGCGACTTCAGACGGGAGTTGGCTGATGAGTAAAGTTGACACCAGCACTAATGTGATTGTAATGCTTCCGTGACTCGTCGTGTTGTAACACTCGAAAAAATCCTCCTCCTCGATTGGCAAATGTGCTGGTTTAATTCCTCTAAATGATTTTAATTGATTCCCAGCTGACACTTATTCATTTTTAATTCTACATTCATTGGAAATGGCTGAATAGATTTTTAGCGCCAGAATGAGTCACAAGGAGAGGGTGAGTGGCCACTCAGCGAATGTGTCAAAAAAAAAGAAGAATAAATGAGAATAACAGGAATTTATTACCAGTTACTTATATTTAAACAGCACAGATATTGCTCTGGGACAATCACAAGTTCTCTCCACATTTTCATAGTACAAATGTTTATGTGTCATAATAATTCAACAAAGCTTTTTTTTTGCAAAAGCTCTTATTCAGATACTATCATTAATTTCAGAAAATCAACTTGTCATCAACTGGACAGCTGCCATCCCATAAATTCCTGCCAATCTGGAAGAAAAAAAAAAACACTTTTTTTTCACTCGTCATAAATCATGTTCCGAGTAAACAAAAATCAGTAAATATTATCCTTTAATAATTGAATATAAGCAGCCGGAGTAAAATCAATTTTCTGTTTAGAGACTTATGATGCAGATCTAAAGATGGCTGGGTCTCTTGGCGCAGAAAGAGCTGAGCTACAAGGCAAATCTATCACTAGTTGAGCCAGCGTCACTGTGGCACCAGTTCTGACTTAACCGTAGTAACCATACTGAGAAGAAACAACGATTTCGGTGCCAAACATGTTGATTTTTGTGTCATTTTTCTTCTACAAAACACAAACATATTATATATATTTAAAGTAATATATGGTATATTCGCACAACACCGTCTTACTCACAATTCATTTAGCCCCAAAACTGTACTGACACAACTTGGATGAATTGTATTACAATAAAAAAAACACTCAAATTATTTAATATTGTTACAAAATTTGAAGATGACGTTTATTTTAGTTTGTCCTAACTACTGTTGATAATTCAACTGTCCTGATGAGTTCACTGAGAGGGTGTTGATTGAGTAAGAAAGTGAGTCAGAAAGTGATTTTTGTTTTTGTATGCTAGGTTGGAAAGTAAATAAGTAAATACATTTACTTAATTGTAGTAAGGCTGTTCCAACACAAGAGGGAGCCAGAAACCGAATTTAAAATCCTACAGGTTGGACTTTTAAGACCATCAACAAAGATACTTGGCTAGCATCAATGCTACATGAAGGTGTCACATTTAAAGGTTCTTCTTTACAGCCATGTGTCACCCCAAGTGTGTTCATAAGCAGATACTTCACATTTTTTTCCTAAACGAGTTTATGTTCAATTCCCGTCGAGATCAACGGTCATACGCATCTAAACGTTTCACTTGGCAAGCAGAGCCACGTATTTATTTTAGCGCCTGGACGCCGTCCAGGTGTCTCTTCTCCGCTGGAATAAAGATTTGAGGTTGGTTATGTGTTTTTTTTTTTGTTTTCCGCTCGTAACCGTTGCCAATAGCTTCTTGGCTACCGTCGACACTTTCTATTCACTTCTGGTGCCGCGTCTCTCCGGACGAAGCAGCTTGTAGGGCTGAAAAAAGTCGTGTCAAAATCCTCTATTATTGCATATGCAAACTGCCACCAGCCTTTCCCCTCCCAAAAAAAACAGTTTCCTTTTCAGGCTGTTGCACAGATTGCCCTGGTCTGCTCGGGATTCAATATATTCCGCCACGGTTCAGTAACATTGATGATTTTGTCGTCTTTTTTTTTACATGCAAACCTTTTTTTTATCGAATATACCTTTATTATATTCCCTCGGGGGGCACTTTATGTCTGTTATAAGGGGCCGTCAACCAAGAGAATGAAAATGACAAATAAAGAATTTTAAATGATCGGAAAATTTAGGGGTAAATAAAGGAATAAAAGGACATTCGAAAATAAGCTTAATACTGTATTTCATTTCATTATAATTCATTTTATATTAAGATTATAAAAAACATTGCATGCTTTATATATTTTACCATTTAAAATGGTCTGGAAAAGCACTGTATAAATACAAATTACTTACTTACTTATATCGAATATTTCCTGCCATACTTTTATTTTATTGATTTAATTTATTATTATTTTTATTAAAAAAAAAGAAAATCATATAAAAGCAGTATGAAAAGTATACAACAAAAAACCATAAATAGGAGAAATTTAAGGAAAAAAAGAAGAGAAAAAAGATATTCAAACAAAGATCTTCATGAAAATATAAAGAAATGCATGATAAAGAAATGACGGCAAATAAATTGTGTTATATTAAATTCTATATACATATTATTTAAAAATATCATACAAAAGCACTACAAAAAAATAGATATTCAAACAAAGACCTTGAGAGGAAAAAATAAAAAATGTGTGATAAAGAAATGTCAGCAAATAAATCGTGTAATAATTAATTGTAAATACATTTTATTTAAAAATATCATATGAAAGCACTTTAGGAAAATATATGTAGGGTTGAGCTAGTAATAGTGTTGATGGAAACTGATTTTAAACATTTCTAAATGTTCTGTTTTATAACATTATTCTTAAGTTCATGCGGGCCGCATAGATGGAGTCAGGGGTCCGTGTGTGGCGCCCCCTTTGTGCTTTATGTGAATTACCTTTCTATTCTCTATCACCACAACTGTGAATAAAACATTATTTTGACTTGAAATCATTTTTACCTGCTTGGACAATTAATTATGCTCATGATTAAGAATTTGTTTTCTAAAAAAAAGGATAATTTGTTTTCGAGATGCTTCAGGCGACATAGCAGAATAGCAAGTTATTTCTTATTTAGATTAAAAACAAGTGTGGCTGACAAACATTAAGTGAGTTGTGTATTTTGTGCGCCTTATATAATGTTTGTCAGTGAATATTGAGAGAATATACTGTAAATAAAAAAAAAGAGTTTGTTTTCTTATATTTTATTGCATGGTATATAGATAATTAATACACATAGTTGGGTTAGTTTTATATACTTTTTTAAAATATTTTTTCCATCATATTTTGTCTCTTTGCTCACAGTATATAATGTGGCCCCTGAGGAAGGGCATTTTCCCACCTTAACAAAACATTAAAAATATAAAAACTATTTTCATTCATTCAAAAAATTTAGCAAAATAACTTGTTTTCATCCTAAAAAAAAAAGAAAGAAGAATCGTTAAAGATCTCATGTACCAAATAAGAAAATTGGGAGCCATAAATGGCCCTTTGACATCATCCATCTTGTCGACCAAAAATGTACCGGAAAATCAGAAACTTTTACTGCCAGTGTTGTTAAAAAAACAGAGTAATAAACTTCTTTTTTTTTAGCGTAAGTACAGAATAAAAGAATGAAACAAGATAAAACTGTGCAAAAATGCAATAGAACAACGGAACCAAGCACCAAAACGCCTAAACCACTTAATTTAAACAATACAATTTTTAAGCTATATATTTATTCACTCCTTTTCAAAAATGCCACAGTAAGAGCGACCAAGAACTGTCTTCCTTTCTTGATGAATCCTTCAAAAGATCGCTGGATCCAGATGGTAACATCGGAAAATTCTTGTCAAATATTTCGTTTCGTTTGTCAAAAGTAATAGATTATAAACAATACATTGAATAACATTCATTTTGCTATTAAAACGAAAAAGAATGAAGTTTAAAAATATAAATAAAATCAACTTCTTGGCAGACAATACTTTAAATATAGAACTTCAGCAACGGTTTTCAACTGTGACTTAGAAAAAAAAAACTTTTCAGTTAATATTAAAATTCAACACAATATTTCTTTACGAAGACGGATCAGATGCCGTCTGCTTCCCTGTCGGGTTCCAGACCATCTTTTCAGCTCGCCTCCCACTTGCCCGGACCTCCATGTACCTCGCGACATTGTGTTCTCCATCCTCCTGCCACGCTTCCACAGACACGCAATATATTCATCAGAGCCGACGCCAGGTTTCCATAGAATCACCTAAACATTCGCGTGTAATGCGGTCGTGGATCAGGGTTCAGTTCGGGTCTCGACGACTTGAAAGACATCCGCCCCCCTTCTCCTCACTCCACCGTGACTAATGTGGGTCGTCCACACACTCCTTCTGAGGCCATTGATATTGACTTGTTTGTCCAACTAAAATCAACCACGACTACAAACTTGTTATCCTCAGGAAGCTTAAAGATTTTTTAATTTGCAGACTGTATCTTGGGGCTTGAACCAACCGACTGTGTGTTTAAATAGGAGGGGAAAAAAAAACAAACAAAACGTCAGAACACTGCGTTCTGAAGGCTTCTCTGATCACAAATTACCCTCAACTCTACAAAATCAATAAGTTAAATTTGCCGGAAAAAAAGACTCCTCCGAGATAAAAGCGAAGCCTTGATGAAAGGACTTCATATGCATTTTTCGCCCTAAAGGAAGTAGGAGTGGTTTCCTCCTCCGACTTCTCCGATGATTATTTGGATGTTTTGATGCACCTCCACGGCTGGAGTGTGCTCCGACTGGAACCTTTCGAGTCAGTGACACTCGAAGACGCATCGTATGAATATGAATCCGCCTTTACAAACTGTTGGGGATTCTCCAGCGATTTCGCTGCCAATCAATCACCCGGTTTGAACCCGGGGAGCTGGGAATGGCGGAGCGACATGAATAAAACCGCCTCGTTTTCCGTGTCGCTCCGGATTCGCAACTATACGTATCAGACCTGTTGTTGATTTATTCTTGTTAGTTCAGCGAAGACAAGGCGTCGCGCCCGCGAAATAACAGCCAATTTACTGTCGGCGCCCTAACAATGTTTGTTGCTCAAAGCTCGACAAAGGTCATATCTTTTTTCACAAATGTTTGTTGAAAAACCAAGAGAGAGAAACTTAGTGAATCAACATCTATAACCTTTCTCTGACACTAATAGGACTTGTTCCCATCACCGTACTCTGTTTTTTATGGATTACTGTTGCATTCACTGGGAATAAAACGTTGTTTTACAAGATCTTTATTTTTTTTAACCTTCTTGGAGAATTCATTATGATCGTAATTAACGAAAAAAGGTGGAAAGTTTTGGGTTGAATTAAAAAAAAGGGTATAAAATGTTTTTGAGATGCTCTAAGCAAAATAGAGTCATTAATTTATTTTATATTTATATTTAATTCACATGCTTTTTCTACACATTAACAACAAAGTGAAGATTCGTTTGTATACATTTTATATGTAAAATGTATATCAACTTTTTTCTCCAAAAAGTATTTGAGATAACTTTGTGTAGTGATGATTCAATGAAGCTTCATGAAACAGTGTCATTATTTTCAGAGTCCACTAGATGGCGGTCTCTGCACTGTTTTCCTTTGTTTTGAGAAACTGTTTTAATAAAACATCACATCATTTTTAAACTGATGGCGCCACCTGCTGACCTCTAGACAACATGACATTGCTTCATGAAGCTTCATGAAGCTTCATAACTACTTTTTTTGTTATAATGCTAATCCTTTAGCGACCAAACAACTAAAATGCATTTGAAACTAGTAACTATTATTCGAGTACAATCACTAGTATTGCACTATTTTTGCATATTTCTTGTAAATTTGAATTTTTTTCTGGATTATTTCTATTTTAATTTCAATGCTATCCCCTGAGTGCACAAATAACATAAATTCCAAAGGAGAAAAATTGAATGTATTTTGTTAATATACTTGGCTAATAAAGAATCATACATTTTATTGCCAGTGTTAAGTGTATTTGTTGTGGTCACAGTACAAAAAAAAAAATTAAATAAAGTGAATGAAATAAAAAGAGATTAATAGAATAAAACACAATAATAAAAATAAAACATCAACATAAAATGGCATATAAATAAAAGTGTTAATAACAATTAAAGCTGTTTCTGATTTTAAAAATGACATGGATATAGCCACTATTTAGATTTAAAAAAAAGTTATATTTATTATTTCGTATTATTGATAGTGACGTTCTGATGAAGCTTCATGAAGCAGTGTCATTATTTTCAGAGTCCACTAGATGGCGGTCTCTGCACTATTTTCCTTTGTTTTGAACAACTGTTCTAATGAAACATCATTTTTAAACTGATGGCGCCACCTACTGACCTCTAAACAACATGCCCCTGCTTCATGAACATCACATCACTAATTAATTTATTTTAAAATAAAATGACCTAAATATTTTACATTCGGTTGATATACTTACTTTGCATATTTGCCTGTGTTGCTCAGAACAGAATTATCTTTCATAAAAAATGGCATCACTATAACAATATATTTAATAAATAAACTTTCTCTCTAAAGTCGCTGGTTTAATTCCCCCTGAATATAATCCTTCATTCATTTAAAAATATGGCCCTTGGCGATGGTGTGCGTGATTTCAGTGCTTTCCTTTTTTTTCCCCCTTTTAAGGAAATATATATAATTATTTTTTTCAGCAGTCATGCTGGTCTGATGAAGCTTCGTGAAACAGTGTCATGTTATTTAGAGGTCAGTAGGTGGCGCCATCAATTTAAAAAAATTATGTTTCATTAGAACAGTCGTTCAAAACAAGGGGAAATAGTGCAGAGACCGCCATCTAGTGGACTCTGAAAATAATGACACTGCTTCATGAAGCTTCGTTAGAACATCACTACTAAAACTCAAATTCTAAGGCAACAAATTAACAATTTTTTGGATAAAAAAACAGTGTTCTCTGCCCTTAAGACGCTCCACTTTCTAGAAACTGTAGCCGAGTGGGAGTTGCTGAAGCCTCACATCAAGATGATCCATACATGAGTATTCAGCTCACGCTCTGATTTCCTCCCACCGTTGAAAACCAAACAGAGGTTAATCACTGCTGACGCGACCTGTCCGTTCAAGATTCATTTAAACCTAGATACATTTTTATTTTAAAAACCTTAGTTTCCATTACGACAAAAAAGACGGTTTCAAATCGTGGAGGTCATTAATACACGGCGAGCGGGATGTGTTTACGAAGCTCCCGCCGTACGACCTCTTGGAACAGGACTAATGGATCCGACGGTTTTGATGATTTGATTGGACAACGAGAAGCTCAAAACAAACACCGGGTTTAATTGAGCAAACATAATGACTTGAAGCTAATGTAACACACTGGACAGTGAAGCTTTTTTTAAAAAGATGAAAACTCACCTCGACACACACACACACACACACACACACACACACACACACACACACACACACACACACACACACACACACACACACACACACACACACTGAGGTGGAACCATTAGGTGGCAGCCCAGCACTTTAAAGTCCATTTAGGTGGCATTCCCAGCGGCGTTCCCTGCGTTTGTGTTAAACAAACTCTCATCCCGACCGTTGCTCACACAGATCCTGGGTGTATAATAGTGTCCATGGGGTCTGATCTTAATGAAGGGATCTGCTGCTCATGTGGGTCTTTCATCAGCCAGAGTCTCAGGGGTCAGACATGTACTGTGGGTACTACTGGTGCTATAGGAAAATTCATATCAAAGGCAACTTTGAAGTCCAGTTACTTTGACTTGCTCGGTAAGAAGCAGAAAGTCTGGAGATTTTTACAAGGAGAAAAAGGTCTGAGGTTTTGTTGGTTTTGAGTGGTAGAAACAGGAAGTATAATGAGTTGTTTACGTATGGATCGAAGACAAATACCATCTTCAATAACTTAGTCGTTCCTTTTTTGGGTTTCATCCTGGGACTCTCCTTTCTCTTTCATTCGCAGTTACAAAGATCCGAACACTAGACGGTGGTTACGTGAGCGATGTCTTCGCCAATCAGCTCAAAGAGAGATGAAACAAGCATTTATTTATAACTTTCTATCTTTCTCTAAGTAGTTCTTTTTTTTCTTCTAAAAGACAGACTGTAGATTGTCCATCTTCTCTTTCTTCCAAAACCAGAGCGATAATGAGGCTACACAGGGGGTTTTATGGGATGTCGGCGACGACTTATATGAAGTAGTATACGAGACTGGATAGAAAAGAAGCAGAGAAAGAATCGCTTTGAACAAAGAGTAAAACATTTTTTCGAAGGAAAATGTTTGTCAGTTGTAATGAACTCATTGGAGGTTCCAACTTAATAACTGTGTGTCTCAATTGTATGTGACAAGTTCTGATGCAAAATCACTGCCAGTACAATTCTTTAAATACATATTGAATTTTTTTTTTTACTAATATGTTTGAGGGAATATAGTTAGTAATAGTAATTTGTAAAGCGCCTTTCTAGCACCTGAACAATCAAAAACAATACACAGTTAAAAATACCTACACATTTAAAAGACATAAGAAAAACACAGGAGTCCCAGAAGATTAGGAAAAATCTTGTATTAATATGATATATTTTCTATATATTTAAAAAAAAAAGTAAAACTAGGAAAAATATATATTTAAAATACTGAAATAAAAACAAAGTTACATTAATATTAATTATTTGCTATATAATAAAAAAAAGTAAAACTAGGAAAATATATATTAAAAATACTGAAATAAAAATCAAAATAAAGTTATATTAATATAATATATTTTCTATATATATATATATATAAATAGGAAAACTAGGAAAATAATTATTAAAAATACAGAGATAAAAAAAACAACAAAGATATATTAATATGATATATTTTCTATATATAAAAAAAAGAAAACTAAGGAAAAATCTATTAAAAATACTGTAAACAATAAAATAATAAAGTTGTATCAGTATGATATTGTTTCTATATATATATATATATATATATATATATATATATATATATATATATATATATATATATATATATATATATATATATATTTTATATATATATTAAAACTAGGAAAATAATTATTAAAAATACTGAAATAAAATTAAAGTTATATTAATATGATATATTTTCTATATATTTATAAAAACAGGAAAACTAGGAAAATAATTATTAAAAATACTGAAATAAAAATAAAAATAAAGTTATATTAATATGATATATTTTCTATATATATAAAAAAGGAAAACTAGGAAAATATATATTAAAAATACTGAAAATAATAAAGTTGTATTAATATCATATTGTTTCTATATATTAAAAAAATGAAACTAGGAAAATAATTATTAAAAATACTGAAATAAAAATAAAGTTATATTAATATGATTTAGTTTCTATATATATATAAAAAGGAAAACTAGGAAAAATATATAGTATAAATACTGAAATGAAAATGAAAATTTAGTTTTAGAATAATATGATTTGTTTTCTATATATTAAAAAAAAATTAAACTAGGAAAACATATATTAAATACTGAAAACAATAAAATAATAAAGTTGTATTAATATAATATTTTTAAATATATATATATATATATATATATATAATATAAAATAAAGAAAACTAGAAAAATATATATCAGAAATAGTGCAACAAATTAAAAAAGAATTGTAGATAATATGACTTTAAAGCGATCTAAAAAAGGCAAGCTATTACTTTAATATTGAATCACATTTTTTTTGTATTTTTTTATATTGTTTTAAAATTAGAAAAATACATCTATAAAGTTCTTGTTTTAACAAAAGCTCAAGAATTCCCAACTTGACTTTAGATGAAGGATACAAATCTACTTTCACCTGTATATACAAAATAAGAATCAGCCTTGGACATGATACAGACTGTAAAATAAACGTCAACCTTGGTTTGAGCCACTTCCCTTTAATCCTTAACATTTAGCTACTGGTGGGTTGGAAAAAAAAGCTATAGTTCGTCCTCCTTCATGGTTATTACTTTTTTGGATTTAAATCCCCGCCGCTCCATTTTTGAGTAATTTATACATATGAAAGTGGCTTTTTTTGCCTGAAAGCCCAGCGTCCCGGTGTTATCCAATCGAAGCAGACTTCCTAGCGGCTCCTGAAAATGCATTAAATAGTAATAACAAAGCAACAAATTCCTGCTATATTGAGAGTCTGGAACATCATTGCTCCTATGATCTCTGATGTGTGTCCGGTGTGGTCCGGGTTGTTTGGCAAATGATGAAAGGATGTTTATTTGATTGTATGAATAAAAAAGAGGGCAAAATAACTAGTAAGGAAGAATGCAAATGACCTGGAAAATAAATAAATATGATGAAGGGGGAGCTGCCAGACGACCATCTGTCTCTGTCTGTAGTGTAAATGAAATAGACTGCAGACTCGCTGGGGTCTCTGGAGATTTTCATGGAGACCAGATTGCGAAAAAAACAAAAAACAACGACATTTTGATGTCTTCGGGGTTAATACGAGTCTTCATGAACACATTTTCGCTTTATGATCATTTAACAGTCATTCTTATCCTGTAATGAAGCATCAGTTTTCTCATTATATATTGATCTTTCTCCTCTTTTAACATTTGTTTAAAGCAGATTTTAATTATATTACTATGTTTATATGTTTCATCCCTGCATTTACAATGGGTGTCAAACTTTGTTGAGATTAATAATGATTAGTGCTTTATTGTTTTAATCCCTTTTTTTGTACATCTTCTTGTGCAGAAAATAATGGTCAGTCACAACCTAAAGTGGATCGTATTATATTTACAGTATTTTATTTTTACCTACATTTTCCCCCAAAATGTTTTGGACAAAATAACTTCAACCCCCCCTGGTGGAAACTAAGTGTTGCAGGCAACAGTACGCATCATATTTCGGTTTTATTGTTGATTTATTTTGGTGTGATTTCTCACTTTTTAAAATTTGATTTACTGGTTAAAGAAACTTATTTTCATTTATTATTTTTCCGATTTATTGTTACATACTGTAAATACCATCATTGTTGAGGTATTATGATGGTCTGTGTTTAAACTGAGCTCCAGCTGAAATAGACCACTTGAACACCTCCCACTCGCCTGGTGTGTCAAAGGTTAACCAATTATAATTATAATTGGTGCTTTATTAGAGGGATCAAAAAAGTTTTATCTATCTATTTATCTAGTGCTTTATTTTTTAAATCCCTTAAATCAAATGTTTCTTCTCTGACTTTACTTTTTGTGTTTGTCTTTTTTTTTTAAAAGATCATTTTTGTGTTTTCAAAAAACAATATTCAGGCAAACCTTAAAGTACACATTTTTACAATATTTACAGTACATTATTGTTATTTGAATTTCTCTCCCAAACATTTTTTAGACAAAATAACAAAACTACTGAAGTGTTGATGAAGCTTCATGAAACAGTGTCATGTCGTTTAGAGGTCAGTAGGTGGCGCCATCAGTTTAAAAATGATGTGATGTTTCATTAGAACCGTTGTTTAAAACATAGGAAAATAGTGCAGAGACCGCCATCTAGTGGACTTTCTATCTTGGTTTATGTTTTCACTTTTTATGGGTATTTTCATTTATTTACTTAAACTAAAGAAGCTTTTGTTCATATTTTTTTTTTACTTGAAAAACAGATTAAAACAATTGTGTGTGTGCTTGGAATAACCATCTGGATCCACTTGAATCCATCTAAATCCACCAGGATTCTTCCCTCTCTACCTTAAGAAAGCTTCACTGCTTCTCTTTTTGCGCCCAAGCTGTGTGTTGTGCAAGCGAGCATCTAAACGCATACTGCCACCTGGTGTCAGACTAAATAAATGCAGGATTTACGATAATAAATAAATAAAAGTCTTTGTGGTTGACGGTAGTGATGGTCTGATGAAGCTTCATGAAGCAGTGTCATTATCTTAGGAGACCACTAGATGGCGGTCTCTGCACTTTTTTCCTTTTGTTTTGTTCAAATGAAACGTCACATCATTTTGAAACTGATGGCGCCACCTACTGACCTCTAAACAACACGACACTGTTTCATGAAGCTTCATCACACCATCACTATGTTTTAGCTGATTACTGAAAATAATTACAATTCCTGTCCCTGCCACTAGGTTGCAGTGTTCCTGCTCCACCATCTAACGGGTTGTTTACAAGCAGCAGCTTTTAAGTGTCAACAATTAATCCCGAAACATCCAGGGAGATTATGCAGAAGAAAAGTTAATGAAAGACAGGAGAGTAAATATATGTTTGTGCTTGAAGCAGGAAGACAGCGGCGTTGAGAGGTGGTGCTGGTGAAGGAGGACACTTTAGGTAGACATCTTGACGTTAAAAGCAGAGATAAGGAGGTAAATTCCGCCTCCAGGAAAAACAACAAATCTCCTCCAAATTAAAAAGCTGTGATGTTGCAGTCTGTTTAGTCTCGTATTGTGAAAGCCTTCCTGGGTATATTTTATTTGTATCGCATTTGTATTTTAACCCTTTGTGTTTCTGAATTTAACAATTCTGATGCATCAAGTCCCAAGCAAATGCTACTTCGTAGAATCTGGTCTTTTAAAAATAAAAAATGAAAGACCTTCTCGGACAGCAATAGTCGTAATCCTTGAAGGGACATATAACAAGCGGTTTTCACCAGATCATTCCATGTTCTTTGCATAAAAAACTTTGATGTGCGTACAATAAACTACTGGCGTGTGGACCAGATTATAACAGTTGTGGACCTGAAAATATTCGGTGTAAACCAGGAGCTTTTGCGAGTAAACTCTAATCTTTTGTGTGTAAACTAGAAACTTTTGTGTGCGGACCAGAAAATATCTTGTGTAATCCAGAAACATTTGCCTGTAAACCACAAATATCGTCCGTAAACTCTAAACTTTTGGGTGGAATCTAGAAACTTTTGTGTGCGGACCAGTAAATATTTTGTGTAACCAAGAAACATTTGCGTGTATAACAGAAAATATTGTCAAAAACAAGAAACCTTTGCGGAAAATATTGTGTGTGAACTTGAAACTTTTGCTTGTGAACCAGAAAATATTGCATATGGACCAGAAAATTCTGTGTAAACCAGAAACTTTTGCTTACAGACCAGAAAATATTCAATGTCAACCAAAAACTTTTGCCTGCAGACCAGAAAATATTAAATGTAAACCAAAAACTTTTGCCTGCAGACCAGAAAATATTCAATGTCAACCAAAAACTTTTGCCTGCAGACCAGAAAATATTCAATGTCAACCAAAAAACTTTTTCCTAAAGACCAGAAAATATTCAATGTAAACTAAAAACTTTTGCTTACAGACCAGAAAATATTCAATGAAAACCAAAAACTTTTGCTTACAGACCAGAAAATATTCAGTGTCAACCAAAAACTTTTGCCTAAAGACCAGAAAATATTCAATGTAAACCAAAAACTTTTGCCTAAAGACCAGAAAATATTCAATGTCAACCAAAAACGTTTTCTTGCAGACCAGAAAATATTCAATGTCAACCAAAAACTTTTGCCTAAAGACCAGAAAATATTCAATGTCAACCAAAAACTTTTGCCTGCAGACCAGAAAATATTCAATGTCAACCAAAAACTTTTGCCAAAAGACCAGAAAATATTCAATGTCAACCAAAAACGTTTGCCTGCAGACCAGAAAATATTCAATGTCAACCAAAAACCTTTGCCTAAAGACCAGAAAATATTCAGTGTAAACCAAAAACTTTTGCTTGCAAACCAGAAAATATTCGGAGTAATCCAGTAACTTTTGCTTGTGAACCAGATAATATTGTGAGAAAACCGAAAAATGTTGTGCATACACCAGAAAATATTGCATGTTAACATGTCAACGCATGTTGTTGTGTGTGGACCAGAAAATACTGTGTGTTAACTTGAAACTTTGGCTTGCAAACCAGAAAATATTCAATTTAAACCAGAAACTTTTGCTTACGAACCACAAAATATTAAATGTAAACCAGAAACCTTTGCTTACCAACCAGAAAGTATTGGGTGTAAACCATAAACCTTTGCTTGTGAACCAGAAAATATTGCGCGTAAACCATAAACCCTTGCGTGTGGACCAGAAAATATCCAGTTTAAACCAATAACGTATGCGTATAAACCAGAAAACTTTGCGTGTAAACAAGAAACTGTTGCATGAACAGCCTATAAAAGGCAGAAAAAGATGGCCGTCAGATGTTAGATAGCTTGATAATAATGAATACAGCAGGAGTTAAATGACTTCTTCATGTTTTGGATACCCTTCTTTATGAAAGCCATTATGTGATAACAGAAGGAATTCAATCCAACTTTATTAATCAACTAATCACGAAGCACCTTCCCGCGAACACGCCACACTGTGCGGCGAATAAAGAAATATCCAGGTCTCATCATCACGTTCGGGCAGATTTAATTTTCAGCTCAAGTAAAAACGGAATAACAGCGAGTTCTTCTTTTCATTCAGATGAATTGCTTGTTCAGAATGCTCTGGGCCTAAATGAAAGCGTTAGTGTGCGAGCGGCGCGCTCGCCTCCCCACGGCTCGCCCGTGTTGACTATCTATTCTGCTCGGGCTCTTTAACTCGGCGTGTGGCTCGGCATTTCAATCGAGAGCGAGTTAAGCCGTAACGCGGCGGCTCATGATCACGCTATTACTCCACTCCCGCCCTCAAAGCCGTCTTTCATGTGCTAATAAATGCTGTTTACTTTGATTAGCACCTTTGTCTTCTTTTGTCATCGAATATCTATCGGGGTTTTCTTTTTTTTTTTTAAAACATGTACGAAAAGAAAAAAAAAAGCTATTGTCGCCTTTTCAGAAGGAAACCCTTTTTTTTTTTTTCTGATAATAACTGGAGGGTTTTGTTATGAAGAGAAAAGCTTTCAGGTCATTATTATCATAATTATTCAGAACCTGAAAGAGGTGATTCTGTAACAACCGGCAGGTCCACTTTGATTTCCTCGTCATCCAAACCGAGACAGAGATACTCGACCTCCTTTAAAGGAGGGATGTTTTCTCTCTTCTCATGTATGAAAGTGGTCGTACGCGCTAAAAAACGTGAGGACATTCTTTTTTACAAGTCAAAGTCCATAAGAGTATTGAAAAGGTTGGACTTCCTGAGATATTTGTAGGTGGCGTACGTACTTATTTCAGGAGAGAAATCTTTTCAGGCTGTTGCTCCTAAGCTTTGGAACAATCTTCCTCTTTCTTTGCGCTTGATGGATCTACTGACTCCTTTAAGAAACATCTTAAGACGTTTCTATTTGTTCTTTTCCTTGATTTTCTGGAAATCCTGTGTTGTTCTCAGTTTTATCTTGATCTTAAAGTCTTAAAGTATATACTTTATTGAATATTGTTTTGATTGTTTAAGCGCTTTGTGACCCTGGTCTGGAAAAGCGCTATATAAATAAATATTACTTACTTACTTATTTATTTATTTCCTGCTCAGATGCATGTCAGCCTCACTAGTCATGTTGAGATGTTCACATCAGAATAACATTAACAATCAATATTGATAAATAATTAACACGTGTTTATGGTTACACGAGTGGATATCAAATTATTCACAAACGTATAAATATGTTCTCATTCACCTAACGGATGATCTTTATTTATTAAGACAACATCAGTCCTTTTATACTGAATATTTGAATCCGCTATTTCACGCTATTCAGAAAAGAATCTTGTTTTTATAATATTACGAACAAAATGATCCGCGTCTGATGCTTCAAGTCTTTCTCTACGAGAGTCACAGACGTTCTTGTGAAACAACATCACGTCAGTTTAATAAAAGTGAAGCTGCAGAATGAAAGCAGTTAAAGTTTCCCCTCATGTGATCACGTGATCGGAGCGGTCTCCTTGAAAAACACACTGATATAAATATGTCGTCACATGATTTGTTTATTTGTAATTTGTAAACAAAACGCTTTTATTTTATAAATGAAATAAGAATTTGCGCACCTGTGCCACACATTCATGTGAAGCTCAGACCATCTTCATCATCATTATCACTACTCAGCGCTTTAAGTTACTGATTTAAACTTTGATTCTTGTTAAACTCCATTTTAAGATGTTTCAAATAAGCCCCTGATCGTCTCTGTAAATAATGTATTTGTGTTAATAACCCTAAATGTAAAATATTAGTGTTTACTCCGGAGCTCGTCTGCACTCATTTAAATTTAAGTAAGTAACTAAGTAATTTATATTTGTAGAGCGCCTTTTCACAGTCTGAAAAGATTTCTCTCCTCTGGTCCTGAACCGTATTCAGGAACCAGAAGTAGATTCTGATCCACAGACCTAAGAGCCCGAGCTGGGGTGTAAGGCTGGATCAGATCTGTGATGTAAGGAGGAGTCTGACCATGAATAGCTCTGAAAGTAAGAACCAGAATTTTAAAGTTGATCCTGAAAGAAACTGGAAGCCAGTGAAGAGTTTTAAGGATCGGAGAAATGTGAGTTCTTCAGAATTCTCGCTGCAGAGTTTTTTATCAACTGCAGGCGAGACAGATCCTTCTTGTTAAGACATGAAAACAAACTGTTACAATAGTCCAGACAAGAAGACATAAACGCATGGATTACAAGCTCCAGATCATGTTGTGACAACATTTTCCTAAGTTTAAAGATTTTTCTCAGTTGATGGAAACAGTTTCTGGTCAGTTTTCTGCAGTGTCGAACAAGAGACATGTCTTTATCAAACACAACACCCAGGTTTCTCAGGCTCAGTTTGACAGACTGACCTAAGTCACCCAAGAACTGACTCAACCCTGGAACCTTATCATCAGGAGCAATAACCAGAGTTTCAGTTTTGTCCACATTTTCACGCAGCCATTGTTTGATTTCTAGCAAACAATTGACTAAACGGTTCAGCCTCTGGGGCTCAGTTGGATCAAAAGAGCAGTAGAGCTGGATGTCATCAGAAAAAATGTGATAAGAAACATCAGGAAATCTCTGAATATTTTTACAGAGGGGAATCAAGTACAGCTAAAACAATAAAGGACCCAGAACAGAACCTTGAGGGACTCCACACAACAGATCCGCCGATTCAGACCTCATTTGATTGGCAGATACACTAAAACTGCGCCCAGAAAGGTAAGATGAGAACCATTCTAACACAGACCCAGACAGTCCCACTTCATCCCTTAGTCTTCTCTGCAGGATCTGGTGATCAACTGTGTCAAAATGTGTAAATGAGGGCGTGGAAAGGGACGAACAAGTCTACAATTAATTCTACGTTGATTGGGATGTACGCAGGAAAAGTAGTTTTAGTTATGTGTACGCGGAGATTCATACATCAGAATATTTTTGCATGTGCACCATTTTCTGGATTTGAGTGTCCGAACATTTTTGATGCACAAACTTCTTTGTACATGTGGCCCCAGGCCTTTAAAAGATACAGTAAAGTATAAAAAGATGCCTGAATGTCTCTAAGGGTGACACTGACCTCTGCACAAAATGCTGGCGGCTCGTTTGTTCCACAAAGAGGATCACAGCCGAAAAGATAAGTAAGTAAACACTTTGCACTGTAGTTAATAGAGTGAGACCTAATAGAGTAGAATTAAAGGGAGATAATAGGCGTCCTACATCACGTTGTTTACCGCAGCCACCAGACATTGTCTAATTGTGTTTTAATAGCTTCTTATGACTTCACCTCTGAACAATAAAAGACTATTCTGTTCACTTCATGGCTGTGAAGACACTTTGTGTGTGAGTGATAATTAGTCTGTGGTGTGAGACCCCGGAGGCGCGTTTAACCCTTCGACACTGCCGAGTCAATGTGGCATTTGATATCTCGCTGCATTTATTTACTATTAGGAAGATTTTGCCGAGCATTTCACACGCAATTAACTCCTCGTAATCACGCAACTATAGTTTTATTCTCACCTTGTCATATTCACAATTTTATACAGGCGTATATTTTCTTCACTTCATGGCGTCGTCATTTTGTGTGGAATTTTATTTATAGTCCTCTCATCATGACCATGTTTTGAACTTATTGATACTTATAATAAGTTAAAGTTCTCCCCCGTCTGAAATCTCGGCGAACGAGAGGTTACGAGAGCATGATGACGTAATGATGGCTTCACTCCTCCTCCAGCCGGCTGTAATTACGCCCGCTTTGTTTATACAACGAGTCCCTTGGAGGTGGAGATTTCCGGGATTGATGAGACGCGGTTACAAACCTTGATGTTTGACCAATCACAGCAGAGTGGGTGTGGTTATGGTAAACAAGATTTTAGCTCCAGAAAAACCAAGTGTTTTCAGTGGGCGGAGCTTAAGATCATTTTCTAATGTCAAAATTTCAATGAAAACAGACACTGATGATACAATAGAGTCCAACATCTATTTAACACACACTTTAATCAACACATTAGTTGATCTTTAATATGTTGTGGTTGGTGCTTCAGCAAGAAGGTTGTGTGTTTGCCTCCAGTTTAAGGAAACCTGCAGGATTGTGCGGAATTTTTACATCATCTCCGTGTTCGCATGGGTTTACTTCGGGTACTCCGGTTTCCTACCAAAGCTCAAAAACAAATACAATATACTCTGAATTGTATGTAGATAAGTGTGTGTTGATGGTTGTGTGTCCTGTGACATAGACTGGCTGTTCCTGTTTTAGACAGCAAGAAGGTTGTCAGTTTGATTCCAGCTTGAGGCAACTCTCAAAGTAATGCTAGGTCATATATTAGATTAGATTAGATTAAATAGACTTTTATTAATCCCTTCAGGAAGTTAGTTTTCCATTTCACTGCAGACGATAGAAGGTACAACAAGTTTCATAAAAGCAAGACCAAAGTGCAAGTAAAAAGAGCAAAGTGCAAAGAAATAACAAAGTGCAAAATTAAAAAGCATAGCTCGAAGGAGAAAAACGTTTAACTCATCCCTGCCAATTCATTTTTAGAAGGATCTGCAAAATCTGATTACATTTTGACTAAGAAAGTGATTGACAGTTGCGTGTAGTTGGAAAACATTTTCACTAAATTGTCTTTTAAATCAGGGAAAAAACAATTTGCACCGACTGAGTTAATAAGGGATTATTATATAAAAAATACCAAATAACAGGACGAAAAACAGACCGTAACGCTGAATCAACAGAATCTCTGGTCTTGTTTTTTTTTAGCCACAAGATGGTTTCATATTTTCGCGAGTTGACCAGCTAAATCTTTGGGTTATCTTGTCTAGAACAAGCATCTTTACGGTGACATGGCCATGGTAACCAAAAAAATTGGTGAAAAAATATTAATGAATGACATAAATTAATGATTTATTAATATAATTACATTTATATTGATTCTGTTAACTGAATCCTTCCAAAGCCAAAGATCTAAAAAAAACAAAAAAAATGGTTGGAACTTCATCTTTTAATCCAACTACAATCATGTCAATTTCCTGTTTTTAAAGATTGTTGTTATCAATCTCTTGTGGGCCAAATAAAAGAATTTGACTTTGCCGAACCTTCGCTGTTTTTTCCCCAATTCTTCTCTAAATTTACAGAATATATTAATATTATTATATAAATTGTGTATCATCTTAAATGAAGCTCCTTGTTGTCTTCACCTAAAAATAAAGACACATTTTTTCCCCGGCTGCAGATCCACATCGGAAGCAAGTTTTAATTAAAGTTCTGAAACAATGTCAAGGACCTAAATTCGTCCGCTGATTGAGCGCCAGTCGTGACACGTCCCTCCTCCGCCGAGGACCCCTCGAGTGTCATCTTCGACGGCAGCCCGTTGATTGGAAACGCACTTAGTGTGATCAAGCAAACTACTGATTTTTAACTTAATTATACAGAAGAGCACGCTCGCCATCACTCACCCGCTGACACGGCTTGACAAATGGCTCGAGCGCAGGCCGCCGCCGCAGAACACGAGGCGCCGCCATTATAATTTATGTCGGCGTCTCACCTGAGTGATTCAGGAGCCGCAGTCACCTGATGGCAGGCAGATAATCTTTATGTGGAATTATTTTCTGTCGGCTCAGCGATTGACCTCACCCTTCCTCCTCCCCCCTCAATAGTGAGTGGTTGGGAACAAATTATTAAGATAAATAAAGTGAAATAAGGGAGCGATGGTAGCATCAGAGAACATTTGAAAACAAACACTCGTGTCGTGGGTGAATACAATGTTTAATTCATTCATTTCATTGTTTGTTCAGTCACCCGCAGCACTGTTTTTTTTTGTACGTAACAGCCGTGAGTCATCCTCGCGAAAAAAAACTGCTGCGTTTCGGTAAATTATGAAGAAAGTTGAGGAAGAACTTCCCGTGTGAGCTGCTGATGGTGACTTTTTTTTTTTTTTTAAAGAAAGAGCTGAACAAGACTCTGTGTAGAGTGTGATCAAAGATCTCAAAGAGGGTTCTGACTTCATTTAGGGATTTTAATTTCCTTTTAAAGTCTACATCAATCACTCTTGCGTACAAAATGTCTTCAAAATATCATCAAATTTTAACACGCTCACTAATTTATATAAAAATCTATTCATGTTGAATCATTGGGCTCTGTTTAAGGTTGAATAATACATCTGAGAAAAAAAATAAACAGCTAAAGATGGAACCGTTTGAATGAGTAATTGTGCATGAAAGGCTGCGGTAATTGCGATAAGAGACATCTTTGGAAACTATTGTTGTCTAGATACATTCTTAACGGGCCACTCATGTTAAAAACCCAACTCTAATGACTTTCTGTTCAAGATGCAGTAAGTCCCTCATTGTGACCATGCTTTGAACTTATTACTTTATAAAGTTCACCCTCGTCCGAAATCTGAGCGAACGAGAGGTTACAAGAGCGTAGTCCATTATAACGTAACCATGGCTTCACCCCTCCTCCAGCCAGCGCTAAACCCGCTTTGTTTATACAACGAGTCACTTGGAGGTGGAGACTTCTGGGATTGATGACGCACGGTGACAAACCTCCAATTACTGCAAAGTGGCCGTGGTAATGGTAAACCAGATTGTATCTCGAGGAAAACGTCTCAAGTGGGCGGGTCTTGAGTATGACTATGAAGTAGATGTCCAAGATCTACTTAACACACACTTAAATCAACACATTAATCACAAATGTATGTTTTTTAATGACTATCCATAATTTGTGAATATAAACAGTACAATAGATTTATACAATTATTTTAAGAGCTTTCCGACTGTGTACTACATCAGTTGTCCCTCGCAATATCGCAGTTCACCTTGAAAAATTAGACATTGACTTTCGTGGATTTTTGTTTTATTGCGAGATGTTTTCTGATCATAATGAACTTTTTTGTCATGACATTTGAATCGTTTGTAAATACAAATGCTGATGCTAGCAGCGTGGATACTCAAACTCTGTTTTGATGGATTATCTTTTGGCCGACAACTTAGTCGACTAAAATATTTTGGGCCCTTGATTGAGTTTGACACCCCAGATCTAGACTCTTAAGTAGCCATTTTAAACAAGGATAATACTACTGTCTTTAAGACTACCACCAGATACATCAGGTATTTCTTTGCTTTCTCCACCAATATCCACTGTATGCAACCTTCATTACTAAACAGGTTTAGTGTTGAAACTCTCTTCAATATAGTTTCAGAACCACTGGATCCAAGGACCACTATTGGTCCGCGATGCATTTGTTACCGGACCGCACTGACAGAAAGAAAAAATAATAAATTGTCCGTTCATTATTCTAAAATGTTTTGATTGAAAAAATGGTTTCTATTCAAGTCACTTCATTTCGACTGAAGCAACTTATTTATATATTATTAAAATATATTTTTTATTAAAGCAACTTTTTGCATTTAAGTAACTTTTTTTTTATTAATTTAAGCAACTTTTTTTTATATAAATATAATTTTAGTTGAAGCAACTTTTTTTTAATATATGTTTATATCTATATTTTGTATTTATTTAAGTAACTTTTTTATTTAAGTTTTTTTTTTTTATTAAAACGAAAAAATGCTTTTTTTTCATTGAAGCAACTATTTTTAATTAAATATATATATTTTGGATGCAATTTCCTTTTCTCATTTTTAAAAACTTTTTTTTATTACATTGTTTGTTTTTCAATTGAAGAAACCTTTTTTGTATTTTGTTTATTGAAGTAAAATTCTTTTATCAAAGCAACTTCTTTTCTTATCTAAATATATTTCGTAAATGTAGGTAACTTTTTATTGAAGTAAAATTTTTTGGTCAAATGTTCTTTCTTTAACTAAAGAAACTAAACTAAACTAAAGAAAGTAACCTTTATTTTATTTTTCAAATTAAATATAAATATTTTAAATAAAGAAGTTTATTTTAATTAAAAATGTTTGTTTTTTATTTGAGTAATTTTTTTTAATTGACACAACCTATTTTTGATTAAAATCACTTTTTAATTTGAAACAATTTTATCTTTTCTTTTTTTTAATTTATTTTAATTGAAACAACTTTTTTTTTTTGAATATTTAAGAAACAAATCTACCTCGATAAAAAGTAGTTTGATGGTTTTACTGCAATAAGATTGTTGTACGTACTGTAATTACAGTATAACTATGACATTTGGTTTTAAAACCTAGAATAGAAATTATATATAATACATTTAATGTTCCTCTCAATTCCTGAAATAAAGATTTGTGTTTACACAGCAAACATCGTTTATTATCAAGTATATGGAAACTCAGAATTCTGACTTTTAAACACAAACTCTGCAGCAGGAATTCTAACCTTATTTCATTCTTTTGACTTTTTGCATTTCTTGCCCTTCTCGCCCTCTGCCGCCCACTTTCACACCAAACGTCAATGTTAAATAAAGTTTTAGATTTTGAACCCCTGACCTCGGCTCACGCGTGATCCCTGCTCTCCGGTTTATTCCTGGCGTTTAGTCTGCGATAACTCTGCAGTTTTCCTCGTACCTCGCGCTGATATCTCTGCTGATGCTCACGCAGCTTTGCATAACCAAGTTCACCTGTCACCAGTCGAGGCGAGACAGCTCCGCAGATAAATATGCCTCGTCTCGGGGGGGCGCCCCGCTGCCGCCGCTGCTAGGTCAGCCGTCAGATTCGCATTCGCTCACGATTTAAACCCCCCTTAAAAAAAAAAAAAAAATGGAGTCAATGTTCGTGTTCTTTGCAATATATCGGGATGATGTGAGCTCGACTGCCAAGTTCTCAGCGGCGGATCTGCTCCGGGGCGACGGAGTCTAAGGAATTCTGCTGACTTGGAGACTTTGACTCGCACCGTTGTGACCCGCTTTCTTATATTTACACGTTTTTTTATTAAACAACTCATAAAAAGGTGAATCGATTCGGAAGCCAAACACATAATATCTTCCTTTTAATGATATTAAAAAGGAAAATTGCCCATTTTAGGAAATTTATGAATAAAATAATAACCCAAAAGCTGGAAAAATAAATGTACTCTTGTCTGTCTGGTTGAATAGTTCATTTATCTCTAACAACATTTTCATCACCATATATAAAATATATATATACATATATATATATACATGTATATATATATAATCTAAGCTTTGGAATGATCTTCCTCTCTCTTTGCGCTTGATGGATCTACTGACTCCTTCAAGAAACATCTTAAGTAAGTAAGTAAGTAAGTAATTTTTATTTGTATAGCGCTTTTCCAGACCAGGGTCACAAAGCGCTTAAACAATCAAAACAATACTCAATAAAGTATATACTTCCAAGGTCAAGATAATACTGAGAACAACACAGGAGTTCCAGAAGATCAAGGAAAAGCCTGAACAAATAGAAACGTCTTAAGATGTTTCTTGAAGGAGTCAGTAGATCAATCAAGCGCAAAGAGAGAGGAAGATCCGTCTCGTTGAATATTTCATTTATCTCTAATAACATTTTCATCACCATATATAAATGAAATACATTGTAATTAGATAAATAAAGCAGGGGTGCTGCACTCCAGACAGCCAGAGCCAGCTATTCCTCATCACCAATAGAAAACTCCCCAATAAGAAACAGATTCCTCCACATCTCATTAAAATATTTAACCCTTGTGTTATCTCAGGGTCAACGTGACCTGAATGCCCGAAAACAAATGTGTTTGTAGTATCCCATGTGTGACTTTTCGGTCTGGTCCTTGACCCAGAGATAACACAAGAGTTAATGAAATAATCGTAACCATTATAGGAAAGATTCAAGTCCTCCTAGAATCTTCTAGAACAACCAGTAAAGCTTTACTGGAGATAGACACTAAGACTGATTCATACTTTGACTCGTTTTAACCAATAAGTCCTCGACAACTAGACCTCAGCGCTGCGTATGACACTCTTGACAACCAAATTCTTATACAAAGACTACAAAAACTTAACCATCAGACAGAAAGCATTATGTACGTGTCAACCATATGTCATCGACACACACTATGGTCAGCTTTGGTGTCCCACAAGGTTCTGTTCTCGGTCCAATCCTATTCACAATCTATTTGCTGTCACTGGGCAACTTGCTCAGAAGACACAAAAAACTTTCACTGTTATGCTGATGACACTCAACTGTACTTGTCAATGATGCCAGATGAAATAAATCAGCTAACACAACTACAGTCCTGGATGAACCAAAACTTATTTTTTATGAACTCAACTAATTATCCTAGACAACCTAGCCTTTCGTAATATACTTGTTCCTACTGCTAGCACCACTGAGTCTGGTTCTGCTCAAGGTTTCTGCCTTAAAGAAATGTTTACCTCGCCCACTGTCAAACTGTGATTCACTCATTGTTGAGTCGCTGGGATCTGTTTTTTTTGTTCTCCAATATAGTCTCACTTAAACTGTAAAGTGTCTTGAGATAGCTTTGTTATGAAATTACACTTTAAATAAAATTAAATTCAACATGTTGTTTTCTTTTTTGGATTGAAGTAACTTTTTTTATTACAATCTTTTTATTTATTCATTTAAAGCAACCTTTTTTGTATTTTGTTTATTCAAGTAAAATGTTTTGATCGAAGCAACTTCTTTTTTTTTAATCAAATTATATATATTTTTAATGTAAGTAATGTTTTAATTGAAATGACTTGTTTTTAAATCAAAATGCATTTCTTCAATCGAAAAAAATAAATAAATATATGTATATATATGTATGTAAAAAAAAAAAAATATATATACTGTATATATTTTTTGATTGAAGCAACTTCTTTTATTTAAATATACTTTTTTTATTATTATTAAAGCAGTTTCTTTTAATTTAAAATATTTTTTTTATTAAAGTTACTTTTTAAAAATTGGATCTTTACCTTGTGCCTCCTTTGCAAGTAAAAGTGCATCATTTATACCTTTTCGGATACAAAAAAACAGGATGAAAACCCTCCTAAGGTTGTAAAATCAAAGCCAAGAATAACTTCTTGAAGCCTGTAATTTAAAATCCATTGTTTTGTTGCATCAGTCAGTACATTTTTTTTCTGCTGAAGACCACAAACAAATTAAGCTTAGCTTATTTAATTTACAATCAAAATTGTCATTGTACAATTATTTTCCAGGCCACGTAGTCAAGCTGATATATGGACATCTCAAGACCTAAACTTGATTTGGGACACGTTTTATTTGTGTAGTATCTCAAAAGAAGCGTGTAATTTTGTAAAATATTTGTTGAGAAAATTGCTTCACATGTAAAAAACATTCTGTATCTGAAAAATGGTGAGTTAAAAATAAGTGTATGGATTGAAAAAATGGTCAAACCTGAGAGTAGCTGATCCTCATCCTTGCAACAGCATATCAAAAAAATCCCATAAAAAAGAATGGTTGTACCTTTCATTAAGATTGATAATGAAATATAAAGGCATGTGGTAATAAAAATAATTGATATAAGGGCTGCATGTTGACGTACGAAGCAACATGGAAGTGTCAAGAATGACGAATGACGTGAAAGCTGATGTGATGAGTGCTCGTCCACGTGAGAAAATGAGCGGCGAAGATATAAATCTGCTTCCATCGGTGAAACAAAACGGGATTATTCCTCTTCAGGAACGGA
Organism: Callionymus lyra; assembly: GCF_982586985.1. NCBI lineage: Eukaryota > Metazoa > Chordata > Actinopteri > Syngnathiformes > Callionymidae > Callionymus > Callionymus lyra. The sequence goes on along the minus strand of NC_141832.1, from coordinate 16,109,675 downwards.
CATCCGTAAGCGTTGGCCGGCATTCCAGGCATCCATTCTGGAATCAACAGGAGATGAACGTTGGGAACTCTGAACCAGACAAGGGCGACAAATGAGCGTATTAGCGGAACATGGCTAATGCATTCCAAACAGCTGACAACCATTTCGCATAATGTCCTGGATAAAGGACAAGGTCCCACATCCGTTCTCGTGTAAAGTGCCTTGTCTGAATGACAGATAAGGACACATTAAAGAAAAGGTTTTTATTCCTGCGATAAACAATACTGGGTTGCGGCGAGTGGCGGCTGATGCCTGACAAATGGAATGAAAGGGAGGGAGGCGGGTGAGAGTTTTAAGTATTCCGCACTCACGCCCCAAAAGTGCTGATATGCTACAATGCCGGGAAAAAAAAACCCCCTCTGACTGTTAAGTAGCTTTGTCAGTGTTTAAAATGCAATGTAATTTGAATTCCTCCGAATGCAAATCAATGGAGTGTGAAGTCAGTGAGTAATTAAACAAAGAAAAGTTGAAGAATATTTAAAAAAAAAACTCACTCCTGGAATCTTTCAGCGAGTCAAGAACGCCTCTGCAGAGCAAAGACAGTGACCGTACCCAGTAAGTAAGTAAGTAAAGGTTATTTGTAAGGTGTCTTTCTAGACCAGGGGCACAAAGAGCTTTAACAAACATAAACAATATACAGTTAAAATACATGCTTTAAAAGACCAAGAAACATAAGACAAACACAGGAGTACCAGAAAATCAGGGACAAGTCTGCACAAATAGATAGATAGATAAAACTTTATTGATCCTCTATTGTCTTAAGATGTTTCTTGAAGGAGTCAGTAGATCCATCAAGCGTAGAAGGAGAGGAAGATCATTCCAAGACTTCCTGGAAGGATTTCTCTCCTCTGGTCCGGAAGCGTGTTCAGGAACCATCAGTAGATTCTGATCGACAAGACCTCAGAGCCTGAGCTGGGGTTTAAGGCTGGATCAGATCACTGATGTAAGGTCTGAATAGATGAATAGATCTGAAAGTAAGAACCAGAATTTTAAAGTTGATCCTGAAAGAAACTGTCAGCCAGTGAAGAGTTTTAAGGATCGGGGAAATGCGAGTTCTTCTACTAGAGCGGGTCAGAAAAAGCAAACCAAGACTAAGACGGATAGTGTCAACAATATAATTACTCCATAATGATACCAAAAACCAAAGACAGAGACCAAGACCAAGACCAAGTCGGACTTTGTCAAGAATACGATAACTCCTAAATTAGACCCAAAAAAACAAAGACAGAAAACAATACCAAAACCAAGATCAAGACCATAAAATAGAGAGTTTAAGACAAGACCAGGACCATAAACCCCCACAACCAATACAATACCAAGACCAGGATCATAAAACAGAACGACCAAGACAAGACCAAGGCAATAAACCTTCACAACCAATTTAAGACCAAGCGACCAAGACCATGGCCAAGAACAAAACCAAGGTCAATAGAGTTCAAGACAAGACTAAGGCCATAAACCCCCACAATCAATACAATACCAAGATCAGGACCATAATACAGAGAGACCAAGACAAGACCAAGACCAAATACCATTGAGATTAAGGCAAAACATAGGCCAGAGGGATTAACCACAACAACCAATACTAGACCAAGACCGAGACTAATGCCAAGACCAAGACCAAGACCAAGACCAAGACCAAGACCAAGATTAAGACCAAGACTAATACCAAGACTAATACCAAGACTAATACCAAGACCAAGACCAAGACCAAGACCAAAGACCAAGACCAAGACCAAGACAAAGACAAAGACAAAGACCAAGACTAGGACCAAGAACATGACCAATGAGACCAACACCAGTCCAGAGAACTACAACACTAGTGTCGGGTAAATGCTAAAGATTCAACAGGCGGTGCATGTACAACATGGAGCGTTCTCATGTCTTGTGAGGGAATAATCTCAACACACACTCAGCAGCAGCTCATATCTCACGAGTCACGTGTGCTTTGGTGTCATAACTCTTGCTCACCTTGCTGCAGAAAGTTTGAAATGGCCAGACGTCGAGAACACAAGGTCAAAGGATACTGACGCTGGTGTTCCACCCTGAATATTTTTAAATTCTGGTGCTCTCACGGAAAGAAAAAAAGAAAAAAAAGGCTTGTACTTTTTATTTGGCAGTGAAGGATCTAGATAGTGTGGGAGATTGATTTAGTGTGCCTCGGCTACACGGGCTGCTTTTGTGTCTGGAGTTGCAATTTAGATTTAGAAGACAGAGTGCCTGCAATCAGGAAGAGGTGGTAATCAATTTTTCTTGTTTACGCGCACGGCGTAGTGCACGTCTGGGCGCGAGTGTGCGAGCGAGTCAGGGCCGGCGCCGGCAGCTGCAAAGAGCTGATCCACAGCCAAGCGGCAAATGAGCGACGGTTGTAATGACCATCCTTCCTTCCTGGACACACTCCTCATCACACAGATTTTTTTTTTACCTCTCTCCACGTCTCACCTTTTTCACGGATTCCTACCTGCATTAGCATAGATTAACGTCTTCATCCTCTGACGCCTGCGAGATGTCTCGTTAAAGATTTCTACCGCATTAGCAAAGTCGTTTCCAGCCAGCTGTGCCAAACCAGTTTATGAAGGTAAAATAATCGTATTATTGTCGCAATATTATCTTATTATTATAATTTTAAAATTTATTTCTGGTTCTGTAAATAGTTACTTTATCTTTTCCAGCTCAAGTCCAAGAACAGGACCAAGAACAGGACCAGGACCCAGAACCCAGAACCCAGGACCAGGACCAGGACCAGGACCAGGACCAGGACCAAGACGAGTCAAGATCATGATTTCTTCTGATTGAGAACAAAGACCAAGACTTTTCCAGAGACAGACTGAAGACCAGGATCAAGACCAAAATCAAGACCAAGAGCGAGGCCAAGACCAAGATCAAGACCAAAACCAAGACCAAGAACTAAGTCAAGATCTTGATTTCTTCTGATTGAGACCAAAAACCGAGACTTTTCCAGATCAAGGCCCAAGACCGAGAGTAAGACCAAGACAAAAACCAAGACCAAGAGTGAGGCCAAGACGAAAACCAAGACCAAGAGTCAGGCCAAGACGAAATCCTAGACCAAGAGTGAGGCCAAGACGAAAACCAAGACTTAGAGTGAGGCCAAGACCAAGACAAAAAACAATTCCAAGAGTGAGGCCAAGACCAATACCAAGACAGAGACCAAGACAAAAAACAAGACCATGACCAAGACTAAGACCAAGACTGCCTAATTCAAGATCATGATTTCTTCTAATTGAGACCGAAAAACCAAGACTTTTCCAGATCAAGGCCCAAGACCAAGAGTGGGACCAAGACGAAAACCAAAACCAAGAGCGAGGCCAAGATGAAAACAATGAAAGAGACAGAGACAAAAGACTAAGGCGGAGAAATTTAGAAGCTGCTCCTGCAACATAACAAACATGGCGTCTCTACAGAAAAGTTTAACTGCATTTCTACCTAAGAAAGAAACATGATCCTATAAATATTTCACAACACACAACATGGAATGAGCCCCACACGAAAATGTGCACAATAATAAAATAAAAAAAATCTATTTGACTATTTGTTCATCAATTAGTTATATTGCTCATTTTTCCGTTTTTATATTAATTTAATCAATCATTTTTATTTGATTTACTTGTTTTTATTATAAATGTTTTGCTTTTATTTGTTTTGAATTGTGTTGTTTTGCTGCCAACTGTGTACTGGATGCAAAAACTAAATTTCATTACGTGTAACGCATATTATTTTACTTATTTATTTTCTGGCTCATATATACCTCACATGGCGCGCTAACTCCGGTGACCTTGAGAGAAGAAGCTCAGCAGCTGAGGAAGGTCAACGTCGGACCTACTGCAGATGTTCTGTGGAGCAGACTGACAGCATCGCTCTGGAGAGAGTCGGGGAGTCAGAGTTTCTTAGGAGTACAACTGACCTCTCTGTCAGACGTCCACAACTGCAGATGTCCACACAGAGTCGAAGGATGACCTCGGACGGTTCACCCGGTGGACACCACCTGTTCTCAATGTTGCCCGTTCTTTACATTTCCTTAAGTTCGTCGTTGGACAAGCTTTTCTAGCAATTCCTAGCAAAGATAATGTTGTGTTTTTTATAGGAAATATCAAAGCTCCTGGACTCTGACTTCTGAGTTCGGTCTCTTCAGTGCAGTGGGTTGACCCCATTTAACCTCAATGATCGACGGGTGTTTTGTTTGGAGGATTTGGAAAAAAAAAAAGCTTAATAACTGGATACTCTTTTCGTTGCTGTTGGTTTTTGAAAACGCAATTCTAACAAAACCTCACAGGGAGTGAACAAATTAAATTAACCTTTACATCGGCGTCGCTCTAGACAACAACTTCAAAGTCAAGACTTGTTTTGTTTTTTTTGACTCGACCACAAATCATTTCAGTGACAGGAACATGATAATCAAATCTTTTTTGTTGAAGCTGGACTATCTCTGTAGAAAACTGTACCATTCACCCCGAAAACATTCAGACTTTTACCCGAAAAACCCTCGAAATTCACAGGATTATGTCTAGTGATGGTCTGATGAAGCTTCATGAAACAGTGTCCTGTTGTCCAGAGGTCAGTAGGTGGCGCCATCAGTTTAAAAATGACAAAATGACTTGATGTTTCATTAGAACAGTTGTTCATAACAAATGAAAATAAAGCAGAGACCGCCATCTAGTGGACTTTGAAGATAATGACACTGCTTCATGAAAGTTCATCAGACCATCACTACTTATTTCCGACTGGATTCAATAAAACCTTCAAAAAAATGTTGATTTTGGGTCAAAGAGTCGATGATTAAATTTAGGTGGTGTTTCAGCAATTATATGTAGTCATTTTCTTTCCTTTAATTTTAATTTGTTTATAAATTTAGCTAGTTTACAGGCTTTTTTTGGAGTTGCATGATACCGACAAGCATCTCTTTTGTGTGTAAATCAGTGGTACCTAAACTCCGGCCCAGGAGCCAGACATATTTGGCCCTGAGCAATACCAGAGACGCATTTAGATTATTCTTTTTTCATATACAGTATGTGACAAAACTATAGCATCAGCCATTTTTCTGGGGGTGAATTCTTGTTTTATAGTAGTTAATTAAAAAATATGACCATGTGTTTTTTGTCGTCATATTCTAAACTAACTATAATTTTTCCTCTCTAGCAAGGTGTGGTTTGATATACAAGATATACAAATTTTAGGGCCTAAAATTTCATTCCGTCTCATATTTTTCTACTACAAACTGACCCCGGAACCCCCATCAGAGAAAGGAAAAGTTATTATATATATATATATATTAAATAGATATAATAATAAATCTGTTTATATAATATTTGGTGGGAATGATTTGGTGGGTGAAAGTGAGCTGCTTGGCGGAGGTTTGCGCTCTCTTGCTAATCTTAATTAAAGATTAAAGTGCTAATCTGGGAGCCTCAACTTCCTTGGAAATGTCTTGTTGCCGACATTGTATTATGTTCAGTTTTGTTAGAAGTATTCAGAGACTCTTAAAGTGAAAAACACAAAAAAAACGTTATTTTACTGCCATTTTTCTTTATCGTTTGCCTTTGAAATGAGTCTCTTTTTCGTTGCACAAAAAGTCCAGATTGAGGCAAACTATGCAAACCGTTAAAAACGACATGATTTTTCACAATTCCTGCTTCGCTAAATACGCGACAGGCCGATCTCCCCGCCTGAAAATGAAAACAAACCACTGCAGTCTGTGAAAAGATCCTCAAATGAGGAGCAAATCTTTTGTTCAGTTGTTTGTAAACGATGAGCCAGCGACGCTGGATAAAAATAAGCCTATCAACGGAATTACAGCATGGGCGTTCTCTGTCATGCAACCTCCGTGAGTTTAATAAGAGGCTTAATTGTATTGATCACAGTCAACGTTGTTTCTTCCTGAGCTCATTTCAAGCCATTATTCCTGTTTGCTACAACAAAACCAGCGAGTCAACATCCAGAAGCTCTCGCTGTAATTGCACGAAGCCTGAAATCAATTCGACACGGAGATACCTGATTGTAACAGCCCATTATTTGGCAGCTCAAAAGAGCTTTTTTGTACTTTTCTACACTTGATGATAACTACTGGAGATAATGCAGCAGGAAGGACCAGTTTGGTTGTTCAGGGAATGAAAGTTGGGTAGAAGACATTGAGCAAGAAATGTAAGTGTTTAAGGTTTATCGTCGATAGTTACAGGTAAAATAACAATCACTTTCAAATATATACAGTTAACTTTGCCAATATTATTATGCTACATTAGCTAAGCTAATGCTAATACATATATTTTCTACTAACTACTTTCTATAAGTGACACACTAATAAGGGATTTTCAGTAGAACATTTTTTCCAATAAATTTTACATTGTACATTCTGTGGTCACAGGTAGAACTATTAGTAAATAAGTCATCAATGTTCTGTCTTATCTTCACCAAAAGTGGAATATTCTTGAATTATTAAGGTTTAAGTTCCTGTTCATTTACAAAATAAGCCTAAATATTTCTATCCAAAATGTTGACGTTAGTTTGATTGTATTGTATCAGTTTTGATTTTTTCTTTTTGCATATCCTTGTTTTCATAATTATTCCCTTTTTTTTCTTTGTTCTCAGAAAACAAAGTTACTTTATCATTTTTTAACTGAAAATATTTGCTGCATCCTGCATAGTGACTTAATATAAGCTTTTGACAATATGAGATGGATGGATCTCTTGTTTAATGATGAAATATGTCTCAAACATTTTTGGTTTAATAAAAAAAAGAAAGTATAAATTGTTTAATTATCATTATAAGTACGTAATTTCCTTATAATGACACCTTTAAGGCAAGACAGCCTCTCAAATGTGCTAACTTTAACTTGACAGAATACAAGCAAGTCTGAAGGTTAAGCCATCTTTTAGTTCCTAAAACCAATAATTCAATTAAATATTGGGAATTTAAACATGTTATCCATATATGATATACTGAAGATTAATTTCTCTAATATGTTAACTGGTAAAGCTAAATTTCATATAACACTAACAAATCCAGATTTATTTGCAGATATATCTAAAACTAACCTGTTTTATATGTGAAAAAAAACCCATTAAAAAGTCATGAAAAATGATTGAGTGGATCGACAATTAATTGCATTTTTTAATGTATTTTACAACGTCACCTAAGACTTTAATCTTAATCACAAATTAGATTTTAAATAATGTACCATTATGAGACTGAGGAACTAAACCAACCTTTAATCACTACAGATGTATTTCTTTTCAATATTATCAGTTTACTACAGCTATACAACACTGCTAAAGGTTATCTTCCCACTGTCAATCGTTTCAGACCTTTTGACCGTGAATGGAAATCAAATTTCAACCTTTGAATTCAAAGTTCAACAACGACCTCGCAGTGCAAGTATTGCATCGTTGGACCGCAGTCTCTCTTGGCTGGAATTCAACTGTACTTTAACAACGTGAAATCTTGACGTCGCCTCTGCTGCGCTTCAGAACTACAAGAGAATGTTGACTTTATTGACCAGAATCGTGGGATGTTGATGATCAACAATATCAAAATATAAGTTGAATAAAAATTAAACAAAATCATTTAGAAATGTTTGATGTTGTAGTTCCTTTAAAATCTGGTATTTAGCTTATATTTGACATTTAAATAAAGTACGATGAACTGAGAATTGTCTCCAGTTTGTTTGATGTCTTTAAACATATTTTTACCTCACCCCTGTTTTCTAAATAATATTTTTGGTACTTGTTAATTTCAATAAAACTTTGCTGTGGCACAAAAATATTTAGGAACAATCTACATTTTCAAACACTATATAAATAATCTATTATATGTTTTCTGTTCACAATGCAAATCACAATTTAGTTTTTTTCTCTCTTGTCATCAAATTCTACTAAAGCAGGGGGTTTCAAACCTTCGGTCCGCAAGCCATTTAAGACCAGTGCGGCCGTCCATTTGATGTCCAAGTTTATATGAATGTGGGCGAAAAAAATCGGTCATTGTACAACGTCAGACGGTTAATGAATCAAGATTAAATGTTATCCATCATTTTGCTTTGATTTTACAGTTTAAAAAGAACAATAAAAATCACAATAAAATTTTGCTGAAATCAACATTTTTATTCGCAAGAAATGAGCAAGCGGGGCCTGGACTGTTAAATTTGAAAGCCCTGTTTTAACGAAATGGAAAGACATGGAGACAGAGAAGTCTAAAATTTTCTTGAATTTTAAATTCATCAGTGTAACTGGGAAAACGAGTGGAGTCGCCACACAAATAATTGGACCCGAGTTTAAGCCCTGAGGAACACCCCAACAGATTGGAACTAGACTCACCTTTTTTCTTGTTAAACTAAAGTTTAATGTTTACTTATTTGGATTGGATTGCCCTTGAGCCAAGCTTCATTGAGAAGGATACAGTGGAAAAGTAGTGCTGGTCTGATGAAGCTTCGTTATTTAGAATAGTGTCATTATTTTCAGAGTCCACTAGATGGCGGTCTCGGCACTATTTTCTTTTGTTTTAAACAACTGTTCTAATGAAACATCACATCATTTTTCAACTGATGGCGCCACCTACTGACCTCTAAACAACATGACACTGCCATGAAGCTTCATCAACCCAGTACTATCACTCTTTACATATTGACATACACACACTAGTACAAAACTACTGAAAGTTTCTAAGATGGAACAGAATGTACAGATACATTCCAGTCATCTATTAACCTCTGTGACTTGTGGACTTTTGGGACGAAACTGGAGAAGATCCGCCACGAAGAAAGGACCCGAGTTTGCACAAAATAATGAGTTGCCTCGAGCTGGAATTCCAACCTTCAACCTTCTTGCTGTGAGGCTGCAACTTGTTAGCAGGGTATGTTTTCTTTATTTTTCAATTTCCTTGTTTGTGTTTTATCTTTGCTGTTTTCTCGCAGACTCAAGGCTTTCTACAGTTTTGCACCACTCATAAAAAAAAAAAAAGGTAGAATACTCTGGGAAAAGTCGAGACGATTCATCACCAGATTCCCCCCCACATTTTAAACTTTACCTTCACTTCAGATTTCCATTTCCACCCGAAACATCGGGCGATGCTACATTGGCTCTCATTGAATTTCCAGCGGGAAGCAATTCAACACTTTGAAGAGTTATAATATTGTCTCTACCGTCTAGCGGGGACATTTTTATTTCACACATCTCATCGGAGAGTCTCGCGACCGTTTCTCCTTCCAAACAGCTTGTAACTCATCAGCACCAGTTGGAACACTTAAAAAAAAAATCATTTGCATCAGCGTTCACAGCCTCATTTCCTCGCCAGTGTTTGTGAAATGTTGCAAAACACGTTCTTTTCGTTTGTTAAAAACGCAGCAATAGTTCAACTTTTCCCACAGAAGTCACTTTTATGGAGTACGAAAAAAAAAAAAGAAGCTTTGAATTGTTTGTCCGTTTAGATCCTGCCAAACAGTGAAACAAACATTCACATCAGCGCCGATGTTCCAACATCGCATTCATCATCATTATTACATCAACATTTGAATAAATATCACATTTTCTCTAATGACTTACATCAACAATCGCGGTCCAGACGAGGGCGGATCTCAATAAACAGAATGAAACCCTTTCATTTGTTTGTTTCGTCCGAAAACCGATGTAATAAAAACTTCATTTGAACTATAACTGGACTCAGTATTCAACATTTAAGCAACACAAGCTCGACTTTAGGATCCTTGTAATGGCTTTGCTTCGGAACGCTGACCCCTGCAGATCGTAAAAAGAAGTTAAAAAAAACCCAACAATTTGTTTGATATAATAATAAAACCTTGTGAAGTTATAACATATTTTCTAAAAAATGTTTTATTCATTCCTGTAAGAGCAAGGTCAGTATTTTTGTCGTGGTCATCATGAACTGAGGGAAGTCATAGTATCTTAAATAAAACCCATAACTTAAACCTAAACTCAGACTCTGGCATAGTCAGTATAGTGAAACTGATTCGCTCTTCTTCAGGTGCTTCAAGTGACAGCGTGTTATTCCTCCTCAGTTACTTTACTCTTTTTTTTCCATTTTTCTTCATGTAGATAATTTTAAAGTGGTAAGATTTTTTTTTATTTACCTGATAACCAATGCAACCTATTTAACATTTTTATTTCTCCCTAATTTTGGGATAAGAAGTAGGTATATTAGTCTAACGCTGTCTCTTTGTTCACAAAGTTTTTTGTTTTTTTTCTAAATCCACCTATCACTTTAAATAACAGTATAAGTAATTCTAGGTAGAGTTTATTATTTTTCCTGAAGACCAGAGGGAGAAGAAACCACAATAATCTCATTGACAGAATTAAAGAGCTAAATGTCACCGAAAGGAAAACAGCTGTTTAAAAGGAAGAGAAAGCCCAAAAAAATCTTAGAAAATGTACTTGTAAATGCCTAACAAAGAGACTTTTTGTTAGGGATTTTTAACAACAACAAGTGGTTTTTCTCAGAGTTCAGCCATCAAGTTCATTAATATTTCTGCTGTAGAAAATTCTCTTCTGTTCACACTTTTATATTTAATCGGCAGTTTAAAAAGAACTGGTCGTCAGGAATGTATAGCTGAGTATCGTCTGCATAACTAGATATTAGGACGATTTCTTAACACAGGGGCATGCTGGCTCAGCGCTAGTTACCTTCAAGGTCAGGAGAGAGCGAACATGTGACTTTTCTGTGTGGAGTTTGTATGTTCTTCCTGTGTTGTGTGGGTTTACTCCGGGCACTACAGTTTCCTCCCACAGTCCAAAAACTTACACAGGTTGATTGGGAACTTGTGGGGAGATTGTAGGTATGAGTGTGAATGGCTGTGTGTCTTTGCGTGACACGAAAGACTGGTGTCCTGTCCAGGGTGTTCCCCGCCCACTCAAACCACCCCATAAGGGATTAAGCGGTAAAGAAAATGAATGAATGAAAACAAATGAAAACATTTAAGTCATTGGGTCATAAGAGTTTGCAATTGTTAACAAAGCAACATGTTCAAATTAAAATAAATGGAAATGAAATGAATATGTCACCAGTCTCAAAGAGAATAGTTGATGAGTCTAGACCAGGGGTCTCAGATTCTACTGGCCGAGGGGCCCCTAAGGCACAATTTTTTTACCCTGTTCATACTAAGGCTATCGTAACCGGTTGAATAGACTAGAGGTGCTTAACCGGTTGAAATAAGCATTGTATGAACACAAATCAACCGTTTTTTTTTTTTAAAGGGTTTCAACCGGTTGAGTAAAAACCACCTCAGGAGTAAGTTTGGTAAGGGTTTTCTGGGGTTTGCCGCGGCGAAAACCCTGGTGTGAACGCAATAACGCACCAAGAGGTTTTAGCCAGTTGAACCCCGCTATTTATGAGACTTTTCAACCAGTTGCTTATTATGAAAGGGGTCTTAATCATGGAGCTGCCTTTTAGGACTTTTATCCAGATTTATTTGTATGTTATTGTTTAAGTGGTTTCTCTGTGAATTCTTTCCAATATTTTTTCATTACAGTTAAGTTGCATCTTGTCTTTTAAACCAAAGTTTTATAAATTATAACATCTGATCAATAGTAGGGCCTCAATTTGCCTGCTGACTGCAAGTTTGAAACCTTTGCCATACATGTAAGTGTGTGTGTCAGTGGTTACACTTCTATGAGATAGAAACGACGAAAACCTCGGCGATCCCAAAAACAAGGAGAGGTTCTTAAAGTTTCTTCCAGTAAACAAGCCTATACACTGTATATTTAAACTTAGACCCCTCGTCTCTACTGACCTCCATCTAATTTATTCCCAGCCAGGCGGCGGAATCTCACGCGTCATGTCATGCAAGTTGAGAGTTGACACCAATTTCTTCAAATTCCCCCGGTGCATGATGGACACGCTGGCGGCGAAAAGTGCATCGCGGCGCAGCCACAAATGACTGATCAAACAGTGCCACCGCCTCACGGTACAGAAGCGCAGCCGGAGCGACGTATTCTCCGAGGCAGTTTCCTCTGAGTGACTCATTAGAAGCAAACGGGTCAATTTTCAGAGACAAATGCGACGGAAATTTCTTTTTTCCCGCCGTCGGAAGTTTCCAGAAGAGGCAGCGGCGGCTTCTGGGTAACTTCCTTGGGGGGGGGGGGGGGTCCTCGCCCTCGCTTTTCTTTGCCAACGTGAGCACCTGGTCGGCGATTAATTCATGCAAGTGTCGGGAAGATGAGCCGCGGTGTGAGCGCGAGCACAGTTCTTCAATCTTCGCTGGAAACAGATGAACCGGGAGCACAGCTGGGGAATGAATGCATCTTATTAAACCGCGGGAAAGAACAATATCTATGACCTGTCTCCCGGAGCGGTGAGACGCCCGGCGTGGAATATTTCTCGGGGTTTTTTTTTTAAGCCAGAGTTTCCTGTTAGTGCTCATCAACGCTCTGGTTCTCAATCACGCTGTCGATCCCGGATTTAATGGCCTGGGCCGAGCTAATATAGACATTTACCACTATGGGCTATATAACGCAAGGACAATAATGTGGACTCCCCAGTGAGTCCCTGAAGCCAAGGCTCCCGCCTCTCATTATGGTTGTATACGCGGCGACAGGACAGGACAGGAGTGACACGCGCCGCACATAAACTGGACCATGAAATAGGTATGGGCCCGGGCAGATTGGCGAAGGCAGAGCAGCGGCGGTTTTATTGTGGGTGAGGTGGAGATGGGTGGAACTGATTTTCATTTAATGACCAGCTGTGCACTGTGGACTTACTCAGGCCCATCTAAAAACATTGGCTTCTACGCAGTGAGAGGGCGGGGAAAAAAAAAGTTCCAGGACAGAACACGTATAGCAAGAAAAATACTTTGGAGTCTGGCTCCTGCTGACGTGACACGGCACACACACCTGGAATTAAATCAATAAACAATGTCTTCACGTTTGTGGCTGCTTTTTATGTCGCTGTGTGTCTTGTCTGGAGAGAACAGAACAACTGTCTCTGCGTTGGGAAGGTCTGGTAGGTTTTTGCTACACGGCGAGCGATTCTGTTGCAATAACATTGCAATTTGTGTTACGTTGCATTTATGTTGCGTTGCTTTAATGTTGCGTTGCTTTAATGTTGCGTTGCATTTATGCCACGTAGCATTTTTGTTACGTTGCATTTATGTAGCATTAAATTTGTGTTGCATAGCATGTGTTCCATTGCATTTATGTTGCGTGGAATTTATGTTGCATTGAATTTATGTTGCATAGCATTTATGTTGCATAGCATTTATGTTGCATTGCATTTATGTCGCATAGTTTTTATGTTGCATAACATTTATGTTGCATAGCATTTATGTTGCATTGCATTTATGTCGCATAGTTTTTATGTTGCATAACATTTATGTTGCATAGCATTTATGTTGCATTGCATTTATGTCGCATAGTTTTTATGTTGCATAACATTTATGTTGCATAGCATTTATGTTGCATTGCATTTATGTTGCATAGCATTTATGTTGCATAGCATTTATGTTGCATTGCATTTATGTCGCATAGTTTTTATGTTGCATAAAATTTATGTCGCATAGTTTTTATGTCGCATTGCATTTATGTCGCATAGCATTTATGTCGCATAGCATTTATTTTGCATAGCATTTATGTTCCATAGCATTTATGTCGCATAGCATTTATGTTGCATAACATTTATGTTGCATAGCATTTACGTTCCATAGCATTTATGTCGCATAGCATTTATGTTGCATAGCATTTATGTCGCATAGCATTTATTTTGCATAGCATTTATGTTCCATAGCATTTATGTCGCATAGCATTTATGTTGCATAACATTTATGTTGCATAGCATTTATGTTCCATAGCATTTATGTCGCATAGCATTTATGTCGCATAGCATTTATGTTGCATAACATTTATGTTGCATAGCATTTATGTTCCATAGCATTTATGTCGCATAGCATTTATGTCGCATAGCATTTATGTCGCATAGCATTTATGTCGCATTGCATTTATGTCCCATAGCATTTATGTCGCATAGCATTTATGTCGCATAGCATTTATGTTGCATAGCATTTATGTTGCATAGCATTTGTGTTGCTTTGCATTTGTGTTGCTTTGCATTTGCATTTCTGTTGTTTTGCATTTGTGTTGCGTTGCATTTGTGTTGCATTGCATTTCCTTTGTATTTGTGTTTGTCATGTATTTCTAATAGTGTTGTGTTGAAGCTAAGTTTGTGGTACTTTTCAGTTTGACCATTTTTTACAATTCTTTGTAGCAAAGCCAGTACTTTTGCTTTACAATATGGTTTATTTAGTGACTCTGCAGGTCTTTGTATAAACAATTCCTGAAGTTGATTGACAAGCTCTTTCCGACAGGTTGACAAGTCAAACATGCACAGACATCAATTCTTCAAAACTGCCTTTTCAGTTGCTGCATTTTTATGGAAGATCTACGCATATTTTCAAACATAAAATTACTTTTCAATGTAAGGGAATGTCTATACATATATTTATTTATTCATTAAATTGTCAAAATGGGACTAAATAAGTGATTTTTTCAAATTAATGTTTAATGTTTAATGTGTAACTTGTTACATCAACACTTTCAAGTGAAAAACCTTTTCCTCATTTGATGTCATTATTTTACTTATATATATATTCAGAATCATACAGAGGCATCTTTTCTGTTTTCGTCTCCGACAAATAAATCACAGCATTAGAGACTCCCAGTGGGAAACGGACGAGTCTGTGACCTTAATTTTATTTCTTCTATCTATCTAAGTGAAAGAGCAGAATCGATCTTCAGCTGGATTACTTCACCTCCACTTATTGAATTTGACTCTTGGGACAAAGTAATCTGGCTGCGTCTTCCTTAGATTTGGAGGAAATAAAATCTCTACCTACATCCGATATCAACGTCTCTGCTTCAAGTTTTTGGACTTTGAGTTTGATTTTTGAGTCTATTTCTATCCAAAGGTCTCGAGTGAACCGAAATAAACAATTGAAAAAGTTTGATAAAAAATGCTGGCCTTGTTAGCAGAGGTGGAAAATAACTGCAGTGAGAAGAAGCCCTTGTTAGTTTTCTACCTTTATCTTTGAGTTTTTCAAACCTGGACATTTTGTTTTTATTGTAACTGTTCTTTAACGTATACATTGAAAGAATACTTGGTCATCGTGAAATCAAGACAGTTTCCCAGCTTTGTTATGCCAGTAAAAAGGGTCACAAAACCAGGAAAAAGATAAAAAATTACAGACAGACGTACACAAAACAGCAATAGTGGTGTGAACCCGGGGGCAGAAATCTGCATAGAACCAGACGGAAGAACGTTGATTTAACACAAAAGTTGTATTTGTAAAAAAAAAAGTTTCTTCCTTCTCGACTTTTACTAATGAAAACATTTCAGCATAACGCTGAATCAGCAGGAATTCTTACCTGGTATTTTTGCAACAAGATGGTCACATAAAGAACTTCTTTAGTTTATAGATTATATAAGAGTTTATGTAAGCGTCTTTAGGTGTCAAGAGTCACAGGCTTACGTTTTTGGAGTAAATACAGTCGTGAAAAAACATGACCCAGACATTAATAATCAATTTTATAAGAATAAAGTGAAACACACACAATAAACCTGTCAGAAATACTGACAGGAGAGTTTTTCTTGTTTCCATGGATCCGGATCGCAAAGTCAAACTTGGCTCAGAACAAAACTTGTGTTTAATGACTGGTATTATCAATCCATAGTTTCCATAAAGCACAGCAACAGTTCAATTTGTGATATTAATTAACATAGTGAGTACAGGACTTTTAGTATCAAACTCCCTTGTTGTTTACTTTTTAGGTTTTATAGAATAAAAAATGTGATGAAAATGTTCGACTCGTTGTCAAGTAAACAGTCTCTCAACAAAGAATATGTTGGTAAGATCAGAGCAGAAAAACACTTTGTGTATTTTCTAAAAAAAAAATTTTAGGTTCTTGCTCAGTCTTGGTAAAGGGCCGCACAGGGGCAGGGTCCAGAATTTGTATCTAATTTAAAGTAGTTATTATTTAATTATTAAGCCTAAATAGTTGATTGAGTTCCGTTGTTTACTTCTTTTTTTTTCGTGTCTTTTTGGTGAATATCTTTTGCACCTCAAAATAATTTGATTGATATTCAGAATTTGATTTCCTTTACATTTTTAAATTAGGTTATTAAAGTAAGATTTTAATTGATTTTCTACTTAAATGCTTGTTTATAAAAAAAAGATTTTTTTTCCAAGTTATTCCATCATACTCTGGCTCTTTGCTATTCTCTATTGTCGTGCTGGCCCCAGTATAAAATGTGGCCCCTGAGGAAATTTAACTTCCTGGTTTAGCTAACGCTTAAGCTAACTAAGCTAACGTATTATTTTATGGAAGGTTCAATCATATAAGTTTGAAATTGTTTATTTTACGTTTAATTAAAAAAAAAGAAGAAGAAGGTATTCCTTTCTTTTATGTTGAGACGGCCCCTCACGACAGTCACAGTATAAAATGTGGCCCCTAAGGAAATTTAATCTCCCGGCCAAGCTCATGCTAAAGCGAACTAAGCTAACAAATAAAAAACATAATCCTTTTCTTAAATTTTCTGAAAGTTAGTCCATCTTCTTAGCCCATAGATAGCCCAGGGGTGGGCAATTAAAATTCTTCAAGGGCCACATTAAATTATGTGAATGTTGTCAGGGGCCGTAGAGCAAAAAGAAAGATGAAAAAATCTCTTAAAAAATGGACATGCGTCATTACCCCATGACATTTATTTAACTTAATAAGCTGCAATTTTATTCTTGTATAGATTCGTTTTTTTCAATACATTTCTTCAACAAACTTTTTTGAGGGATTAATATATACTCGAAAAATTACACACAAAGGAGGGAAAAAGTAAATAAGTGTTATGAGAAAATGTAAATTAATAATAAATACAAAATACATTTGTTAATGCATTCGAACCATTTACACATGATAATACTTTGACATTATGAGGGCCGCATAAATACAGTCAAAGGGCCTCATGTGGCCCCTGGGCCGCACTTTGCCCAGGTCTGGTTTAGCAAACGCTAAAGCCAACTTGGCTAATATTTTTCTAAAAAGAAATTTCCAATGAAGATTTAAACATATATGTTTGGCATCGTTTATTGTACGTTTAGTAAAAACAAAAGTTATTTATTGTATTTACTTGTAATTGTACTATATAAATAGAGATTATTATTATTATTTTGGCACTCTGTAAAATGTGGCCCCTAGGGAAATTTAATTTCCTGACCTAGCTCATGCTAAAGCTACCTAAGCTAAGAATTATATAGGTCAGTGTAAATTAATCGTCCTAATATGGATATATATATATATATATATATATATATATATATATCCTTTTTCTAAGTGGAAAGTTAATACATATGTTCAGCATTGTTTAGTTTACGCTTTATTCAAAAAAGTTTTTATTTTATTTTCTACTAGTTTTTGTGCTTGTTTAAAAATAAATAAATATATCATTTTAACAAGTTATTCCTTCATATTCTGGCTCTTCTCTCCTCTCTTTTGTCGTGACGGACCCTCACAACAGTCACCGCTAAAAAGAACTGGTCGTCAGGAATGTATAGCCGAGTATCGTCTGCATAACTAGATATTAGGACGATTTCTTTACACTGACCTAGGTCATGCTAAAGCTACTTAAGCTAGCACTTTTGAAATTTTAAGTCGTTCAAAAAAAGGAGGGTAAGAAATAAGATTTGAAATACAATTGCAAAATTACGAAATTGCATTTCTAAAGTAGAAAACTTGCTTTTAAACGAAGTCAGAAAACTTGTTGAAATCATACATACATGGTCACTATGGTTACGACTAACAAGGAACTGAAGATTCTTCTATATCAAAAAAAAAATCAATCTTTATCGCTCCTAACAGCCGAGTCAGCGACTTCTCCGTGACATTCCCACAGGTGGATCGTTCCGAGCGCTTCATCTTTTCGCCGTAGCCATTTACCTCCTCTTAATGTCCACCTCCTCGGGTTTTTAGGGCCGTCGTCGCGTCTCTCGAACCGGGGTCGGATTCCCACGAAGTCGATGCCCCGCCGGGGGGGGGGGACCCGCCCCCGGGGATTGGCGTGGGATCGTGCCATCGGGCGGAGGAGTCGCCGCTCGGCGCCGGCGCTCCCGGTTTTGATTAATGGACCTCTCTCTGCCCCTGAGTGAGCAATTATCAGAGGGTAGGCAAAGTCGTTCATCACTGTAACCGAGCAGCGGGTCGCTTCCACTTTGGAAAGTCGTACCTGCAGGGCTGAGCCCCCCACGTCCTCCCCCCACATTCACTCACCCGCCGCCTCGGCCGCCGCCACGTGTTTGACTCGCGGGGGTCGCTCCACGACGAAAGGTCAGCAGGTCGGGAAGCTGGAGGTGAACCAGGGGTTTTTAAACGAGAGGCTGCGATTTTCCCCGATGGTCGTCGTTCGTGGCTTTGATCCGTCACTCCAGCGACTCTAATGAGCTCAGAGACTCCGGTCGACGCCTGGAGCTCATGTGTCTGGTGTTTGAGTCAGAGTTGACTTCAAGCTTATTTAAAGATCGTCTTTAGTAAAAATAATGTTGGTAATTCAATCCGCCGTAAGTCACTGAATCTTTAACTAATATACTTATCTTGAGAATAACAAAAACTCAAGTGTTTTTTGTTTAGTTTTATTTAAGCTACTTCATTTTTTACATAATTGTTTGCACATCCTTTTTATTAACTCAAATTCAATTTTGAAATACCTGGATTACCTGGATTTTATTTTGTACTAACCCTTGTGTTGTCTCTGGATCAAGGTGGCCCAGAGGCCTGAAAACAAATGTGTTTGTGGTATCCCTTGTGTTGTCTCTGGGTCAAGGTTACCCGGAGGCCTGAAAACAATTTTGTTTGTGGTATCCCTTGTGTTATCTCAGGGTCAATGTGACCCGTAGGCCTGAAAACAAATGTGTTTGTGGTATTTCTTGTGTTATCTCAGGGTCAATGTGACCCGTAGGCCTGAAAACAAATGTGTTTGTGGTATCCCTTGTGTTATCTCAGGGTCAAGGTGACCCAGAGGCCAGAAAACAAACATGTTTGTGGTATCCCTTGAGTTGTCTCTCAGGGTCAAGGTGACCCGTAGGCCTGAAAACAAATGTGTTTGTGGTATCCCTTGTGTTATCTCAGGGTCAAGGTGACCCAGAGGCCAGAAAACAAACATGTTTGTGGTATCCCTTGAGTTGTCTCTCTGGGTCAAGGTGACCCGGAGGCCAGAAAACAAACATGTTTGTGGTATCCCTTGAGTTGTCTCTCTGGGTCAAGGTGACCCGGAGGCCAGAAAACAAATGTGTTTGTGGTATCCCTTGTGTCGTCTCTGGGTCAAGGTTACCCGGAGGCCTGAAAACAAATTTGTTTGTGGTATCCCTTGTGTTATCTCAGGGTCAATGTGACCCGTAGGCCTGAAAACAAATGTGTTTGTGGTATTTCTTGTGTTATCTCAGGGTCAAGGTGACCCAGAGGCCAGAAAACAAACATGTTTGTGGTATCCCTTGAGTTGTCTCTCTGGGTCAAGGTGACCCGGAGGCCAGAAAACAAACATGTTTGTGGTATCCCTTGAGTTGTCTCTCTGGGTCAAGGTGACCCGGAGGCCAGAAAACAAATGTGTTTGTGGTATCCTTTGTGTCGTCTCTGGGTCAAGGTGTACAAGCTCATATCATACATATGTTGCGGTGGAGGTCGAAACAACAGGGGATACCACAAACACATTTGTTTTTCGGTCCACCAGGTCACCTTGACCCGGAGATAACCCAAGGGTTTAATTTGTTTCTAGTCAAAAAAAAAGTTACAGTGGAACAAGTTGTTTAAAGAATTTATCAAAAATGGCCAAAATAATAGCCACAAAAAGAAAGAGATTTAGAGTAAATGGCTGTTTGATTTCCCTACAAATCATATTTTGGACTTCTTGGAGACATTTTATTGTAACAACAACTTCCATTATCAAACACCTCTGCCAAGGAGATTATTTTACAGAAATACATTTAACATATCTTGCAATCAAAGTACCAAAAAAAGAAAAATAAACATGACTAAAAAGCCATAGTAAATGTTCATGGATTCAAATGGTAACCTGGTTTGTATAATCTGATAATCTGGTCAACATTTCCTAAAAGTTGAATTGAATTTCTTTCATCCTTCTTTGAGTTTTCATTAGAAGGACGGACAAATAAACACAAACACCTCCTTGGCAGAGGTAATTAGTACACAAAGTTCATTTAATGGCAGCCATTGATCTCAACAAAGCTGTACAACAATTACGCAGAAACTGAATTTCATACCTATTAAAAAAGATAAAGATATTCTCAATTATTCACAGAACAAGTTGTTATAAAACTTTCACCAGTGTGAACTCAAGTTCTCTTTTTATCTACTCCTTATCTAGTCTTTTCCCAGCAGATTTCTCTCAAGTAAGGAAAGAAAGAACTTTGAGGTGAAGTGGAAGGAAAAACATACTTTATTTTATTAAATATTTTTGGGAAGTTCCTCGTTCTTCTCGATATAAAAGAATGTACACATCCTTTCTTTCCGATTACCATGGCAAACATTTGGCCTATAATGTCAAAAGTTTGCTTATTTTTGGTGCAAAAATGACAATACTTGTTATAAACAAATAAAGTAAAAAACAACAACGCTCTCATATAAAAATATGACCTTATTGTCCTATAACTATGATTTCAACATTTTTTATTTTAAGTCTATTTCCCAAATTCCTACTTTAGTAATTTAACTTTTACAACATGTCTTGTATCAATTTAAGCGAACACCACGCTAAAAGCTATTTAGCCACATAATTATTTGTTTTACTTGTTAGCGTCAGTTGATTTAAAACATCAAAGTTCAGCAAAATCTTTTTAGACTTTTATGTCCTTTTCAGTCTTTTATTTATTTTGGACTAATGAGATCACGAGACTGTATCGGAATCATTAGCTTCCTGTTTCCCGAGCTTCTGATTTTATTCAATACGAAACCACTTTTTGTAAAATCTAGCTAAAACTAAAAATATATATTTTAAGAGAAAAGCAGTTAATAATCATTTTAAAACATGATAAAAAAAGTAAAAAGATTAGCCTGAGATTCATTAAACAAACTAGCATTTGTAATACAAATGTGAATGCTAATGCTATTAGCAACTTTGAGCTAATTAGCTTTCTTGGTCATAAAATTCTAATTTCATCACAATTTCTTTATCCTTTTAAGATGCTATTGTATATATTTTTACACAAATATGAGACACAAATGTGATTCATCTTCTGGTTTATGACAAACAAGTGACGCATCACTTAGTGGGAGTCGCTGAAGTTTCCTCCACAGCCGACGCTTGTGTGTTCTTATTTTTCAGATGGATTCATTTGTATGTTAATGTCCACTTCAGACAAGAAGAAGCTGCTCCAGGAATATAAGAGGAGTCGCCGTTCGAGCACCTTTCGGGTATCTTTAGAACATTATTCCCTTGAAAATAAATAGATACACTGCATATAAAAAGTTGTTTTTATTAAGTAACCAACCCGAGTTTAATCCTGCATGTTCTTCAGCTAATGTGGTGGATGGGGATACATTTATTTATTCACTCCTGATGAATCTGTCTGTACGGACAGTGGGAAACCAGTGCCACTAGTGGGAAAAGGACAAATATTCGATCCAAACCCAGAGTTGCCTCAAGCTACAAATAATTAAAAGGCAAATCGATACCGAGGTGAAAACATTCAATTACCGCTTCATGTTTACAACTGTTTTCCAAATTCAAATTGGAGCAAACTCAACTCAGGTCTGTTTTCGATTCGCCAATGTTGTTGTGGTTTGGACTAAAAAAAAAACAGACTACTGTACATCACTGCGAGTATACGATCTGGGAAATCATCGCGATCTACTTGTGCAACTTAATTCCTAATCAAATGTCAAAGCTCAAAGCACGCATTTGATAAAATATGTATATTTGACATGAACTTGAAAATCAGGAGGAAACGAGTCTTTGTGTTTTGTACATTTAGTTGAAACACTTTTTGTTTTCTCTGTGACACACTAGGACAGGCGTGGGACATTAAATTTCCTCCAGGGGAAACATTTTATTCAGTGTCTATTGTGAGGGCCCATTACGCAAAAAAAGAAAAGTAAGTAAGTATAAAATCAAATAATAAAATCAAGATAAATATGATGAAATAATTATTCAATTGTATATATTTTTTTCTTTTTTAACCTGATATGAAATTCCTTTTTCACATTTAAATCTCACTAAGGGTCAATAAATACTCACAATAAACTGAAAAATGTTGAGGCAAAAGGCTAAATAAAATACCCCTTAGTCATATTTAGAGACTAATAAATAATAAAATAAATAAAGACGAAATAAAATAGTTAGTTTCTTCATGATCTTCCACTTGAGGGCCACATTAATACAGTTTAAGGGCAACATTTAAGGGACGCACTTTGCCAAGGTCAGTACTAGGAGCTTTCTGGGCGCAGTTTTAGTGTATCTGCCAATCAAATGAGGTCTGAATCGGCAGATCTGTTGTGTGGAGTCCCTCAAGGTTCTGTTCTGGGTCCTTTATTGTTTTTGCTGTACTTGATTCCCCTCGGTAAAATCATTCAGAGATTTCTTGATGTTTCTTATCACATTTTTGCTGATGACATCCAGCTCTACTGCTCTTTTGATCCAACTGAGCCCCAAAGGCTGAACAGCTTAGTCAGTTGTTTGCTAGAAATCAAACAATGGCTGTGTGAAAACACTTTACAGCTTAATGTGGACAAAACTGAAACACTGGTGATTGCTCCTGATGATAAGATTCCAGGGTTGAGTCAGTACTTGGGTGACTTAGGTCAGTCTGTCAAACTGAGCCTGAGAAACTTGGGTGTTGTATTTGATAAAGACATGTGTCTTGTTCAACACTGCAAAAAACTGACCAGAAACTGTTTCCTTCAACTGAGAAAAATCTCTAAACTTAGGAAAATGTTGTCACAACATGATCTGGAGCTTGTAATCCATGCGTTTGTTTCTTCTCGTCTGGACTATTGTAACAGTTTGTTTTCATGTCTTAACAAGAAGGAGTTGTCTCGCCTGCAGTTGATTCAGAACTCTGCAGCGAGAATTCTGGTTCTTACTTTCAGAGCTATTCATGGTCAGGCTCCTCCTTACATCACTGATCTGATCCAGCCTTACACCCCAGCTCGGGCTCTGAGGTCTGTGGATCAGAATCTACTTATGGTTCCACGCACACGACTCAGGACCAGAGGAGAGAAATCTTTTCAGGCTGTTGCTCCTAAGCTTTGGAACGATCTTCTCTCTCTTTGCGCTTGATGGATCTACTGACTCCTTTAAGAAACATCTTAAGACATTTCTATTTGTTCAGGCTTTTCCTTGATTTTCTGGAACTCCTGTGTTGTTCTCAGTATTATCTTGATCTTTAAAGTGTATATACTTTTTTGAGTATTGTTTTGTTTGTTTAAGCGCTTTGTGACCCTGTTCTGGAAAAGCGCTATATAAATAAATATTACTTACTTACTTCCAAGAAGAACGACCATTGAACGGACAAACTCATAACTGTGGAGCTCATGGCATGTTTTCCTGATATGCTGACCAACGAAAATATTTATTTAAAAATATGTATTATAAACACCGAATGGTATTGACTCTATGATTTTTCCCCCCTTCATTTTCCCCCAGACATTACATCATAGTATATTTAAATAAACTAGCTAAAGTACCCAGTGTAGCCGAGGTATTTTTTTAGGCGAACGGAAAATATGAAAAATATTTTTAAAAAAAATTCAAAAGCTATGTTTTTCAGTTTTTAATAGGTTATTGTTCCTTTTCACATGCTTGCTTGAACCTTTAACGCTTGGACAGACGCTGAAAAAACGGACTCAACTAAGGCCAAAACTATGGAGAACATGCAACTTTTAAAAGGATGTAATTTGCTTAACATTTGAGCTACAGAGCTCTGATTTAGTTTAAAACCTTCCTTGTAATGAACTGATCACTCTATTGTAAAACCACAATGGTTGTATTATAATAAGGGAGTAGTTAGCGCACGACTGTAGCTCAGAGTTTAACCCCCCGCTGACTCAAGTGCCCTTTATAGAATTAATGTGTCGCTGATTTCCCAGATTGTGTAAGACTTTTTTTGCCATAACAACATGGTGCATGGAGACATGGAGGTCATTGCTTCCACGGATCACAGATATTTCCCTGATCAAGTACTGACTGTAACCAAATCGAAAGGCAGCTCATATTCTCGTGCCTCATTCATGATATTTTTCTTCTCAAATACATGTATTTAAAAACATAGTCATCAGTGAACTGGGGCAGACACTCGCCTGTCAACACCCCTCATGCGTTTTCGTCTCAAAACACACAACTTAATCCCCAAATTATACCGAGAGAATGTAACTCAGAGTCTGTTTCACCTGAAACATTTTTACAAATGTATGGATGGATGGAGGGATGAAAGGAGGGAATCATGGACAGATAAATTGATACCTGGATGAATTGAAGGGCGGCTGGTATGATGTTGGAAGGATGGAATCATGGACGGATAGTAGATGGATAGATGAATGGATGAGTGAACGGTAGGATGGATGGATGGAGAGATTGTATAGATGGACGGATGGATGGATAGAGGGACAGAGGGATTGCTGATGGTTGACGGACAAATTAATGGAGGGAGAGACAGACGGAATCATGAAGAGATAAATGGATAGTTGGATAAATGGAAGGGCAGTGGGTATGATGTTTGAAGGATAGATGAATGGATGAATGAATGGTTGGATGGATGGACGGGGAGTTGTTTAGATGGACTGATGTACAGCTTGAGGGACAGGTGGATAAATGGAGGAATGGACAGATGGAATCATGGACAGATAAATGGATAGTTGAATGGTTGGATTGAAGGGCATGGGTTACGATGTTTGAAGGATAGATCAATGGATGAATCAATGGTTGGATGGAGAGATGTATAGATGGACGGATAGAGGGAAACACGGATGGTTGATGAACGGATGAATGGAGGGATGAACATATGGAATCATGGATAGATAAATGGATAGTTGGATGGATGGATGGAAGGGCGGGTGGTATGATGTTTGAAGGATAGATCAATGGATGAATGAATGGTTGGATGGATAGATGTATAGATAAACGGAGGGAGGGACAGACGGATAGTCGATGGACATATAAATGGATAACTAAATGGATAGAAGGACCGATGGTATGATGGTTGGATGGATGGAATGATGGACAGATAAATTGATACCTGGATGGATGGAAGGGCAGTGGGTATGATGTTTGAAGGATAGATGAATAGATGAATGAATGGTTGGATGGATGGACGGGGAGATGTTTAGATGGACTGATGGATGGATAGAGGGACAGGTGGATAAATGGAGGAATGGACAGATGGAATCATGGACAGATAAATGGATAGTTGAATGGATGGATTGAAGGGCATGGGTTATGATGTTTGAAGGATAGATCAATGAATGAATGAATGGGTGGATGGAGAGATGTAAAGATGAACGGATAGAGGGAAAGACGGATGGTTGATGGACAGATGAATGGAGGGATGAACATATGGAATCATGGATAGATAGATGGATAGTTGGATGGATGGATGGATGGGTGGGTGGTATGATGTTTGAAGGATAGATCAATGGATGAATCAATGGTTGGATGGAGAGATGTATAGATGGACGGATAGAGGGAAAGACGGATGGTTGATGGACAGATGAATGGAGGGATGAACATATGGAATCATGGATAGATAAATGGATAGTTGAATGGATGGATTGAAGGTCATGGGTTATGATGTTTGAAGGATAGATCAATGGATGAATGAATGGTTGGATGGAGAGATGTAAAGATGGGCGGATAGAGGGCCAGACGGATGGTTGATGGACAGATGAATGGAGGGATGGACAGATGGAATCATGGACAGATTAATGGATAGCTGAATGACTAGAAGGACTGATGGCATGATGGTTGGATGGATAGATTAATGGATGAATGAATGCTTGCATTAATAGATAGATGGATGGAATCATGGATGGATAGTGGATAGTTGGATGGACGGAAGGGCAGTGGGTATGATGTTGGATGGATCGAGGAATGGATGAATAAATGGTTGGATGGATGGATGGAAAGATTTTTTAAATAATACTGATAAATAATATACATAAACCACAGTCTACGACAACTGATACAATTTATCCCTAAAATAATACATACAGTGTGTAACAGTTAAAAAAAATGAAGCCCAAATAATAATATTGACTTAACAATATATATATTTTCTGCTAAATATATCTTTTTTTTTTAGGGAAAAAATGTATTATGTGTAGAAAATACATTTTCTTCCGACTGACGCACAAATAGGCATAAACATTTAATAAATTGATGTCATTTCTTTCATTATTTTCAGAAAAAAGAAAGGTCTTAACGGTATTTTTTGGGTTAAGTTAGTTCACATGTTAGATTTTCCAAGTTTTCTAAATGAACCAGCCTCTTGTGATCTGGTCCTATGATACCACGGTCCACTCACAGGCTTTCATGTGATGGAGAAGCTGCTCCTTGTCACTGGACTTTACCGCGCAACTATAAATTCACATTGATTTTCTATAGAAGATTAAAGCGATGCGGAGCATGAAGAGATCAAGGAGCTCGCCCGCACTACAGACGGCGAGCGCTGGTCGGTCCACGCGTAACAGATGTGTTGCTCGTATCTTACGCGCTCGCACATGAAAGAGCGGCGGCCCCGGCCAACATTAATGTCCATTAACGTGATTGACAGCCGCATCCTGAGCTCCTGTTTTGGGAATCGGAGCAACTGCCCGAGTTTAGGCCGAACCCTCGCTGACCCTTTCTTTGTGAAAAAAAAAAAAAAAAAAAAAGCTCTGACCCCCCGCACAGGTTATCAATCTGGGGGGCCACGGTTAGGGAATGTGGTTCAACTTTATGTTACCTGGCTACCGCCATCTCCTCGCGGTCCAGACGAGTAACCTCTGGTTTAATCATGAAGTGACAACCATCACCTTATGCGGATTATGTTTGAACTGATGCCGATCAATACGTCTGTAAATCAGCCCCGACGATCGATGAAGTTGAGGTGAAAACATACACTAAAGTCAGAGAGTAATAATACTTTACTACACCATAACAAATTATCATGACCCCTGTGAAGAGTATTTACTAATTTAAGGAGATTAAAAAAGTGTTTTATTGAAACAAAGAAGTCACCTACAGTAATAATAATATGTACAGTGTGTTCTGACTGCGTGGGTTTATACTAAATAATAATTATGGGGGTCTTCTGCCTCTTGCCCCAAGTAGCTGGGACAGGCTCCATCCCCTAGGGATAAATTATCCAATGGTAGAAAATTAATGCAGAATAGAAAAGACACAAAAACAACACTTATGACTGTTGAAGAATTAGGAAAAATAAGAAATCGATCCTGGTATGTATACAATTTTGATTTATACATTTGTACAAATATAGCTGTAAACAGAAAGGCTAAAAGAAACATTTATTCATTATAAGACTGTTTTTTGTTGCTAATGTTGGTGGATACAAGGAGATTAGCAATATAATCCAACATTAATTTGATTTTAATTGGAATTATTCCAAAGATTAATGATCGAAAATGGATCTACAGGTGAAAATAATATTAATTTTTTTTTTTCATTAAAAATGTACCTTTGAAGGTTGGTTTAAGCTGTTGCTAATGCCTATGTTGTACTGTATGGTATATGCAATATGCTATATGCAATGCACTTTTTGCTATATGCTATACACTATACACTGTTTGCGATGTGGGATATGCTAGATGGAATACGGCATAAGATAAAATAATTATGCCATAGGAAATACTTTATATGCTATGCGCAATCAATTATATGCTGTACGCTATATGCTATACTGGACACATTGTATGGTATACGAAAAACGCTATATGCTATTCGCTATATGCTATACACTATATGCTATACTCTATATGCTTTACGCTATATGCCATATGCTACATGCCATATCCTTTATGCTATACACCGTATGCTATGCTCGACACATTGTATGGTATACTAAATACGTTATATGCTATGAATTACATGCGATATGCTATGCGGAAAACGCTATAAGCTATACATAAGCAATAGCAATATGCTATATTATATACATTATATGCTATATGCAATACGCTATATGCTATATATGATCTGCTATATGCTACACAGAATACTCTTTAAGATATCCGCAATATACTATACGCAATACGTTATATGCTAAAGGCAATATGTTATATGCTATAAGTTATGTGCGACGTGCTATATGCTATATGAAAATATGCTATCTGCAATTAGCTATATACTATACTCCACAATTCAATGCTAATCGTATATGCTGAATTAATATGATATGTAATATATAACGCTCCAAGCAATATGCCTTTTGCTAATGCTATATCATTTATAATATTTTGATACTATTGTCATATTACCGTTCACTGGGCCTGATACATACATTACATTTTTCAGTCTTCTTTACTACGACGTCTCTTCTCGGTACTTTTCTTAGAGCTAAGGAAACAAACAATAGTCAGAGATTTATTATATTTGTAACAGATAGCTTATTTTGTGGTGCAACTTTAGTTTAATTGTGGTTTAAGAAGTATTCCAGAGCCATCAGACACATTCAGGTGACTCTATATTTAAAAAAAAAAAGTTTTTGTTGAGTGTAAAGAAAAGATCTTCATTACAACAACAAACCAGTCCAAGCTAACCTTGTTGCTCTAATGCAGCCCCAGTGATCCGTGTCTCTAACCACACATCAGTCAAAACAACAACTTGTTACTATTTCAGCATTCTTGTTAGCATACGTTCTGGAATTCTTTGAGATTACTCGGCCCATTGCACATTACACAACTGTAATAAAAAAAAACCGCATGTTGAAAATGCAATTAAACAAATTGTTGTTTCTCCTTGGGAGCAACAATTTGCCTCCAATTTACCTGAATCTAATGGTCAATTACCAGTGTGTCTCCGGGCTGACCTAGACACTAATGGCTCTGGAGGAAGACCAGAATCAGATTCTCTTTTAATGGCGTCTAATGGGCTACACTCCTATATATTATGAATGCAAAGGAACTGAGCAGAATCCATCCTGCCAGACTTTTGGAACCCTTTTTTTATTCATTTGATTCTCTCTTCACCTCCAGTTAAAGATTTTCACCTGCTTTAATGTGTTTTGGCAAATCTTTGCGCTTCAGAAAAAAAAAGTTTTTTTTTATGCATTTGTTTTTCAAAGACTGACTGCTGACTTATCACTGTGTAATGCATTTAAGATGAGCAACATCCAGGTCAGTGTTTACACTATTTGTATGGGAATGTCTGGAGAGAAAGACTTTTGATTCATTGGGTCACGGTACGAATCCTGAGCAGACGACGCTCGACACTTGACCGTGATTTATTAAAACATTTTACTAAACTTTGAAAGAAGTTACAGTTACTTTCCGACTCATTCTACTAGAGTCAACTCTAGTATAGATTAACTATTGTGCTGAAGTGTCCAAATCCAGGCTTGCGGGCCAAATACAACCTCCAAGAGCTTTAAATGCAAAACAAAACAATGAAGAATAAAAACAGATCTGACTCCCTTTTGAAATAGGGCCAATTGAAGACAGTTAATAAAAAGAGCAGTTTTTTTAGTCCAAGACTTTGACTCTTAATTAGTTCTTCTTAAATGTATCTCCGTGAGGCAACTCTTGATAGCTGGATAGATGGATGGATGGATAGATGTAGAGATGAATAGGTTGATGGACATATGGATGTAGGGATGGAGGGGTGGACAGATGAATGGACGTACGGGTGGATGGAGGGAAAGTGGAGTTATGGTTGGATGGATGGATGAGTGGATGGATCGATGGATTGATGAATGGAGGGAAAGACGGGTGGAGTGAGGGGTGGACAGATCTATAGACAGATGAAAGTATGGATGGTTGGACGGATAGAGGGACGGGAGGGTAATTGATAGACGGACTGGTGGAGTTAGGGGTTGAGAGATGAACTGATAGATGACTGGACTAATGGATGGAGGAACGGAAAAAGGATGAATGGATTGTTGGATTGATGGACAAGTGGTTAGATGGAAGGATGGACGGATAGATTGTTAGAAAGACAGATGGATGGATAGACAGATGGGTGGACGGATGGACAGGTGGAAAGATGAAAGTATGGATTGTTGGACTGATGGATGGAGCGACGGGAGGATAATTGATAGACGGACTGGTGGAGTTATGGTGGGATGGATGGATGAGTGGATGGATTGATGGATGGATGGATTGATGAATGGAGGAAAGGGCGATGGATGGAGAGGGGGACATATCTATAGCCAGATAGACAGATGAATGGATATATTGTTGGACTGATGGACGGAGGGCTGGATGGACAGATGAATGAATAGACGGACAGATGGAGTGATGGATGGATAGATGGTAGGATGGATGGAAAGAATGACCGGTAGATAGAGGGGTTGAGAGATGAACAGATAGATAATTGGACTAATGGATGGAGGAACAGAACAACGGATGGACAAATGGTTACATGGAAGGATGGACGGACAGATTGTTGGATGGATGGATGTATTAATTGATGAATAGATAGATGGACGAACAAATGGACAGATGTTGGATAAATGGATAGAAAGATGGATGGATGGATGGATAGACGGATGGGTGGAGGGATGGACGGATGAAAGTATGGATGGTTGGACTGTTGGATTGAGGGACGGAATTGGATGGATAGACAGATGGGTGGAGGGATGGACGGATGAAAGTATGGATGGTTGGACTGTTGGTTTGAGGGAAGGAAGGATAATTGATAGATGGACTGGTGGAGTTATGGTACGATGGATGGATGAGTGGATGAATTGATGACTGGAGGGAAGGAAGATGGATGGAGAGGGGGAAAGATCTATGGACCGATGGACAGATGGATGGATGGATGCTTGGACTGATGGCTGAGGGGCTAGACGGACAGATGGATGAATAGACGGACAGATGGTGTGATGGATGGATGGTGGGATGGATGGAGAGTGACGGGTAGATGTTAGAGGTTGAGAGATGAATAAAGAAATGATTGGACTAATGGAGGGAGTAACGGAAGAACGGATGGACTAATTGTTAGATGGATGGACGAATGGTTAGATGGATGGATGGATTAATGAACGGATGGATAGATGGACGGATGGAGGGACGGAAGAAGAGATGTTAGATATATGGATAGAAAGACGGATGGATGGATGGATGGATGGATGGATAGACAGATGGGTGGAGGGATTGACGGATGAAAGTATGGATGGTTGGACTGATGGATGGAGGGACGGAAGGATAATTGATAGACGGACTGGTGGAGGTATGGTGGGATGAGTGGATGGATTGATGAATGGAGGGAAGGACGGTTGGAGGGACGGACAAACGGACAGATGTTAGATAGATGGATAGAAAGATGGATGGATGGATGGATAGACGGATGGGTGGAGGGATGGACAGATGAAAGTATGGATGGTACGACTGTTGGATGGAGGGATGGAAGGATAATTGATAGAGGGACTGGTGGAGTTATGGTAGGATGGATGGATGAGTGGATGGATGGATGGATTGATGATTGGAGAAAAGGATGATGGATGGAGAGGGGGAAATATCTATAGACCGATGGAAAGATGAATGGATGGATGTTTGGACTGATGGAGGGCTGGATGGACAGATGGATGAATAGACGGACAGATGGAGTGATGGATGGATGGAGAGAATGACGGGTAGATGGAGGTGTTGAGAGATGAATAGATAGATGATTGGACTAATGGAGGGAGTAACGGAAGAACGGATGGACAAATTGTTGGATGGATGGACGAATGGTTAGATGGATGGACAGATTGTTAGATGGATGGATGGATTAATGGATGAATAGATAGATGGACAGATGAAGGGATGGACGAACAGATGTTAGATATATGGATAGAAAGACGGATGGATGGATGGATGGATAGACAGATGGGTGTAGGGATTGACGGATGAAAGTATGGATGGTTGGACTGATGGATGGAGGGACGGAAGGATAATTGATAGACAGACTGGTGGAGTTATAGTGTTATGAGTGAATGGATTGATGAATGGAGGGAAGGACAGTTGGAGGGATGGACAAACGGACAGATTTTAGATAGATGGATAGAAAGATGGATGGATGGATGAAAGTATGGATGGTTGGACTGTTGGATTGAGGGATGGAAGGATAATTGATAGACGGACTGGTGGAGTTATGGTAGGATGGATGGATGAGTGGATGGATGGATGGATTGATGATTGGAGAAAAGGACGACGGATGGAGAGGGGGACATACTGTATCTATAGACCGATGGAAAGATGAATGGATGGATGTTTGGACTGATGGAGGGCTGGATGGACAGATGAATGAGTAGACGGACAGATGGAGTGATGGATGGTGGGATGGATGGAGAGAATGACGGGTGGATGTTAGAGGTTGAGAGATGAAAAAAGAGATGATTTGACTAATGGAGGGAGTAACGGAAGAACGGATGGACTGATTGTTAGATGGATGGATGGATTAATGAACAGATGGAGGGACGGAAGAAGAGATGTTAGATATATGATAGAAAGACGGATGGATGGATGGATGGATGGATGGATGGATAGACAGATGGGTGGAGGGATTGATGGATGAAAGTATGGATGGTTGGACTGATGGATGGATGGATTGATGAATGGAGGGAAGGATGGATGGAGGGACGGACAAACGAACAGATGTTAGATAGATGGATAGAAAGACGGATGGATGGAGGGATGGACGGATGAAAGTATGGATGGTTGGACTGTTGGATTGAGGGACTGAAGGATAATTGATAGACGGACTGGTGGAGTTATGGTAGGATGGATGGATGAGTGGATGGATGGATGGTGGGATGGATGGAGAGAACGACATGTAGATGGAGGGATTGAGAGATGAATAGATAGATGATTGGACTAATGGAGGGAGTAACGGATGGACGGATTGTTGGATGGATAGATAGATGGAGGGACGGACAAACGGACAGATTGTCAGATAGATAGATGGAGAGACGGATGGCCACTGACTGACCCCTATTTACGCCGTTGTTATTCCGGACCAAAGGAAGGAGCAGGTGTAGTGCAGTCGTCGCGTTCGTATGAAAGATGCAACGATCCATTCAACTCAAGTGTGAGTTTGTGGAACGCGACCGTGATTAAAATTAAATTGGCTTAAATTGGCGCAGGACGGGGCCCTTAACGGCGAACGTAATAGCGGCCATAAGACATCTGGCGGGCTCTCGGGGAGACAGTGAAGTGTGTGTTCTGGCACCTTGTCGCGCGAACTCCTTCCTGAATCTTGATGTCGGCATCTTTCTCCTCCATCTCCGGCTCACATCTTTCCTCTCGATATGCAATGAGTGAGATGGAAATCGAGTGGGAGGTCTGCAGTCGCAGGATAAGACGGAGTGGACGAAAGCTGAAATTCAATTTCTTTAAAAAAAAAAAAACAATTTTATACCTCAAACCTTTTAGGGATGTTAAAAATGTGTCATGTCGGATCAGGAAACATAAATTTCCCATAAAAAAGATTTTATATTTCGTGTTGATAGAAAAACAGACACGTTGGATTCTGTTTGAGCTAAAATAAATGACAAAGAACAGTTTGAATACAATTAAAAAAAAGGTCGTACACTACGATTAATTAATGTGGGAAAAATA
Source organism: Callionymus lyra (assembly GCF_982586985.1). Taxonomy (NCBI): domain Eukaryota; kingdom Metazoa; phylum Chordata; class Actinopteri; order Syngnathiformes; family Callionymidae; genus Callionymus; species Callionymus lyra. The sequence goes on along the minus strand of NC_141832.1, from coordinate 16,075,892 downwards.
CAATTAAAATTGCAAGAGTGATGGACATAAAAGTGACTTTTGGATAAAAACAAAAGTGACAAAAAATGAATATTGAAACATGAATAATTCAACGCTAATTTGGAATTTAGAGTGACAGCTCAGCCACTTTCAATCCAAATAAATCCTTTTAAGGAAATAAATGGTTTTTCAAAATCAATCAACGGGCAAAACATCAGAGACTTAGATTTACTTTAACTTTAAATGTAAACTATGTTTAAAAAATATAAATTGCTACTTTTTTCTAAACTTTTAAACTGTAAATGAGAATAGAGTGAATCCAAGCTTTTTTAATTTAATCCATTACGATAAATAACAAATAATAATAATAATAATAACTTAGCATTTATATTGAATAAAACCAAACTTTTTAAAACTTCAAATTTTTACCCTAATTTAGAATTTATTTATGCAATACAAATAAATGTTTTTAAGGAATTAAAGGCTTTTCCAAAATCAATCTACAGGCAAAACATCAGAGAATTAGATTTACTTGAAATTTAAATTCAAACAACATTTTCTAAGCATAATATATTGAATTAAACAACACTTTTAAAAAACGTTTTATTTATTTGTATCAATTTGGAATTCATTTAAACTAACCAAATTAATGTTTTTAGTCGACAATATAAAACTAAACAATATTGACAATTAAAAATACTTTTAAACTAAAAATAACAATAGAGTCAATCAATGTTTAATTAAATGTATACGGTTAAATAAAAATGAAAAGATTTAATTGAATGAAACTAAACCTTATACTATTATGTTCAATAACTTTATTAAATCAAAACAAACCTTTTAAAACTTTAAATATATATATATATATATATATATATAACACTCACCCACGTCACGATTGGGTTCGATTTATGGATAAAACACACCAGTCGATCTTTACAGTAAGATACAGTGTTAACAACAAGAACAACAACAAGAGGCAACATGAGGTTTTCAACAGTGAAGCCGCAGTTCGCCGAGTGTCCACTTGAGGCTGGCATCATAAAGACCAGAAGTCATGTACATAGCCAGGCAAAAGAACTGACTTTGATGCGATTATTAACCATATTACAAGTTGGTTCAGAGGTCATTTCGGTCTTAAACCCTTTTCCCTTCTAATTATATTCCCAGTTTTCCTAATTTTTAAAATAAGAGGAGTTGTTGAATTGTATATGCCTTATGTTCTATATTTATTTATAGTTGTTATGTGGCTAACAACTAGCATCACAAGAAACGACAAACCAAGAACTAAAACAAACAAAAAAGGCAGTAATAATAAATAAATACGGTAAGACACTCAACATTTACACTTAAATATTTTAAGAAATTCATTAAAAAAAACACTGATTAGACTTTTAAAAAGTAAAATGTCTTTCTTAAAAAACAAAAAAAAATGTAGAAAAGACAGGTTGTCACTCACAAAGTGATGAAAAAAGGAAAAAAATTAAGTTTAATAAAAAGGATTTAATTATTATTATTACACTCAAATAACCTAATACAATTATTTTTTTTAATTGCATGATAAATAGAATATGCCCAGGGATTATTTTACAAGATAATTAACCTCAAATGAAGTTTATATTAAGAATGCAAAGTTGATGTAATTTAATTTTAAATATCGCAACAGATTCCAAAAAATAACCCTGCAGCTGCCATGGGCTAAAACACTGGAGGACTTATAAAAAAACCTGTAACTTCCTCAATATTTGAGTTACAGATCTATCACTTCGTTAAAAACCTTCTTTGGAATGAAGGGAAGAGAATTAGCCTTTTCATTAATAATAATGGAGAAGTTAGCGCGTGAACATTTTTGGCCATTTTGATCTTTGTGGACGAATAACACGAAAAATGAAAAATAAACTAAGTCTGGACTAAGAGCGGCCATTTTGAACTCAATAAAAGTTCCCGTAAGAAGCTAACCAAGGTGACTCAAGTGACCTTGAAATATCTAAAATAGAATCGTGGACGGCGAACCGTCTGTATTAGAAGAACATTTTTTGGTGCATATTTCAAAGTTTCTCTCTGGTAACGAAAGGAATATTTTTTTGAAGTGTCTTGTTGCGGCGTTCCTCTTGGGTCAGTACTTGAACCACTTGAATGGTTGAATCGCACCGAGATTGAAGCGGAGAGTGAGCGATGAGGATTCAAGAGAGCACCATCAAAAAAAAAAACCCCAGAACAACCACAAAAATCCATTTCTCCTCAACAAGGTCTTTCGTTTTCCACTCTTCAAAAGCAGGGATGGATTTGTTCGGAGCGGCGATATTACTCGAGAAAACCTCCGGGCGTTTTTTTTTTTTTTTTAACAAACCGAAACAGAGACGTCAAGATGTTCCTGGCCGGAGAAGTTTGGAGTCAAACTTCTTCTTTTTTGGACGGTGATCAATGAGGATCCAGGGGGGAAAGCTGTAATCTAGTTGAGTGACAGCAGCGCACAATAGCTTCCTCCACCGCTAACCAGCAGACATTCAGCAAAGGCAATGCAATTCTGGGAAGAAGAAGCAGGAGCGAGGAGGGCAACGCACTCAACCACAAAGAGATAAGAAAAGAAAAGAAAAAAAAGATGAAAGACAGCCAAGGTGGGCAGAGAGAGACAGAAAGAGAGAGAACCAAAAAAAAAAAAACCCCACAAGATCTTAAATTTTTCTCTTCGCAACTACACATTTCTTCAAGTCATCCGGGGGGGTTCGCAGCGTCTTTCTATTAGCGAGCACATTTTCCTGGTTTCAGATGAACACATCTTTCAAAAAAGGGGCTCCTAGGAGATGAGATATTTAAAGATAGCGAGGATTTGTGAACCTCCCCCAAAAGAAAGGGAACATCTGTTTGCTCATATTTTTTTATCAAAAAATGGATATTAGTGTGTTTTAAAATGAGTTTTTTCATAAACCTTCTTCAACACTGATAAGATAAATCTTTTTTTTTTCTCTTGCTCCCATTTCCCTTGAACCAACCAGTGAGTTCACCCCCCCCCCCCACCCCCCCAAGTAAGGAGGTCAAATAAAAACGATAAGCATCTGCTTTTTTCCATTGGAAAAAAAAAGAAAAAAAAAAAGGTGATTTTTATTTAGGGTACAACTGTTAATCATGACAAAAAAAAAAAAAAGAAGTGATAAATGTGGACCCCGGCGGTGTTGGAGAGATAAGGTTAGTAGGTTGGACGAAAAACTAGGCCATAAAGCGTCTGCTCACATCTACTAAGTATGGGAGGAATATAAATTTCAGTCGAGACGAGAGAAAAGGGGATTTTTTTTTATTTATTTTTTTTCATTTCTCGGTTTTTTTCCCCTCGTAAGACCTGGCTTTATCTCCCGATGTCGCTCGCTCACTCGTTAGACGTTTCCTTATAAACAAGCAATCTTCTCCAGGATAACAAAGCTCTAATTCAGTGAAAGACATTTGCTTTCACTCTCAGGTGCCCTTATCTCCGCCAAGAGATATCAGATAATACACAGAAGCAAATTATATTTTTCTGGAAATGCGGAGCAATAAAGCAGAAATCCAGTGAGTGTTACTTGTGAATACTCTTGTCCTCTTATAACCCCCTCCCTCTCTTTTTTTTACCTTCTGTTTGTTTTCTTCACGCCGGCACAGACAGGCTTGATGAGGGAATTCAAGGTTTGTCTGAGTGTAGAGAAGCCAAGAGTGTTTCCCTGCTGGTTTAGAACAGACAAGCTTAATCTACACGTCAAACATATAGGTGAGCGCAGACCTCTGCCAAGCAGCTCCCTTTTTTTCTGCCCATTCTAGTGATTTATCCATAAGTAAGTAAGTAAGTAAGTAATATTTATTTATATAGCGCTTTTCGAGACCAGGGTCACAAAGCGCTTAGACAATCAAAACAATACTCAAAAAAGTACATACTTTAAAGATCAAGATAATACTGAGAACAACACAGGAGTTCCAGAAAATCAAGGAAAAGCCATAGATTTAAATACATTTGATGAAATACCATTGAAGTTATCGTCCAATTAAACTGTCGTACAGGGGACAGCAGGGGGCGGTAGCGTTTGCAAACTCGCCTGCACAACACAGTAGAAGCCGGAAAATCATAAGACTTAAAACTACTACTGTTTTTTTTTTGTTTTTTTTATTTGCTGACGATAATCCAAAATACACAATTTCTTGTTTGATATATTCCTCGTACTGATGTGATAAATTCAATGGATCACTGAGTTAATGTGGGCCGGTGGGTTTTTACTAGTGATGGTCTGATGAAGCTTCATGAAACAGTGTCGTGTTGTTTAGAGGTCAGTAGGTGGCGCCATCAGTTTTAAAATGATAAGATGTTTCATTAGAACAGTGAAAACAAAGGAAAATAGTAAAGAGGCCGCCACCTAGTGGACTCTGAAATAATGACACTGTTTCATGAAGCTTCATTTGACCATCACTGGTTTCTACTATGCTTACAATCTATTTTTTTTTACTTTGAGGGCCACCTAACTTTTCCCTTCTTTGATAGGTTTGCCTTAGAGTAAAAATTTAAACGTATAAACCTCTCTAGATTTTCCGTAGAAAAAATAGTCAGGAATTACAATTTTTAGGCCCTAAAATTGACACTTTTCAACTGAGACTTTCTGAGAGAGCAACAAAATGTAGAGGTGTAGAATATGACAACAAAAAAAAACACATTTGTCTTGATTTGTATTTAGCTACTAAAAAATGTGGAGTCAAGGGGAGCACTGGTGACGACAGTACTTTAAAAAGATATTGATGGGATCTAAAGTATGGTTATCAAATGTATTTAACCACATACAACACCATTTCTGCTGGTGTTTTCATGACTGCCTGTGCTAGGAAAGAATGTGGGAGTTGACGTCTTCGTGCCTGAACCTGCATTAGTGTTTGGTCGAGTAAGATATTTAACAGCTTGTGAAACTAAGATGAAGATATAACAGCGAAACAAACTGCTCTTCGCTTCAATGAGGATACGAGACTAACAGATGTAAACTCTGTGTTATTCTTTCTCACTTGTGTACGAGTAAAATGTGTGTCCTTAAACCAGATCTGATTTCTGTTCTTTGTTTAAGTAAGACAAGTATAATGCCATTTTATCCAAATTTTAATCTACTTAAATGGATAAAACTTCTTGGTACTCCTTTCAAAATAGTTTAAAATTTAGTTCATGGTCACATTATATTAACGGGAGGGTTGGAGGTGATGTTATACGTTTTGATTCGTACCTTAAAAATGATTTTTAATCGATAAAATACGATTCACTACTACAATGACTTTAGTATTATGTTAAGGTCGGCAAACATAGTGTGTACTTATATTGAAACTATACAATCATGAATAATCAAAATGTTTTATTGTCGCAACATTAAGTTAAAATACATAAATATACAAATATATATGAGCTTGAGGTAAAAAAAACTTGGCGCCACCTTTGCTCTCCTCCTGCTTCAGAGTCTCTCTCCTGCCAATTTGCTTCTTTTTTTTTTCTTTCTGTCCGTGACAAAATTGTGTCGAGGCTACTTTATGTTCTTGGCGTGACTTCTTTTCACTTCATGCGTGTTACTCCGGACAGACTTCCCTGGTGATGATATTCCAGGAATCCCACGGTGATGCATCCTTTATTCTTCCCGTGTTGGGTCGTAGACGGCGACAAAGGTCTCGTTACTTTCTGCCATATTAACAAACTGAAAAAGAAACTGAAAGTTAGAAAATATATTTAATAAGATATATTTATAATTCTGTTAAGATATTCTAAGGAAATGAACATTTTCTCCAAACGTTTGATTCATGTGGAACATCAAGGACTTTCATACTCAGCAGATGGAGACTTTCTATCACACACACACACCCACACACACCCACAAAATGAAGCAAATGACCCGAGCACAGTTTCACTCTCACACCTTATCTGTTGCACTATCAACCCCAACAGTTTCATTGAATGACTGCAGCTTCTCTTACAGCAACAGCTGCGTCAGCGTTCTTCCTTACAATAGAGGAAATGTATAGGAGGTAAAGAAACTGATTCAATTATAGATTTGTGCATGAATAATGAACGAAATAAGAGGTTAAACACATATATAACAAATTATGAAAATGAGTAAAATATGGCGCCTTTTGTCAAAGATTATAAAAGTGAAAAAATTGTGTCACAGTACATTAGCTACCGGCCAAACCATCTCTAAGGACATTTTTTTTATTAGATTTTCTCATTCTTTGTATTTGCAAGCTGGAACGAGGTCAAGAAAAAAAAAAAAAGGATCTCTTATTCATACATTTTTAGAAAAAATGTTTTAAAGTCTCTTATTTTGTGGAATTAATAACAAAATAAAACTTTTTCTTTTAAAAAAAAGGATTTTTTCTTATTCAGGAACACACATTTTAACTTTCTTACTTTATTAATAAACTCTGTAATTCAAATCTTTATAACTTAATAGTTATACAAATGATTATCAAACACAACATTCCAAACTCTTTTTTCAGACACTAGAAACTGGGCAGCAATTTTCTTTCCCTCAAGGCTCGTTTACACTTAAGGAAATTTAATGTAAACCAAAAAATATATAATAATTTGATTTGTTTTAAAAATCTGATAGAATTAAAAAACATGTATTAAAGCAACATTTTAATATAATAAATCGGTCATCTTCAAAGGGGTTTAAGCAGCAGTAAATAAGATTTTAAAATAATAAGCCAAAGTAACTGTGATGTCTTAAAATCTCTGATGTGCCAAGGCCAAAAACAGCATTTGGAACTCGTTTACCAAACTAAATAAAAACTTGCTGTGTTGGTTTCTGTTTGTTATCTTGATCAAAAAGCACCTCAGTTCATATGAAAACACTCTTGGTCTCTTACCCACTGCTGTAGAGCAGTTTGGTGGGTCACATTGACCCTCAAACATATGTTACGCCCAGAATAAGCTAGAGAGTTCTAACGTACAAGTGTTCAAAAGTAACATACTTTATTTAAATTACGGAAAATAATGTCAGAATATTACATATACTTGAATTGAAGGTGTAAAAGGGATTTAAATAACTACGTTTTTAGCTAAAAAATGAAAATCAAATCAACTTTATTTACCTTAAACAACGTTTGTTGGTCAAATGTCAATAACGTGTCTTCCCGCTCCACTTGAGGCTCTAAAAGCAGGAATAAGAAAAGAAAGAAACGTCTTGAAATTTCCTCGTAAACCTTCTCATGACTTGATTGATTGATTTCGCCTCTGACATTTGTGAGTCCCGGCTCTTCCAGAGCGAGATGCAGTCCCGCACGGCGCCGATGAAGACGGTCCAGAAGGTGTACCCGCAGTCGCCGGAACAGCAGCCGGAACACACGTTCACGCACATCTGGCAGCAGATGTCGCAGCACCGGTCGGGACAGAACCTCAAGTCGTCGCACACGAACCGTCGGACGCCGCAACCGCCTTCCCTTTGGAGGCAGGAGTTGCAAATCTTGCAAGACTGTAAGCCCATGGGTCTGCCAGATGAACCAGGAGAGGAGATATTGGAGGGAATCACTGTGCGGAAGGTGGAAAAAAAAAAGTCCAAAATTGGACTTGAGGATGCAGATGTAAAAGAGCTTCAGAAAAATGCTGATAATTGCCTGTCAGGCTGTCACGGGAAAAAAAAAAGGAAGTCTTGGGTTGTCTGTGGAGACTAAAGTTCTCACCGGTGCAGAATCTGCTGACTGCGCTGCAGCCAGTTTGGCCAACTTTTAAATGGTGTCAATCTTTGGCCCTGAGGGGTAAACTCCAGCAACTCCCATATCTGTTTCGAGAAACACTCCCGCCTTTCATAGGATAGCATGGAAATGTGAAATGTCACGGTCAACAGTTTTTTGGGGAAAAGATGTCAAGAAGCACTAATGGGAGGTTTGTGTTGGTGGATTCTGAGAATAGATTCGCACAAAGGGGTCATTATGACATCGAACGTAAGAAGACGTATTTGTGGTTTTTCTTATCTTCGGGAGGAGGGGAGCTTAGGAAGAAACTGTAGCGACAACCCTGACACTACCCTGCAATCTTTTGAAGGTTATGTTGTATGGTTTGACATTAAAGAAGATGGGATTATTTTCAGAGTAATCCATGGGTTTTTAAAGGTATAGGCAACAATGTAAGCCTCATTTTCTTTGTCTAAAAATACACTTAAAAAACATCCAAATACCGCTAAAAAGTGATGGTCTGATGAAGCTAAATGACACAGTGTCATGTTGTTTAGAGGTCAGTAGGTGGCGCCATCAGTTTAAAAATGATTGTTCATTAGAACAGTTGTTCAACAAACAAAGGAAAATAGCGCAGAGACCTCCATATAGTGGACTCTGAAAATAATGACACTGCTTGATGAAGCTTCATCAGAACATCACTACTTCATACTGCTCGTCTGAGACGTCCAGCCTTTTTTCAAGCCCCAAAAATAGAAATAGTTCGTAAATAATGTCTTTGTTCTAAGATCGTTTGTAGCAGAAGCTAAAATGCTAACATGCTAAACAGACAGGGAACGCTCTGGGTAAAAGTCACACAAACGTGTCTTTTTGGACGAAAAAAACTGCCCACGATGGTAATATGACATCAATTTCTTCTTATAACTCCTAAAAGACACATCCTAAGCCTTATTCGTCATGAGGGTCAGTAGAAAATGAGTGTAGGTTGATTTTTAGGTGAACCATCACTTTAAGTCAATGTAGTGGCGGGATATGGAATGATGTTCAACTCACTTTTTTCAACTACTTTGCTCCACAAATTCCTGATAATGGCTATTAAATTAAGCAAATATTGAGAGATGTGTCCTTTAGCTCAGCTCTTTCATCAAGACAAGGTCATGCTTTAAACATTCATATAATCTGTACCCAGTATATCAGCGGTCGGGCTACTACAATCCTAAAAGGGCCACAACTCTTGTGAACGACCATCATGCGAGGGACTGTCAAGTGAGGGACCACCAACCCAGAGACCCTGAAGCAAGGAGCCGTCAAGCCAGAGACCCTGAAGCAAGGGGCCGTCAAGCCAGAGACCCTGAAGCAAGGGACCGCCAAGCCATAGACCCTGAAGCAAGGGACCGTCATGCGAGGGACTGTCAAGATAGGGACTGTCAAGCCAGAGACCGCCAAGCCAGAGACTGGCAAGTAAGGGACCATGGAGCCAGAGACCCTGAAGCAAGGGGCCGTCAAGCCTGAGACCCTGAAGCGAGGGACCGTCAAGCTAGAGACCATCAAGCCAGGCATACAAGCTAATTTGATGCTAATACTGTGTAACTATAATTAATATTTTATTGACAAGGGAAAAGTTAAGAATAATATTTAAAGTAAAAACAATAATTAATTGATAAGTTTTATAATTCTACTCACACCCCATGAGGGCCGCATAAATATTATCAAAGGGCCACACGTTTCAAAAGTTCAATATGGCCTCAAAACAGTTTCTCTCTTCAATTCTTTCACTTCTTCACCTTGTTTAGAATAAAATCACTGTTATTATGAAAGTCACTAGAAATCCGTCTCTTGTTTTTCCGTAATCCAGGTTGTTTTTGGTTTTTTTTCAATACACTTAATGAGAAGGCGTTCGATGAGGAGTTGATGCTTGTGGGTGAAGACAGGAATGAACATTGATCTGAAAATCGAGAGCTTTGGCTTCTGGCTTTTAACTCTTAACACACAGTCAAAGAATTGTCCAGTTGGTTTGTATCTAAAGTGGTGAAGAAAGAAAAATAGTAACTGACTCTTCATCGAGATGCTTTGGATTTAGTTGCGTGATCATGAACGGACAAGAGTTTGACCTTCTCTGTGTCAATCTGTCAATCAAAGAGACCGACTTGTTGTTCCATCACCGCGACTCCCAGCATGCATTGAGCCACACATGACGTGTCATCGGGTGAGTCAGCAGTGAACCCGTGAAGGAGCCGCTTTGTCGTTTACACGCATGTTTATTCAATGTGTGACCTTTGTTGACACTTTTGGAAAATCCTCCACTCCATCAACTTCAGCGGGATCGGATGTTGCACAAGTTAGAATCAAGGTCATTGGATTTCCAGTTTCTAGTCCGATTTATTTAACTGCCATGATAAAGGACGGAAGTAAATAAATATTAAAATGGTCTTTTTTATCCTTTTTTTTTCTTCTAATGTATTTAAATATATATTTAAAATAAATAATACAAAATAAAATGTATTTTTATTTTATTTTAAATGTTTTATTTTATTAATTTAATTATTAAATAAATATAGGTTATTAAATTATTGACATCCAATACAAATTGACAACAAATAATTAAAAGCAAATGTGTGTTTACATTTTTTTATTATATGTATTTTTGTAAGTCAGATTATATGTGGTATATTTATACTTTTTGCTGGATGTTATTCATTTACCATTGACTTTACAATTTTAAATAAAATAAATAAAACAATACCGACCAAAAAGGTAGATTACATCTATACAGGAGTTAATCTTAGTGATGTTCTGATGAAGCTTCATGAAGCAGTGTCATTAGTTTCAGAGTCCACTAGATGGAGTTAATGAAACATTGTTTTTAAACTGATGGCGCCACCTAATGACCTCTAAACAACATGGCACTGTTTCACGAAGCCCATCAGTAGTTTCTAGTGTTGGTATGTAAAGAGCTTTTCAACTCTCTGGTAAAGAAAAGTGACCTAGTTAAGTCCATGTAAGTCATTAGGTCAAGTCTTAAAACATTATAAGAATCTTATGAAACGGTAACTTTACCATCAAATTCTTGTTCTGCAAAAATGACCGCCGAAGACGTCAGAGAAGTTCACAGCAAGTCGTTTGTGGTTCGTTCTGCGAAAACCATCAAGAATTTTCCACGGTGGCTCGAAAAAATGCACAAAATATTATTGTCTATTCATATCTTACTAACTAAGAAATCTCATTCATGCCTTCTTGATAAAATGACATCACATTATTTCACAAAAAAAACGCAAAACAGCCAGAGGTGGAATGCAGTGGAAATGATGTGTTGTTTTTATGGGTGAAGAGAGAGAAAACAAACCTTTCATCACAGTCTGGGTCTGAGAAAATCTCATTTCCATTTGTAATCTGATGGAGACACTTTCAGACACATTTAACAGGAAGTGATGCGAATGAAAGATATTGTTAATTATTTTTCTTGATTTGATTTAACAGGAGTTTCTTCTTTGTAAAATGTATAAACCAACACACAGTATACAAAGCTTTAAAAGCATTTTATATATATATATATATATTAATTTACAAGTATCATTTATATATATCAAACTCTTGTATTTTTGTTGTCTATATATTTTTGACAATTTATTTTGGGTTATTTTGACCCCTTCATTATTTTTGAACTTGAATTAATATAATAAATGTATTTTTTGAATAGATTTTTCTTCATTAATAAGATTTTTTGTGTGTGTCTGTCATTTAGTTTAGTTCGTTTATTTGTGGTTTTTTTTAAATAAACCTTTATTTTATTTTACTACATTTGTATTTTTACTTTTAAGCTATGATTGAACATATAAATGTTTATTTTTATTTTTTTTAATCTTTTAACTCTCATCTACTTTTGATTATTTATGCAACTTAATCTTAAATAATATTTAGGTTTAACTTTTCTACTTAACTTAAAAAATGTATTTGTTTATTTCAAGAGAATATTTTATTTTATGTCTTTTATTATATGTTTTTTTATGGTTTTTATTTCCTATTATTTCATATCAGTATTTATTTAAGTCCAGGATTGTCATGCATGTAATTTCAATCGTTTTTTTTTGTTGTGTTGTTTTGTTTGAACACCATATTTATGTTTGTTTTTCAAATATATATACTTATATTTTTAGTTTTATTATTATATTTTTGAATTCATTATTTATTTAATTATAATATATTTATATTTTTATTCACTCTATTTTTGCGATTTTTACTTTTAATTGTGAATCAACACAAAACATATCTTTTTAAATCTTCCTTTTTAAACGGCAGGTTTTGTTTTTTACGTCATTTTTAAGTCCAACGTTGTCATTTCCCCCTTCATAACCTACAGTTAAATCATCCTTTTATTCGTCAATAATACCATGTTGACCTCCCTGCACTTCTTCACCTCCATCCCTCGTCATGCTAATCTGTTCATCCCGACCTGAGGACTCACTGCTCTGCTAACCACAGACACTGAAGAAAGCAATTATGTTGGAGAGGAACTTAACATGCAACCTTGGCTCCAGTGATCAGACGCTGCTCAAGGGTTGGACGGGATCTCCCTCCGTGATACCGAGTTGATTCCCTCGTGTCTCTTCCTCTGCTGGAGATTCATGGCTCTGCGTCGGACACTTCTTATCTCACTGTAATTGAAAAAAAAAAAGACATTTTCTCTTTCGACCATTTTTTTTTTTGGGGGGGTTTTGTTAAAAGCTTTTTAATGTGATTTCTATAATTGCCTGTAGTTTTCTATTAGTCGGATTAATGACCGCGACACTGGTTCTGCTAGTGTTGAATCTGAAGTCGGTCATGTGACGACACATCATCGTTGAGTCAGTCGCTCCATTGTGAAGCTGCTAATAAACATTTATTTTTTTTACTTCCTGTAACAAAAAAAAAAACCCACGTGAAAACAGGAAGTAGAATTTAAAAAATAAGCTAATTAACTTCGGAGCTAATAAAGGAAAAAAAGTCGTCTTCACTATCCTTTGATACACATCATTAACATCATCCATGAACCTTAATCTTCTCCGTCTCTCATATTGTTCGTCCAACAAGTCCCTCGTTTTCTTCTCCTCCCCAGCAAACCATCTGTCCTTCCGTTAACTCACTAATGTGATCATCTGAGCTACTTCATCTCAACAGTTTTCATTATTCTTTCGCATTTTTTCAAGATATTATTGTTAACAATGTAAATTTTTTTTATACCCAAGATATTCCATCTGTCGTATTGATTTTTACTTTGAAGGTACACACTTAATATTTTGCTTGCCAGATGTTTTGTTCCCTCATTCATTTTTGCATTTACAGTTTTGTTAAAATAATAACACCTTGAGTAGTCTTTAAAAATGGTCATAAAATCAGGAAACAGACAAGAAAAACACTGAAAATATACATTTTTTTAATCAAGAAAATCATGGAAAATGTATCATTTCTTAAATTAAACTTTTTTTCCTTGTCATTATATTTACAAAAAACAATAGTACCTGTCAATATATGACCAATACATTGTTTTGACCTTTACTGTACATTATTCTTTGACATACATCGATCAATCCAGGCAATACTTACATTTACTAAATTAATCCTACAACTAGTGATGGTCTGATGAAGCTTCATGAAACAGTGTCATGTTATTTAGAGGTCAGTAGGTGGCGCCATCAGTTTGAAAATGATGTGATGTTTCCTTAGAACAGTCGTTCAAAACAAAAAGAAAATAGTGCAGAGGCCGCCATCTAGTGGACTCTGAAGATAATGACACTGTTTCATGTAGCTTCATTTGACTATAACTAGCAATAATATAATATGTGATTTTATATCAAATAAAAAATGAAAGCATTTAGAAAAAATGTATAATACTTTCTTTTTTTGGTTTCTTTGTCGCTTTTAGAATTTCTTTTAGATCCTCACCCTGACTGCACTCTCCTCTTCACCACCCTATCCATCTCTTTACATCAGTGTCGGGCTATTAAATCGCATAAGTGGTTAAATTAGATACTGCAAGTTTCGTGTGGTGCCTTCAAACCAAAAGATGAAGTATTGAACATCAAGTATTTTTATTGAAAAAAATCTATACAAAAACAAAGTAAAAAAAAAATAAATGAGAATAAGAAAATTGTTATTATCCCAACATTCTTATTAATTGACTTTATTATGGGTTTAAAAACATATTTTTTACACAATAAAACTGATAAATATTAGCCAAATTTCAGAAGCCTTAAAATTCTAGTGAAAAAAAAGTATTAGTTTTTCTTTCAAAAATTGTTGAAGAAACGTCCAAAAATCATGGTGAAAGAAATGCTGCAAAACCAAAATTTAACTTAATAAAAAATATAAATTTAATGTAATTAATTTTACCCAAATTCTGAAAATGCGATTTCTAAATAAAAAAAAAATTCTTTATAGGATGTATGAAACATTTTAATTTCATTTATTATAAATTACACTTCATACATTTCTTTTCAAATACATAAGCAATTATCTGGAGTTCAAAAAAACGACAAAAGGTTATTTTTTACCTGATGTTAAAAGGCATTAACTTGACATTTTATAATACATTTAAGTGTTTTAAAGTTGGAAATTAATTTTAGATATTTTTAACTCACTTCTTGGAGGCAAAAGGACCGAATAAAGCCCCAGGTCTGCTCCCAACAATTGACCTTAAATTGATATTCAACACGTTATTATTAAAGAGTTATATCTGCTCTTGTGATAAAGTTTTTGAATGGCAAAAGTTGTCGTTCAGTGGAGGGCGTTACGAAAACCCCAAAATATATATATATTCTTAATTGATGGCCAATATTACAGATGCCTTGATACTTATAAAAGAGACAGATGTGAGTTTTTTTTTTTTTTTTTTTAAATTCATTAGCTTTTTTCCTGCCGAAAACGCCGGTGATTAAAAGTGTTCCTCAGGAAAACAGATTGCCTTTATATTTCCCACATATCCTCGTCGGACTCATCACAGTTAATCAAGGCCACGGAGCAGACTACATCTGTTCACATGGCAGCTCTCCTGACGTTTTATTATTCCTCCACAGTCTGTCATCGCTGTCTCTCGCCCGACGCCGCCATCGTCCTCAGAACCCGACTCCCCCCCCCCATAACACAAATGTCAGCGGGCGGAATGTGACAGGTGAACGACAATGGAGCTGGGTTTGACCTTGACGTCGGGCGAGATTGAAGTGATGGCAATAAAAAAAAAAGAAAAAAAAAAAAAGGCGGTGGTGAGCTATTGTTGGCCCGCGGGGCATCCATTAATGAATGACATGAAACAGCCGTGAGCTGCGGAGACGTGCAAAAAAAAAAAAAGAAGAAGAAGAGGGGGATGGAGGAGGCCTGATGGAGGACAGGTGACAGCGACCCACACACTCATGTCACCATTGACGGTGATGAGCTCTAGCCTGAACCTGGCGACGGTGGGGGTCACACTTAAATACACACTCAATGGCACACTCGCCTACTGAGGTACTCGTGAGCAAACGTTCCGGGAAAAAAAACAAAAAAAAACTGCCGCCTCCCACAAACATTTTTTTAAGTCTCCGTTTACCTCCGAGTAAATCGCCGGCAATTCCATTTCATTATTCATGTGCTAAGTAGACCATTCTTCACCTCAGGGGCGACTTTCATTTTTCCTCATCTCCCACTCGCCAGTTAGAAACCCCGGTGACAGTCAGCATAATCCCCCCCCCTTTACTTCCTTCTGTGTCGCCGGTAAATAAGGAAAACGAGGGCGTTTTGACGTCTTAAGAAGCACCGCACAGCAACACCTTTTCTTAGCATGTCAGGGAATATCTTTGGCCTTTTTAACCGATATTAGGATAATATGAGATAATTCATTGATCGGGGTGATAAGTGGCGGGCTACTAATGGAATGCAGTACTTAACCTCCATAATTCCGATATGCCCTTCACTTGGTGTCAGGGTAATTAGATTACCGCCCGCTGGTATCTCCTTTAGCAACACACCAGGATTTTGCGTTCGATGGCCGCCGATAGTAGACGAGGCAGAGTTAAGGCACTTAAAAGTAGGAAGATTTCCAAAATAAAGTGTGAAAAGATTGTTGTGAAAGGACGCTAAAGGCTAACCGCTTCCTACTTTTGTTCTTTCTAGGTTAGTCCAAGTTAGCATGGGTTATGAGGACTCTCTAGACATAGAAGACCACTTCTAATTTTTCAAGTTTAAAGTACAATCTTTGATTATTGGAACTAAACTTTTCCCCTTTTTGGCGAGAAAGACTGTTGTAAAAGAAGGCTAATGGCTAATCACTTCCTACTTTTGTGCTTTAGAGGATAGTCCAAGCTAGCATGGGTTATGAGGACTCTCCAGACATAGAAGACCACTTTTAATTTTTCAAGTTTAACGTACAATTTTTGATAATGGGACTCAAACTTTTCCCCTTTTTGGCGAGAAAGACTGTTGTAAAAGAAGGCTAAAGGCTAATCACTTCCTACTTTTGTGCTTTAGAGGATAGTCCAAGCTAGCATGGGTTATGAGGACTCTCCAGACATAGAAGACCACTTCTAATTTTTCCAAGTTTAACGTACAATCTTTGATTATTGGACCCAAATTTGTTTGCAACAGGGACTTGCACTGGTGAGCCTTAGTTTGTGGCCTATGCCCAAAGATGTGCGGTATAGGGTTGAGCAATTATCTAAACACAAATACATTTTACCTAAATTCCGATAAAAAAAAAAAGAAGCAGCCGCTGATATCTCCTTTAGACAAGGATCTCTGTTCGATAGTACCACCGATAGTAGAGGAGGCAGAGTTGAGGCACGTAAAAGTAGGAAGATTTCCAAAATAAAGTGCGAAAACATTGTTGTAAAATGGACGCTAAAGGCTAACCGCTTCCTAGCTTTTGTTCTTTATAGGTTTGTCCAAGCTAACCAAAAAGTAAACACCCTGTGTGTTGGTCTTGAAAAGAATAAAGAACAAAAAAGGAGCACATATTTTTAGGCAGTGCTAGCTAGTGCAACAGCTAACTAGATAGGATCACGCTAATGGTTGATATTAAGATATTTAAGTAAGTAAAAAAGTCAATTATATTTCTAGAGCTCTTTCCAGACCAGGGTCACAAAGCGCTAAAACAATCAAAATAAAACTCAATAAAATATATACATTATGGAAAAACAAAAATACAAAAACTAAATCTGTCGCCTTTCTCGCACATTACATTTAAACACCAACTGTGTTTAAATTAAAGTATCAAACTAGGCCTGGAGTGATCATTGTTTTAGCGCTTCCTGTTGATAATTAAAGTTGCTTTAATTAAAACTGTCTGCTAATTTATTCTCACACATCGTGATCACGTTTTCTCTTCATAGCTACAAGTACAAGGTAATTCTTTAACCACAGAGTGTAAGACACACCATATGTCAGGTCTTTTGAAGAATAAAAAAAAGAAAAAGAGGATACATTTTTAGTAGTGATGGTGTGATGAAGCTTAATGAAACAGAGTCATTATTCTCAGAGTCCACTAGATGGCGTTCTCTGCACTATTTTCCTGTTTTGAACAACTGTTCTAATGAAACTTAACATCATTTTTAAACTTATGGCGTCCCCTACTGACCTCTACACATGACACTGTTTCATGAAGCTTCGTCAACCCATCACTTATTTTTAGGCAGTGTGGTGTATCCATACCTTAAAGAAAACTGCAGTTCTGCTACAGCTAGCTTGATAGCATTACACATATTGATGGGTCAGAATCATGTTGATTGCCTGTAATTTAAAAACCAAAACAGGATTATTGTTTTTGTTTGTGTATATATATATATATATATATTAGAGATTCACTAGATCCATGGCAATATTATTTTGTAAAAAGAAAACAATGTGTTAGTATTTTAAAGAATAAAGAAAAACATTGCAGGTAAGACAGCTAGCTAGATAGCATTATCACACTTGTGGTTGAAATGAATATACCCACTAGATGTATTGGTCAAGAGTTTTTTTTTGTGAAAACAAAACAAACCATGCATTGGTCTTTTGGAGAAAAGAAAGTAGAAGGATATCATTTTAGGCAGTGTGCCATATTTGTAAAGAAAACTGCAGGTAAGCAACAGCTAGCTAGCTAGCATTGTACTAATGCTGGAACTCAATATATTCCCAAACATTCTATGTTTAAAGGTTTTTTGTACAAGAAACACACCAAACATTTTCTAGATTGTCCAACACACAATGCTTTAAGAAAACAAGTATAAAAAGGGGTACAAAAAACGTTACATTTTCTGTTTACACAAAGACATAGAGCTGATGTGAAAAACTAGCCATGCATCAGAATAATAAGCTATTTTCTGGTGAAGCTAACAAATGTTGAGCTAATGCTAGTTGAACAAAGTTGTGCTACAATAAACCAGATCAGAACAGTAGTTAACTAAGTCACAAAACATTTTCTAACAACACAAATGCACATAGCAAATAGGAAACTTGCATGCCATGCTTGTCGTTCCCACAACAATTAGGTGCGGCCTTTCAGGTGGCTTGATGACATCACTTCCTGTTTGGGACAATACCTCCCACAATCATAGAGGATGACGTTTGAGAAGAACAAAACATTAAATGCTTGAAGAGTGAAAAACTATTGAATTGTTAATGCACTATTTTTTTTATTAAGCTTAAATATATATATTTAAGGATATTGAATCAATGGATAAAGATCGATGACCAATAACATGAATGGGGCGTGGTCATGAGAATTAGAAAAAAAAAATAGTGTTCTTCTTGGAGCTAATTTCATATGATAACCCCTGAAATATAAATAATATGCAACCTTTGATTTTAAATATAACGTTTTAACACGTAAATAAATCAAGATATATATTTATACATTTTTTTAATTCTTTAAATAGTACATTAAACTAGCAAAAGTATTCAGCTTACAGCATCAACACCACAGTAGATTGTTTTTTTTGTTATATTTAATTCATTTGTGTTTAACAGTTATTTCAATAGTGAGCTACCAAAATATATAAGTAAGTAAGTAAGTAAGTAATTTTTATTTGTATAGCGCTTTTCTAGACCAGGGTCACAAAGCGCTTAAACAATCAAAATAATATTCAATAAAGTATATATTTTAAAGATCAAGATAAAACTGATAACACAACAGGAGTTCCAGAAAATCAAGGAAAAGCCTGAACAAATAAAAACGTCTTAAGATGTTTTTAACATGTCTAACAAATCAAACAAAGCAGTGTTTCCTGACCTCTGGGTACGGGTACTGGTACCGGTCCACAAGACAATTGTTACCCCTAAAAAAATAATTATAATGAAAGGCGTTTCATTTTGAAAAAAGAAAGACAGTCTTTTTTCAAAAGTAACATTAGCCTTTGACTCGTCAAAACACCTGTTTAAGTTGAGGTTACTCAAAAAATAAACCTTTATACTAGTAGCAATGAGTGAAACACTAAGTTTATATGATTTATTTTTACTTTTTTTTAAGGTTGGTCCATGAAAAGAGGCTGATGTTAAACCCAAAACATGCCAAAAAATGTTGGGAAACCCAGGTTGAAAGGGTTAACGAGTGACCCCTTAAATTTGTAATAATCTATGACACGATACAAGTAGAGATGAGCAAACAGAACTTTACTTATCAATTCAAATCAGTGCGTCACGATGAACAACTCGTCTGGAAAAGCTGACCGAAAGAGAGAAAAAAAAAAAGGAATGGAAAGAACATGGGCAAACAGTTAGCATGAGGAGCTCTGAATACAGATCAGTCGACGCGGCTAAAGTTTAAAAAAAAAGGAAGGAAAAGACATCCCATCCTCATAATCTGCACATTGTGATGCATGACTGCTATCTTTTTAAATCGCACGTCGGAGGTTATAATTAAATTCCCATCAGTCGAGTGACGAGACCTCAACACGCCGCCTGTCATGAAGCCGAAAAAAAAAGAAAAACGCCGGCGTGCGAGGATTACACATGATGGCCAATGAGTAACAGTTTTAACAGTAAAAACAGGAAGATTTACTGAATCCATCCGAGGATGTGTTGCCGTGGCGGGTGATTTATGGCCGCGGGGAGGGCACAGTGTGTTAAATGCATCTTCAGTATTTCATGGAAAATGGCGAGATAACCATATTTTACCTCGACGACATCCCCCACCGACCCCCCGGCTCCGCTCCGGCACCCCCACATCCCTACATCACTCCCATCACCTGAGCGGTAAATGACAGCTCCCGCGTCTCATTCCTGGGTGATGGTGGAGAAAGAGTGCACTTGTTCGCGCGGAGAAAGAAGTTGTGAGGAATTGAGAGTTTGATGGATGGAGGGATGGAAGAGGAATGAAACCCTGAACATGATCTACGAACTGGTATGTGTTGCTATTTAGTCGATGTGTGGCTCAAACCGAGGATTGGCTGCTTTTATAAAATAATTATTTGTAGTTTCAAGTCAAAATGTTGAAACACAAAATGAGCAGGTTGAAACGTCAAATTAATTTGTTCGTAAATTACACGTAGTTAGACGTGAAAACTACTTCTACCTTATATAAAATAACGTGAAAACTATTTTTATTAAATATTTTTTCATCCAATGATATGCTGTGTTTTATTCATGACTTCATTTTAGTTACTCTGGTTTTTGAGAAACCATTAGTTTATGTTTTGAACTTTTGAATAAGATACCTCTTGGTATAAGGTTCCTAATTGCTCAATCCAGTGACCAATACATTAGTTTTTATTTTATTTAGAAATGCTCTTTAATCCTGACATTACTAACCACAGTAACATGGAGAAACAAAACAACATAAACAAGGAGAGAAAAAGGTCAAATACAATACCAAAATAACAAGATCTACATTGACCAAAACATAAATAGCCGGTATATTGTCATGTCTCGTGATTTTTATTGTCACACACTTCCTGTTTTGTTCTACTTGTTTGAGTTAGTTTAGAAGCTCGGCGCCTGTTGCTGTAACGGCTGCAGCTCTTCAGCAATTACTCCAGCTGGAGAGTTTAAAACCCACGACTTTCCCAGCAGCAGGCGCCGGATTATAATCTACCTAGTTGGTATGTCACATTTGAATTCTCCTCTCGTTGGACTTTTTAGATTTCCTTTCTTTGTTGTCTTCCTTGTGCCTGTGCCTGCTTTTCGTCATGTTTATTATAGTGTGTGTTATTTCCTGGAAAATTCTTCATGGGACTCTTGTTTATTTTGTTTCAGTGGTTCTCTTGAGATGTGTAGAATGATTGGTGGTGATTCCACTCCGCATTTGTGTCAGCCTCATTCCCAGACATCACATATAAACATAAAGTGCCAGTGATGAAAATAATAAAGTTAGTAACCGGAAAATAACACAAAAAACGACAAAACCTAAATAGAAAAAAATCAACGCAAACATGATCAAATTATGAAGTAAATATTTTGTTTGGTAAACATGTAGAAAAGTGTAAATAACTGTATGATTTCAATCAGAATGATGCACAAATATATAGATATAGATCCACTAGATGGCGGTCTCTGCACTATTTTCCTTTGTTTTGAACAACTGTTCTAATGAAACATAATTTTTAAACTGAAGGCGCCACCTACTGACCTCTTAACAACATGACACTGTGTCATGAAGCTTCATCAGACCATCACTAGTTGTGTTCATAGAAAAATTATCTTCTACCCTATCGTAAAAAATGCTTATCGGCCAATTACAAACACTTTGTCAATATATTTGCTTTTATTTAGTCATTAGATGGAAGGCTTTGTTTTTTTGATGACTTCCTTTTAGTTACTCTATTTTTTAAGGAGGCATTCAAGAAAAAAGAAAGAAATTTAGCCCTTTGGAACCAAAATTGAAAAATGTATGGACATCCGTGCAACACAACACTATTTTCGGATGCTAACCAAAAGTTAGCACGGTTAGCTAACAAAAGTTAGCATTGGCAAATACCCGGAAAGTTAGAATTTCTTTGTTTGCTTATTTTAGAGTAAAGCAGATATTATTTTTATTGCCAAAATATGACCTATATTTCAGTATATATATGTTAGAAGATTATTGTACCATCCAGAGGAACACGTTTAAATTAAAGGAAATCATAAAACAGCTTTGAAACGCGACGTCCAATAAAGTCCTGCATCAGACAAATGCAGTTAAATCTGAAAACTGGCAGAAGTAAGTTCGACGCTTCTTTGTTTATTAAACTGCTGCCACTCAAGGACAGATGTGCCATCTGGAGCCGACAGGGACTTGAGGGCCTTTGGTGACTTCTGGAGCCACCGATACGAAAATAAACCAGGCGACTCTGCTGGTGACGCTGATCAGATCTGACCCGGAGACAGCCTGTGGTGACGCTCCAAAAAAAATCGCCTCAATCCCAGGATACAATCGAAAAGATTTTTTTTAATTTAATTTTAATTGATACACACTTTAGATCAGAAGATTACACTTCACGTATTAAATGGTTGGTTTTTTTTTTTTTTAGATCACGGCAGTGCAGAGATACCTGCTGGTGCCAGCTGGAATCGGTCTTCTCCACCTGTGAAGTATCAGGTGCAGCGATGGAACGATGCCATCACCAAATTTTTTTTTTTTTTTTCTCTCTAGCGCGACTGATGTCATCTGATGTGCTTTCATTTAGTCTTGAAAGTGATGGACACTTTCCCGGAGTGTGTCAAGGGACTGTGTCATGAAGTCGTGAAGGAGGGTTTTTTTTTTTGGGGGGGGAAAGGGGTCTGGCAGGGAATTCCTGCCACTTCCTTGCCCCCTCGGTGGAGCGAGGAGATGGATTATGATTGGCTTCTGTGCGAGGCGTCAAGCTGCAAGATTGACTCGGTAATGTGCTTTGACACGGGGCTCAAGTCAGGCAGCTGGTATTAATGAAGCACAGAGCAACAACTGTTTGTTAGCAAGCGCTTGCACAAATCCTCATTCCCTCTCATTAAGCCCAGCACGCACTCATGGCTGTGACTGTGTCGTGAGCTTTTGGTGCCAACATAAAAAAAAAAAAAGCTGGATCATGTGTGGTTGAGGTATTGTACGATTATGGCGTTTAATCTTTACCTGAAAGGTTAAAAAATTAAATTGAGTAATTTCTCTTTACCTTGAAAAAAAACATTTATTCATCATGTGAGCTTATCATAAAGAAAATCAATTTCTAGTCCTTTTGAATACAATAGATTTGCGATAAGAGACGATAATGAAGGCTAACGCTCCATATTAACTCGAGTCGCTTTTGCTCTTTATTATATTGACCCTTGAATCGAGTCCAGAGTAGCTCGAGGCAACTTTTTACCAATGGTTGTTCAGAGAAATGGAGAATAAATTCCGTTCTTCCTATAGACAAGAATGCAACATTTCTGTTGGTAATACTAAACTGATCGAAATGTTAATGAAATAAACATGTCTTTTCTACCCTTATAATGCAGTTTTGTTTAATTTTCATTATATATTTTTAAATAAATACACATCTACAATGGCTTTGCAAACCAAATTTACAAACTCTGTAGATATCGGTAGTAACCCTCGCAAAATTCCTAATTTCCCAAAGGAATTTTTATTTATTTCCCCATTTACCTTTATCCCTCTCAGATATTAAGAATTGATTTGAAGAGGAGAAAATATCGCTGCTAGAAAATAAACACATCACACCAGTTATGCTTTAGAACCATCAGAACGGTGGAACCATCAATATTTGTCATTAAACTCATAAATATCTTCTTTAAGACTGAGATTGGAATCGTTTGGGATTCTTCACTGGCTAGAAATATTGTATTTCTTCATTTCTTCTGGACATTTCATATTCCACCTGCTAGCAGTTAAAAAAAAGAGCTATTATTTTTACTTAACACTCATGTTTAAAACGAGTATTCATTTAACAACACAGCCTGAGCATCAGTTTTGGGTTACAATACGTCACTACACATTTTATAATCACATTTTTAATTAATATCATTTTATATTATGTATATAAATGTCTGAAGAAAGCTACAATATTAGGTTGGAGGAGGATGTACCCTCACTCCTGAATACCAAATAATTAATATTGAGCGAAGAACTGAAAATGACTTTTTTATCACTCATTCAATTACCGGGTCACAGTACTCAAAAAGTACTTAAGACTGAACACATTATTGTCATGTGAGCTGTGCTATAAATCAATATTCCTCGTGATCACTTCACAAATGAATTTCAAGAAAAATAAATCCAATACGCAAATGGTCAGGTGTCTGTCACGCAATTATTTTAAATTGCCAAAAAGTACTTTCGATTTTACCAGGTCAAAAAACTTTCTCCTGAAATCAATACATAACACATACAACAATACAATTTTGCTGGTTGAAGTACCCAACAATGTCCAGGGAAGGTTTTCCTATTTAGTTTTAATTATGTTATCGTCACCCAATCATGCCTGTATGATAAAGTCCGTCTGTCCGTCCGTCCGTCCGTCCGTCCGTCCATCCATCCATCCATCCATCCATCCATCCATCCATCCATCCATCCATCCATCCATCCATCCATCCATCCATCCATCCATCCATCCATCCATCCATCCATCCATCCATCCATCCAATACCTTTATTGGAATTAGACGAAGAAAATGAGCCTATTCACATGATAGCAGTACTAATAATACTAGTTACTAGTTAGCAGACAACTCTTTCTTGTGACTTGTTTAGCTTAGCTTATGATAAAATATAAGCTTATATAAGCTAATACTTATGCCAAAAACGAAAAAAACAGGATTTTCCAAAATTGACATTTAGACCTAAGGAGAGCTCTGTAGCACCCGTGAGAGGGTAACCAAGCCGACCCAAGTGCTCTTTATAGACAAAGGTTTTCAGAACCTGTGATGCTTTCCGGTCACTAAGTTCCTTATTATCAGGGAAATAATGATGAGCTGGTCGGGAATGCATACCTGAGTTTACGTCCACCAGTGAGATGCATTTGCAAACTTTCCAGGGTGTCCACAGCCTTTTAACCCTGCTGTACCAAACCCCGGAATGTGCACCTTAAAAGTATGTCGTTTAATAGGTGAGCTGGAAAGATGAACTTCTAAGAAGTCGTTGGATTAACTCCGATTAAGATCGTCTACATAACAGCTTGCACCAGAATCCATGTCTTTAAGGAGGGGCCACAGGAAGTTGATGATGATGACAGGCAGAAATGGAAAGGAAGGAGGCTCCAGGTGAAGGATTGTTTTAATTTGTATCGCAAATAAATGCAAAGATTGTAAACAGCCATTTGTGCACCGGCGAATCTGGAATCAGCAAGTGTTGTTGTGTGTATCGGGGGGGTGCTGAACCGGAACCCCGGTTGGCACCCAGTCCCCCTCTCTTTCCCCCATTCATCAAAAGCACCAGTGCTCTTGTGAGCGAGGAGATTTATACACCATGGAAGAGAGGTGGGGAATTAGCCCAGATTTATGAGCGCAGACTGCAATGGCAAGCCACTGGCAGCTGCTACTTGACATTTGAACAGAGAGTGGGAAAGAAAATTGGAGATGGGGAAATCAGGAAATTGGAACAACGGAGAGGTGCGGGAAAAAAAAAGTGAAGATTGATAGACGCGAGCACCAAGTGTAATTAAAACATGTCTTGTTTGTGCGAGGACGGCTCTATAATCAGTCTTAAAGATTCAATTGTCACCCCTCGTTGAATCTGGGGGATTGTAGGGGTTTGACCTTGATTGAACACTTTATCTGAAGGAACGCCGCGACGGAAAGTGAACCCTAGAGAACCGCTGAACTGTGCGCCGAACAACCTGAATCCCGCGAGCTGGATAATCCTCCCACGCCGGCTGTACAGTCGAAGGTAAACCACACTAAACTCAATCTCCTGAAGGGTGTTCGGTTTTCTCACTCTTTGCCGACTTCCTTTCTGGACGCCTGCACTTCTCACTCAAAGATTGCACTTTTTTTTTTCAGAGGTGTTCAAAAAAAAAAAAGAAAAGCACCGACATGGCCTTTCGGCGTTTGTGTGTGATATAACATCACCTGAGGGGAACCAGCCGCTCCCGCGACCGAAGAGGACTTGACCTTTAAACAAAATCTATATATTTTCGCAGGTATTTGTTTGCAGTAAATACCGACAGTCATAGCAATAAGTCATTGGAAAAGCATTTTGTTGATATTAAATGTAACAAATCACTAAAAGGACATCAATTACAAATATTTTTAATACTTTTATTTGCAACAAAGGTGGGGTAGATGATCCTCAAAAGGGTGAGTTACAATGAGCATAGCTAGACCATTTTTGAATGATTTCCTATATTACAAAACCTATTTAATTAAGTAGATAAGCAAACTTAAGAAAAAAAAAATCTCCTGATCTTTGCAGAGAATTTTTTAAATCTTTGAATCTGGGGACAATTTTTTAAGAGCCCCGTGTGAGGCGGAATCTCAGTTACTACGATGAGTGAGGAGCAACTGAAACGAAAACAACAAATTAATATTGAAATATATGAACTCACAAGTAATCTGACTGAAAAACCAAAATGTAACAGGATGTAGGGCGTGTCAAGCTCAATAACAAAAGGGAGGAAATATTTTAAAGGTGGTCTCAGCAGTATTTAAACTATTTACCGAAGGCTAGCATACTAGCAAACAAAGTCGTGAACGAATATAATTTGTTTCAAGTCAATATTTACAGTTTTTTTTATTAACGATTTAATTCAAAAGTCTTTAGAATACACTCACAGAATGTTAAAAATAAACCTGTTCACTGGACACACTGGAAAGCTAGCCAGGGACAAAGACCAACAGCAGAAGACCAGTTTGAAATAGGAAGATGTAACAAATCACTAAAAGGACATCAATTACAAATATTTTTAATACTTTTATTTGCAACAAAGGTGGGGTAAATGATCCTCAAAAGGGTGAGTTACAATGAGCATAGCTAGACAATTTTTGAATGATTTCCTGTATTAAAAAACATATTTAATTAAGTAGATAAGCAAACTTTTCCAAAAAATCTCCTGATCTTTGCAGAGAATTTTTTTTTAATTCTTTTAGAGACCCATGTGAGGCGGAATCTCAGTTACCAAGATGAGTGATGAGCAACTGAAACGAAAATAACAAATTCATATTGAAATATATTAACTCACAAATAATCTGACTGAAAAACTAAAATGTAACAGGATGTGGCTCAATAACAAGAGGGAGGAAATATTTTAAAGGTGGTCTCAGCAGTATTTAAACTTTTTACCGAAGGCTAGCATACTAGCAAACAAAGTCGTGAACGAATATAATTTGTTTCAAGTAAATATTTACAGTTTTTTTTATTAACGATTTAATTCAAAAGTCTTTAGAATACACTCACAGAATGTTAAAAATAAACCTGTTCACTGGACACACTGGAAAGCTAGCCAGGGACAAAGACCAACAGCAGAAGACCAGTTTGAAATAGGAAGATGTAACAAATCACTAAAAGGACATCAATTACAAATATTTTTAATACTTTTATTTGCAACAAAGGTGGGGTAGATGATCCTCAAAAGGGTGAGTTACAATGAGCATATCTAGACAAATTTTGAATGATTTCCTGTATTAAAAAACATATTTAATTAAGTAGATAAGCAAACTTTTCCAAAAAATCTCCTGATCTTTGCAGAGAATTTTTTAAAAATTCTTTTAGAGACCCATGTGAGGCGGAATCTCAGTTACCAAGATGAGTGAGGAGCAACTGAAACGGAAATAACAAATTCATATTGAAATATATTAACTCACAAATAATCTGACTGAAAAACTAAAATGTAACAGGATGTAGCTCAATAACAAGAGGGAGGAAATATTTTAAAGGTGGTCTCAGCAGTATCTAAACTATTTACCGAAGGCTAGCATACTAGCAAACAAAGTCGCGAACGAATATAATTTGTTTAAAGTCAATATTTACAGTTGGTTTTTTTTAACGATTTAATTCAAAAGTCTTTAGAATACACTCACAGAATGTTAAAAATAAACGTGTTCTCTGGACACACTGGAGAGCTAGCCAGGGACAAAGACCAAGAGCAGAAGACCAGTTTGAAATAGGAAGAGACTCAACAAAATAAAATAATAAATTATTTATTAATAATAATAAATAAAATCAAAA
This sequence comes from Callionymus lyra, assembly GCF_982586985.1. Classification (NCBI taxonomy): domain Eukaryota; kingdom Metazoa; phylum Chordata; class Actinopteri; order Syngnathiformes; family Callionymidae; genus Callionymus; species Callionymus lyra. The sequence goes on along the minus strand of NC_141832.1, from coordinate 16,048,223 downwards.
TAAAATCGGAGCAAAACAAAATGACAGTGATGGTTTGATGAAGCTTCATGAAACCGTCTCATGTTGTTTAGAGGTCAGTAGGTGGCGCCATCGGTTTAAAAATAATGTGACGTTTCATTAGAACAGTTGCAGACACCGCCATCTAGTGGGCACTGAAAATAATGACACTGCTTCATGAAGCCTCATTAGAACATGGCTACAAACTGATACTAAATGATGTCCAGTTAATAGTAGCTTATTGAAAAAGGAGTAACAGGGCGAGAATAATTTTGATAATATTTAATTGTTGTTTGATTAATGAAGTGAAAACAAATGTTTCCCTCTTTCTGAAATCTCTTTGATGAAAATGAATTCTGATTAATCAAGATCAATCGTAATTAATCGACAGTAACTTTGTGATGAATCTGATTTGAATTAAATGAACTCTACTTCTATAATGTCACAAGACGATGGAATAAAATTACGGCATTTCGTCACAGGAGATTTATGTTGTTGGTTGCATCAACATCCATAATATCTGATTTCCCTTTCTTTTTTTTAATGCACTCACGGGACACACTGGAAAGCTTGCAAGGTTCAAAAACCGAGAAAAGAAGATCAGAGTCCGGCTCAGAACTAACTGGAACCGGAAGGTTTTTGAAGCAGGTCAAACAGGAAACAGGAAGACAATCAACAAAATAATACCAAAATAAAACCAAAATAAAACCAAAATAAAACCAAAATAAAACCAAAATAAAACCAAAATAAAATCAAGATCAAGACAAACTCATACTAAATAATGTGAACAAGTTTGTTTAGTAGCTGAAAAAGAAGTAACGGGGCGACAAATATGTGGATAAATATAATTGTCTGTATATTACTAGTGATAAAAATTAAGTGCACAACTATATTTCTCTCTTTCTTAAATCTGTTAGATGAGAATGAATGTTATTTATTCGCAATTAATCGAAACGATTGAACAGAAATGTGTGAAAGTCGTCTATACTTTGACAATGTCGCAAGACGATCCAATAAAAGTAGGTTTAAAAGCCAAAATTGAACAGATTAAGACAGTTTTCGTGCTACAAACTGCAATAAAATGTCCTCGTAAAAGTCGATTACAGGCTCCGGCAAGTACCATTGAAGATAATCAGGGTTCGCGTTTGCCAATTTGAGAGGAAATCTATCTGATATGTTTGATTCTAACCCTCGCCGAAGTAGAAACGCTTTGCATCATGGGAATAAATGAGGGCCACAGTAGCAGACTACGGCGGCGACAGAAGCTCGAGGGCACCTCGTCTCAGGGTTTTGTACAGACTTATGGAGTCGGTTGCATCAACATCAATAATATCTGGTTTCCCCCCCCTTTTTTTTTTTTTTTTTTTCTTCTTTTACTACCTCAGGCTACTGGATATACGTGAACCGAGGAAAGCGCTCAGTCAATTCAATCCCAGACTGTCGTCAAAAAAAGACAACCACGGGGCGGCCGGGGTTGTTAATGTTTAATGGACTTAAAGGACATGATCGCCCGTTGGCACTGCATCAGATTTATAGAGCGGCCACGTTCAATGCCAGGATAAAAGGTTTTCGCCTTCTCGTTCCTAATCACGAAAATGACCTCCGTCCACGTCTCCTTTTTCGAGTGGCGGCGTCGAAGCCGTCGTGTCTGTCTTGACGTCACTAATTATCTTTTTGACATAATCACCCGGCGAGAGCTCTCCACGATGAGCTCAAGTGAGCTCCGGTAATGAAAATGATGTCTTGCTTTGTTAACCTTGTGTGCTTTTAACGCGCCGGTGTTAAGTAGCCGAGGTGCTCCGGGTTGCATGCTGAAAATAAGAGGTTGCGTCAGGAATACAAAGCCTCTTCTCTGCCTTCAAAACGTGGGTCAGCGTTTGATGCCGTTTGCACTGGATTCGTGTTTTTTAATTTTTTATTTAGAGGCGACTTTTATTGTTGCTTCGTGAAAATCAATGTTCGGTTTTATTGCAAATTTTGAAAATATTGACCGTAAACTTTTAATGGGCGGTCTTGTCTCGCCTGTTCAATTACATTAGAGGCTGAAGACGAGCGCTTCTCTGTTAAAACCTTGTTTACTTGACTGAGTAAAGTGTTTTTTGAAAACCAACATTAAAAGGACGATAAAAAAGAGATGATCAAGCGAGGCCGAGACACCCTTTTCTTTTTTTTTTTGCTAATAATTCAGATTAAATGTAATCCATAAGCGAGGACTTTTCCAGCGACGTTTTCCTGGTGCACTTTTTAAGAATTAAGCTTATTCAGTCATTTTCTCTGCCACATACCGGCTTAACACGAATGGACACGGAGAACAGTTTACACAGCCTCGCGCCCACTCGTCTTCACGACTTGTCGCCGCTCTGCCACCCTGAAGTTCGGTGCTGTGACACTCCTCCGAGTACAGAACGCCAAGCACTTTTCCCACCAGGCAACACTGCTAGGCTTGCCAGGAAGACGGTACTATCCAGTTCCTCTATTTCATGAAGGCAATGAACCACTGGTTCACTAACTATGAGTTCCACCAAAAGCGTTTCAACCGGAAGAGACTTGAATACGTACGTTTTTAATGTTGTGAGGTATCGTAGAATATCTTTAGTTATTTCACCAAAATTAACAGGTTTCCAAGTTTGTGCTTAACTTCTAGGTGGGTCACTCGGACCTAGAAGTAAAGTAAAGGTTATTTGTAAATAATTGATTTGTAATAAATAACAAAAAAAATATATACAGCTAAAATACATGCTTTAAAATGCCAATTACAGGAGTCCCAGAAAATCCTGCACAAATAAGAATGTCTTAAGATGTTTCTTGAAGGAGTCAGTAGATCATCAAACACAGAGGAAGATCGTTCCAAAGCTTAGGAGCAACAGTCTGGAAGGGTTTCTCTCCTCTGGTCCTGAACTGTGTTCAGGTACCATCAGTAGATTCTGATCCACAGACCTCAGAGCCCGAGCTGGGGTGTAAGGCTGGATCAGATCACGGATGTAAGGAGGAGTCTGACCATGAATAGATGAGAGTGAGAACCAGAATTTTAAAGTTGATCCTGAAAGAAACTGGCAGCCAGTGAAGAGTTTTAAAGATCTGGGAAATGTGAGTTCTTCTACTAGAGCGGGTCAGAATTCTCGCTGCAGAGTTTTGTATCAACTGCAGGCGAGACAGATCCTTCTTGTTTAGACACAAAAATAAACCGTAACAAGATAAACTAAACAAGAAGACACAAACACATGGATTACAAACTCCAGATCGTGTTGTGACAGTTTAGAGATTTTTCTCAGTTGAAGGAAACGTTTTTTTTCAGTTTTCTGAAGGAGATGTTAGTATAAAAACGGATGGTTAGCTATCGGCTCTGGAGAAAGAGCGAACCAGAACTTTATTTTCCGTTGAATGTCAAGGACATTTGGAGTGGAAACATCTGGGTTGATTCCCATCAGAGTCTACCCACTGTAAGAGTGTATAAGAAACATGTTGTCCAGAAAGGATTTGATGATGTTGTTGCTGATGAGATTTGGACAGTTGTCGATAAACAAATATTTAGAGAATATGATTTCTTCAGTGCTGAGCAAACTCATCTTGTTGATCGTGTGGTCTTCTTGTCTATTTGGGGTTCCTGATGGGCTCTTGACACTGGTGGTGGTGAGTTTATTCATAATCATTATGAGGTAACTAGTCATGGAATAATCTTCTACGAGTGTTTTCTCAATTTTATGTCTTTTATCGTTCGTATCAAAATTGTTAATCACAGTGGATGTACTTCGATTTCCTCACACAGAACCAAAACAATCAATTTATTTTATTTGTGCAGGCTTTTTCTTAACTTTTTTTTGGGGCTGCTGTGTTTATCACTGTGTTGTGTTGGTCTGTTAAAGTATTTATTTTTAACTGTGTATTGTTTCAATTGTTAATATAAGGAAAACAGGTCCCAGCAAATTACAAGAGCTACAGCTAAAAGATGCCTGCGGCAGAAACCTCAAACAGAACCAGACACTTTACGAGCGGCTTGGATGGAAGGAGAGTCAGGGAAGGATAACGGGAGTAGAGGGACATTTCACCACAACAATTGGTGGAATTTGGGCATAAAAAGCTACAAAGAAATGAATGGCTAGTTTGGCCCATGCTTGTTCTACTTACTGTACACCACATTTCCAATTCAACCATGATATCAATGACTTCTTGAACAATCATCCCTAATCTAAACTAAAAGTTTCCAAGCAGCAAAAAAAGGAGGGACATATATTAGGGTAAGATGAGCGGCATTCTGGGACATTGAAAACATGTTGTTTGATGAACCATAGCTGTTCTTCAAGGCCTTTCCTTGTTGATCTATATTCATTCATTTGGGGGCTGGAGCCTATCCCGGGCTTCTTCGGGCAAGAGGCGGGGGACACCCTGGACAGGACGCCTGCCTGTCGCAGGACATACAAAGACACACAACTATTCACAAATACAAATACCAGCGGACAATTTCCAGATCAACCTCTGTATGAGACTGTGGGAAGAAACTGGAGTAAACCCACGTAACACAGGGTTGATTTCCATTTTTGTCATGTAACCACTATTTCCATCGTTATAAGAAACATATTCAAGGTTGTTGCGTAAGTGTCCATAATAGATAAGAAGGGCAGTAAATAAAATGGTACTCGTCCTTCAAGCTACATTGAAAATTCTCATTCAATATGTAATTCACATGAAACGGTTTGTAAAGAAGCTAGAAAGAGTTTTTTTCAACGTCCATATCCTGTTAAGTGATGTTGTTACTGTAAGTAGAAAAAAACATCCAGGAGTGAAGAGAGTTAATGGAGTGTCCAAGGTTCAAGGTCTTTGATAATAATGCCAACCAATCCAAACAGTAAAAAACTAAACAAGAAAAGTCAAGCTGTCAGGGAGACGGACTGGATTTGACTGGCAACGACAGAACACGGTCCACAGGAGGAATTCAAACAAAAATAATTCGCAATCTTAATTCAAAAGCCAAACCTGATCAGGAGAAGCAACACTCTGGCGCGTTCTTCCAGGTAGAGATGCTCCTTATTAGTGGGACGAACCCAAACAAACCTTACAACTAAAATACAAGAACAAAATAAAAACAGAAATGCAGCAAACATGACAAATGTGTTACCTTTCAATATGTTTTTCGTTTGTATTTCTTTAAACTCTATTGTTGCCTGCAATGTAAAAAAAAAATGATTGTGGTGTGAAATATCTGGCGTTAATTGCCCAATACAGCATGAGAATTGCTTTACAGAAAGAGATAGAGGTTCTTTTTGCGTTTTATTTGGGGTTTAATTTTTCTGGTAATTTCAAAGGTACTTCTTAATAATAAAAATGGCTTTAAGCAGTTTGATGTTCTTGTGGACAGTCATAGACGAAGTGAAGAGTTTAAATAATAATGAGAGTTTGAGGCATGAGTCAAAAACTATCAATATCAAAAAACTATGAAAATAAACCTTGGATTTTACCTACTGCTATACATATTTTAATGGGTTTGGGTCATTGCTTATCAGTTTGCAGTAATGACACCCCCCAAAAGCCGGTTAACCTTTGTGTAATCTCTGGGTCAACATGACCCGGTCGCCTGAAAAACAAATGTTTTTCATATATCCATTGTTACCCATTCTTTTTTGACCTCCGTTTCACCTTAAGAAGCACTTCCTTTGGCACCATCCTGGACGTCATCGCCGTTTTTAAAAAACATCTGATATCTTTATCGGCAGAGACATGTTGGTGCCATAAAGACCGTGACCTCTATTAGCTGCAAACCGCTCTTTGAAAAGACTCCCCCTGTCATCGCGCCACCATCAAAGAGCCTCCCTGCTGAAAATAAAGAGAAACGAGAGCTTCTGTGGATGACGCTCACGTCTCAATTTTTTTTTGGCGAGGTGGGTTTTTTCAGCCCCGGTGATGCCTGACCCCGGCACAGCGGCGGGCGCCTCCTCTCATCACATTAGTTTACATTACGGCGCAGCCCAAACTCCGATCCACCGCATAAATCACTCTGTCACCGCTCAAGTTACTCGGGCAATTCAATTGGCGTGGGCTGAGCCGGGGCTAATACGCAATAATGGCCGCGCATACAACGCAATAATTCAAATCCATTGATCTGATTACAAACATTCCGCGGCATAACTCACGGCGCTGGAACTCGCACCTCGGATACACAAGCTAGTATTTCACTCGTCTGAAGTGGGCGGGGTCAAACCCGTTGTTCCCGGCACTTAATAAACGGACCATCTCTTAATTGAATTTCCGGCGTAAAGAAATCTTTAATAAGTGTTGCTTTGAAAGAGTAGTAATGACCACCAAGAGACCCCAAAATATAATGTTATTAAGCCCGGATGGAGATTATTTTCTGTTTAAATTCCAGCTCCTGCAGAAATGCTGCAGCAGCATCTCACTCACTGGGGGGGGCGACGGCCAAGAGGAGGAATTTCTAACTCATGCTAACACCAGTGTGAAATCATACCTCGGGCTTAGACTTCTCTATTTATCCAAACTAATCTCCAGCCTTCCCTTGAGCCTTTCTTCTTTTTTAATGCCATGATATACTATGGCGGCATTTATGGGCTGTAGGGTTTAGCATTTAGTGTGATGTGATCAGCTAAAAGGAAGCGGCAACAGCTAGCGGCGCAAATAACTTTTTTTTTTTTTTTGTCTTTCTAAATGGGTTTTCTTAATTACATCCGTAGTGATGAATACGAAGATGGCAGAGATGACCTTTTGCCTGCGAATGATTTTCGAAACAACCTCCGCCTTCACCGATGCGACATCTAGCATCGCATCAAAGAAATAAATAATGAATCAAAGGTCATAATTATCGATTTGTTCATTTGAATTATTTAGCGAGACATTTTGAAAAAAAGTCGTGCGAACATAAAATCTTTCATGTTCTACAACTTCTTACTCGGCGTAAGTAATTACGCACACTCCTGGTCAAAGTTTCCATACTTTTACAACTCAAGTAATTTAACATACTTTAATTATAACATTTTAGTTAGTTAGTAAGTATAGAAAATACTATGTAAGATTACCTTTAAGAATTTTATTTCATTGACGATGTCAAACTCAAGGGTGCCACATCTGGTTCTCTAATTCATTACATAAGGGCCACAAGATATTTGTGAACATATAGTTGGGTAGAAATAATAAGACATTGATTTATAGTTTGTTAAATGAAAAGATCACCCTTCAAGATCTGTTGATATCGTAATCTTGCTTACTTATACGAAATGTTGGAGCTCCAACTAACCTTTTTTTAAAAGCACCTAAACAATAGCTAATGTTTGGTCCCCAGTATCTTAAAAGTAAAAAAGTGTGCTGTGTTTGATGAAATGTCTGTTCCTTGCCCTTTTTTTTTTTTTAAATAATTGTTTGCTTACAGACGCAGACAAGCATAACCTCTTAAAGTGACAGTTCACTCACTCATCTTCTACCCACCCTCATGTCGACTAAGGTCTGGGATTATTTTCAGAGTAATCCGTGTATTTTTGGAGTTAAAGACAAAAATGTAAGTCACTTTTAATGTAGCAACTGGAGCTCAACTGTTGTCGTCTTCGCCCGAAAAAACACTTAAAAACATCCAAATACCTTGATCGTCCCTCTTGTATTGAAGCCTTGACTAGAGGATTTTTTTCGGGAGAAAACTTACAACTCAATATTTTAATATTTTTTGTAGCAGACGCTAAAAGGCTAACATGCAATTAGCAATTAATAAATTAATAAATAAACAATTTCCTGAAGGAGGATCAATAAAGTTTTACCTTACCTTACCTTACCTTATGCTACACAGACAGGAAACACTATTTATAGTGACAGTGGACTTGACAATAATAGCGACCATTAATTTACATGTGGGTAAGTATAAAATAAGTAAAATTTGGGTGAACTAAGAAAAAGAAAACTGAGCTAAGCGGCTATATTAGCACAAGCTTACATTTTTGCTTATAATTCTAAAAATCAAGATATTGCTCTGAAACTCTTAATCTACATGAGGGTGAGTAGAAAATAAGTGAAGTTTGGGTGAAGTATTGCTTTAAGTGTCTTTACGGACAAAGTTTAGGAAAAAGAAAACTGAGCTCAAGCTGCTACATTAGCATGACCTTACATTTGTGTCTTTAATTCTAAAAATCAATAGATAACTCTGAAACTCTTAGTCGACATGAAGGTGAGTATAAAATAGTTGAAATTTGGGTGAACTATTGCTTTAAGTGTCTTTTTGGACAAAGATGAAGAAAAAGAAAACTGAGCTCAAGCGGCTACATTAGCACGAGTTTACATTTTTGCTTATAGTTCTAAAAATCATCAGATTTCTCTGAAAACTTAGTCGTCATTAGGGTGAGTAGAAAACAAGTGAAATTTGGGTGAACTTTCACTTTACGCAAAAGTGAAACACGAATAAAGCATGCCGTCTTATTCTAAACTTGCTAATTGTGTAGCAATTTTGTCAAGAGATTTGCGTCTATAGGACATTAAAACACACAAACCTACTATTTTATAAATATAGATGGATACTTATCTTTTCTTCACCAAGAAAGGCAGCTACTTTTCGTGTTCAGGGAAGCTATTTCTGGAATGTAAATACTGTGATGTGTCACATTGAAACCCCAAATATGAGCTAAAGATTTCGGTGGCTGAGAAGTCTCTCCTGTCGCCAGCGAAACAAACAGCTTAATCCGAGCGACGTTCACCCCGAGTCCGCTGCTAATAAAAGCAACTCCTCACTTTGAGGAGATAGAAGGAAGTGAGTGGGATTCATGGAAATGTTGTCGAGTAAAAAAATGGATGTAGAATTCGAGGTATAGAACTCGAATAAATCCTTCTATTTGGTAGCTTTAATGAGAAATCTATAAACAGGAACTCATAGCTGTGACTGTCAACAGAAAAAAGGCTTTCATCGGCGACATTTATAGCTTTTTAACTTGGACAAAGGCTTTAAAAAAAAAAAAAAAGGCTTATCATGATGATAATTATAGTCGAGGAGCTTTGAAGAAGGAAAGAACAAGAGCGAGTAGAGAAAACAAAACCAACTACGAGCTCCTTAATCCCCAACTTGGCAAGAAAGTCACAAAAGAAACAGCTGAAGTGGGTGGTCACGAAAAAAAAAGAGGCCACAGAAAAACCAAAAAAAAAAAAAAACATACAACCTGCTAAATGATCAAATCTCTCAAGCAATCAGTTAGATAGAAATGGGACCCCGGAGTCGTCGTTCACCACCTAATGTGCTGAAATAATGTAACGCCGGAGCCGTATTGTCCATTAAAGCTAACGCGCCGCCGCCCGTTCGTTTTCTTGTCAGCGGCGGCAATTGCCTGGAGCCGAGCGCGGGAATCAATCCCAATGATGTTGCATCTTTCAGGTGCCGCCGTTCCTCTGACAACATCAATGAAATGCACGCGTCACGCCGCCCGTTTAAGATGTTCCATTTCCAGCCGCTTCTCCCGGCGCAATTCGCCGAGATGACTGGGGAAATTGCTAATGTTATTTACATCAGAGCGAGACCGGAGGACGCCAATTACGTCGGTGATTGAACGCAACGCGAGGGAGCGAGGAGTCTCAGGGGTTAAAACGGCGTAAGGTCGCGGAATCGCATCGATGTCGCGGCGACGTACTGTAAGTGCTAAGACTGACGCGCCTGACGACTGCGAACACGTCGAGAGTAGTACACGAAAATTAGTTAGCAAAACTAAACAAGACATGTGCATAAATGTAGCTACACCTCAAATGACAAACACAAATATTCACCAAACTATGTGCATCAACGTGTAAAAAAGACGCACAACGATAAATGCACATCAATACAGTACATACAATAAACACTCATAAAATGCAAAGAACACACAAATAAACTCAAAATATCATTTACATGCACACCTAAACATACACTTGTCTACACAAGCAGATTGCACACAGAGACATGCTTGTCAAAACAAATAAACACACACCCACATGCAGTATATACACGGTACACCTGCTGACGCACACTCTCTCAAAAATAGGTTCACACAAGAATATTCACATGCAAATGCGTATAAATGTATGACACAAATTCAGAATATGCACACTTTCGAAAATACACACACTTGCACCTATGAAACAAGTTTATACACACAAATACACACATGGGCAGATACAAATAGAAAAATGGTCTTGCAGAAAGTCTAAGTTCTCAAGCTACAGCGTAACACAAACACACCGAGGTGTAGTTAGCACAAACGCATACTTACACACACACAAACACACACATAGGCAGATAGAGACGAAATCAGAAGAACCAAGAGACAAAGTAACACACAGAGACGTAGATGAGCACAATCACAAAATGCACACAGAATAAAGAAACACGAACACTGAATACACCATTTCACATACACAAAGACATCTGTCTCACAATCACAAAGCGCAAAAATCCATACACACCAGCATATTTGCACACTAAGAACAGCAATTATGTGTAACCAAAGCAAACATAAAACACACAACCTGAGTGTGCATGATGAGTCACACACCTGACTCGATTAAGAGACAAACAATAACACACATATAGTCGTAGATAAAAAAAAACACGAACGCTAAGCAAAATGAAGACACTAACACCAACAATAACGCATACTTACACACACAAACACACACATAGGCAGATAATGACAAGTGGTCAAAAACAAACGAACCAAGAGAAAAAGTAACACAGAGACGTAGATAAGCACAAACACAAAATAAAGACACACTAACACTGATTACACCTAATCACATACACAAAGACATCTGTCTCACAATCACAAAGCGCACACATCCATACACACCAGCACATTTGCACACTAAGAACAGCAATAATGTGTAACCAACACAAACATAAAACACACAACCTGAGTGTGCATGATGAGACACACACCTGACTCAATCAAGAGACAAACAGTAACACACACATAAAGACGTAGATAACAAACACACAAATACACGCAAAACAAAGACACTAACACCAACAATAACACATACTTACACACACAAACACACACATAGGCAGATAGAGACAAGTGGTCAAAATTCAAACGAACCAAGAGACAAAGTAACACACAGAGACGTAGCTAAGCACAAACACAAAAAAAGACACACTAACACTGATTACAACTATTCACATATACAAAGACATCCGTCTCACAATCATAAAGCGCACACATCCATACACACCAGCAAATTTGCACACTTAGAGACAAGTGGTCAAAATCAAACGAACCAAGAGACAAAGTAACACACATAGACGTAGCTAAGCACAAACACACAAAAAAAGACACTCTAAAACTGATTACACTGATTCACAAAGACATCTGTCTCGCAATCACAATGCGCACACATCCATACACAGCACATTTGCACACTTAGACAAAAATATACAACCAGAAATACACAAAGACGTACATAGCACACACATAATTAAACATAAATCCACAAACATAAGTACACAATTATGCAGAAAAAAACCCCAGCAATAATGTGTGACCAACGCAAACATAAAACACATGAGTGTGCATGAGGAGACACACACTCAGTTGTGTAGTACAGTGTATTAGCAATGGTGTTGTGCACGAATCATCAGATTGAGATCCGAGAGTTTTTTACAGTTTTAAGTCAAAATTAAGTTTTAAGCTTTTGGCCGCCATCGGAGGATTTCCCGTCCGAGGTCTGGTTATTACCGTCTTGAATTATTAACGCCGTCATAAGGAGGAACCTAAAGAAAATTTTCATTCACGACTCAAATCAGGGGAAGCTCCGACAGACTCGCACACATCACGCTCGGCTCTGACAGGAAGCCTCCGCTCGTTTTTTTCCGGCGGCAGTTTGGTTGTATTATTCATGTTTCAATTTGTTGTTGCAGCTTAAAGGGGGGGAAAAAAATAGTCGAGGAAGGAAAAGAGCTGTAAGTTGATGATCGGAATCTTTCCCGCAGATGAAACGTCAGGATTTATGCAGAGTCAGTGAGTATGCGTTTGTCGTGGATTTGCGAAAGAGAAAAAATGCTCTGGAAGCTCAAAAACGTCAGCGGCGGCGACACGTGCCTGGAAACAGTGAAAGGATTTTTATCTCGATTTAACAGGAAACTGATTTTTCTCGAATCGCTCTTAATTGTTAAACTATCGAGGAAATTAATTTAATTTAGCTCTTTAACATCGATCAATTTTCTAGTTTAGAAATTGAATGAGATCAAAATGTTCAACACAAAAGATGACACACAAGAAAAGTGTACGCAAGAGTATAAACAAACTAAAGTACTGCAAAGCAAAAACATAAACACTATAGTAAGATAAATAGTAAAAATCTAGTTATTCACATTTTTGAGTAATGAACACTTTCACACAATCACTTAATACAATTATTTTAGTATTACTAATGAGACTCCTGTGTTAGTCTCTGTGTTTTCTTGACCTTTTAGTTTATATTTTATTGAGTATTGTTTTGATTGTTTAAGCGCTTTGTGACCCTGGTATGGAAAAGCGTTCTATAAATATAAATTACTTACTGATTATTTTGTCCCAAAGGTTACTGTTAAATTCACTTATTTAGGTACAATCCGGTTTAGCTCAAAGTTATATTCATGTTATTATTTGTACGCAGTTACTATAAAGTTTCTGAATACTCTTCAAACTTAGTAATATATTGGAAAAAAAGCAAATGAATTTATTTACAAAATCAGTTTCTAGCTACTTGTATTCATTATTAAAGGTACAATCTGGTTAAGCTTGCAACTAGCCTGAAGTTAGCTAAGTTGTGTTAGCTCATTTCCTGGCAATTTAGAGTTTACAATTAGATTCTTTACACAAATATGGCCATTTTTGTTTGAGGTTTTTGTCAATAACATTTCGAAGAATGCTAAACATCAATACTATCCTTTTTTTTTTTAATACAAGATGAATAAACATTCCCTTTCTCCATATTGATGTCATTATTTGTGCCAGTTAGCATAACGCTTGTACCTTTTCTTGAAACTTGGTTATTTACTTTGTAAAGAACAGCTAATTATATTCATAAAAAACATTGTTAGCTACTTCTTTTCCAAGTTTAATTTATTGATATATTTAGTATGGGTAAGCTTTCAGCTAGCTTCAAATGTGCTAGCTTAACGTCAGGCAATTTAGAGACAAACAGAGATGATGCTATAAAGAAATATGGCCATTTTTATTTGAGGTTTTTGTCAATTACATTAAATGTCAATACTATTCTCTATTTTAAAATACAAGATAAATAAGTATTTCTTAATCATCACCTGTTTTCCATATCCATGTCATTATTAGTGCCCAGTTAGCATAAAGCTTGTAACAACAGCAGATTATATTCACAAACAAACGGTTGTTAGCTACTTCTTTTCCAAGTTGCTGTTTAATTTATCGATATATAGAGCGCTCTAGGTTAGCTCGCAGCTAGCTTCAAAACGTGCTAGCTCATTGTCACGCAATTTAGACGCAAACAAAAAAAAGTGAGCGTGATTTTGTCGACGGAATTACTACAATTTTAGTTTTCTAATAGTGATGGTCTGATGAATCTTCATGAAACAGTGTCATGTTGTTTAGAGGTCAGTAGGTGGCGCCATCAGTTTAAAAATAATATTTTATTAGAACAGTTGTTCGAAAGAAAGGAAAATAGTGCAGAGACCGCCATCTAGTGGACAATAATGACACTGTTTCATGAAGCTTCATCAAACCATCACTAGTTTCTACATCGTTGACCCTATAAGGGCCACATAACTACAGTTAAAGGGGTCAAAAACTAAAAGTAAGTACTTTTAACAGCAGTCGTGTCGAAGGTTGTTTTTTTTTCGCGGAAGTCTTCGACTCGAAAAGTCACGCTCTCTCTAAATTCGGTGTTTTAATCAACAACATGGTCGCTCTGTTCGCCACCTTTTTTTTCCTCTCAACGAGCTCCTCTTGCCAAATTAAAAACAAACGTACACAAACACCGAGCCAGCACTTTCTCTGCAACGGCGACGTTCATTAAAAAACAAGAAAGAAAAAGAAAAAAAGGGAAATGGCACCTGCAACCCGGGCGCCAGAGAACCATTTCCAGCAGCTTGCTAATGTCAACCTGCCTTGCTTGGAACAGTAGGGGGGGGGGGTTAGGGCGCTCCAAGACAGCAGCAATTTTCCACTGCATGCGAATGAGACTGGAGAGCAATCTGCTGGTCTAAGAGCCTTGTAATCAGCGCATCATTATCGGGAAGGAGGTGGCGTGCATAGGGGGGGGGAAGACGAGAAGAAAAAAAAACGGAGCATAGTGGATTAAAGATGGAAGCTCGGGGGGCTGCGAGATAAGATAGAGACAAGGAATAAGGTGAGACGCTATCAAGGGCTTGTTGAACCTGTCCCCCCCCCCCAAAAAAAAACACTTCCAAAAATAAGCAACCATGACACGTTTTGGAAGCCGACCCGGCGCCGCATGGTCAGGGTTGTTTGAAAAAAAAACTCTATTGCTGAAGCTCCTGCAGTTTGTTTACTCGTTCTCTAATTGAAATGTTGTAGGAATGTTCACGTGGAGCTGATGAATTACAACGAAATTAAACTCCATGAATCTTCATCTCCTGCTTTCTTCACTTGCGGGGGGGGATATTAGCGTCGGGATGAGGAAATACTCAACCTGGATAATGAGGAATGTGGCTCTCAGTTGTTTACCCAGATTTAGTTTTCACCAGAGCTTTGTATTGGGTTTGGTCTGTTTAGTCGGTGCAGCTTTACTTTGGCGGATGAATGATGTCAAACGAATCGTTGTTATTTACTTTCTTGTCTTATTCATTAATCATTGAACTCAAAAATATGACATTTTTAAGATCTTTCTTTTCTCCCTTTTTTTTGTTTTTGGTAGATTGTTCATCATAAATACCTACTAGTACCTACTTTAAAGAATAGTTGTTGTTCTTATTTGATAATACTTTGGTATAATTACACATAGATTTTTTGGGAGAAATTCATGTTTGTCATCCATCTTCAAATTAAGGGTCTTTTTCCCTTATACCTGTTTTCACAGTATATAATATGGTTACGGGTAACATTAGGAAATTAAAATCTGTCTAAAGATTATTATGACTAATTATATCAATATTGAACACTTTTTTTCTTTTTTTTTTAAAGTTATTGTCGTATGGATCCTTTTTGGGTGTTTTTTTTTGTCATAATCCAATTTTTTTCACAAGATGGTGTTCTCTGCGCTGTTTTCCTTTGTTTTGAACAACTGTTCTAATTAAACATCACATCATTTTTAAACTGGTGGCGCCACCTACTGACCTCTAAACAACATGACACTGCTTCATGAAGCTTCATCAGCACATCAATACTTTTTTATTGTTCATTTTTTTTTAACAATTTGGAAGTGAAATATCCACGTTATCAATATACGTTATCAATAAATTCAATCACACATGGGGCCAAAATCTTAATTATCGTCGAGGTCAGGGGCCGAAAATATATATTTTTAAATGTTTACCATCTGTACCTGGCAGTCCTTCAGGTGTAAATGTAAGTATTATTGCGATATTATCTTTTAAATGTTACTATCTGTGTTTTGTTAGTAACTTTATAATTGCTGACATCAGCAATTTCTTATCTTAGATTTGGCCCCCGGGCCAGGATCTCTTTCTTGACATGTCATCTATATGGTCAAATAACAACTTGTTTTTTCCAGAACACTGCAAACAAACAACTGCAGTATGTCTTGATTTCACAAAACCCATAAAACCCAGGTGGTCTGTGTTAGATTCGGAACAGATGTTGGAGACTTAAGCGTCACCCGAAAAGCCACAGCTCGGCAGGGTGTGAGTGCAGACGCCGAAGATAGAGACGAGGACAGAAGCTGAGAGACTTTGGTGAATCTAAACTATAACTGTAGTGTAAAGTGAAGGAGATTTTAAATGGAATGCTATTCTTGCTATTTTAACTAGTGTAGAAAAAATGCTATCTGAGGTTAAGGGTGATATTAATTACGCAGTAACACATACTATAATATAGTGATGGTCTAATGAAGCTTCATGAAGCAGTGTCATTATTATTATTATTATTATTATATATATATAGTAAACTAGGCGGTCTCTGCACTATTTTTCTTTGTTTTGAACTTGAATTTGTTCTAATGATTTTTTTAAACTGATGGCGCCATTTACTGACCTCTAAACAACATGACACTGTTTCATGAAGCTTCATCAACACATCACTGCTAAAATATATAGAGATTTTTTTTCTCTTTTTGTTTAAACTGTAATGTTTTGTAAATCAAAATGTTAAGAATGCTATAGTTGCTAGCTAAGCTAGTCAATAACACTTCTAGATAAGGTAATGTAAGGTAAAACTTTATTGATCCTTCAGGAGGTCTCCTTCGGGAAATTGTTTATTTTATTTAAGATACAGTCATCCTCAAGTTAAATTTCCGACACCGTAACACCTACTCTTAATGTCTAGGGATTTTATTTCTTCTTTTATTGTTCTATTGTATGTTATGTGACTTGGATGTTAAACTGAATGCCCTACATGCTAGCTTAGCCTGTCAATAACAATGCTAGCTGCAGTTATTCTAAAGCACAACTGGTCAAAGATAGCTAACAATCTTGTTTCATGTCCTAAGGTAAAACTAACTTTTACTTACGTTTTTGGTTTCAGGTTTGCTTTTGTTATTTTTCTTTCAGTTGTATTTTACATAAAAGGGTTTATACATATTGTTTTGCCATAGCAAGGGTTTATTTTTTATTATATAGGGCATATTTCTTTCTTAACTATTATAACTTGCTGTTCTTTTTATCATACTTTAGCTCTTCCCTCCGTCTCTTTTGGTTGGCTATCTTAGCTAGACAAATACACTTTTTACACAAAAATGTACAACCCCGTAACACTTCTGTGATATATAGGGATTTTTTTCCACGCATCTGTAATGTTGACCTTATTAGAATACTTGCTAGCTTAGCTTGTCAATAACAGTTCAGTTATTCTGAGGTGAAATTTACCAATTTACTGTAACACATACTGTGATACACTATATAGAGAATTTTCCCCTTTTTCAAAACTGTAATATTATGTTAATAAACTTTAAAACGCAATGCTATACAAGCTAGCTTAGCTAACAATTATGATATATATTATTATATTAAATTGCACATGGTTAACATAAATATAATTCATGGCTAAGGGGAGAATTTTTTTATACAAGTCTTACATAATCTGAAAGTCTTATTGAAACATTTGATCTGATTCCTGGGAAGGAGTGACAGGTACTTTCCACTGCAGGCAAAAAAAAAAACGGGGGCGTGAAGTTAAACTGTAAATTGCAATATTTTTTTTTTTAAAGGATTGCATTATGAAATGACATAAAATAATAAATAAATATAAAATATGATAATAGGCATGTTTTTTCCCTAAAAAAAATGTTTTAAACATTATTTTAGAGACAGATAAGACAAGGAAAAAATAGACGGTTTTGTTATATCTACTAAATAAAATAGCTAAATAGCTATTCATCTGTACCTATGCAGGGCCGGGTCTAGACAGGCATGTATGAGGGGGCAGCCACAAATATTGAGGGGGCATTGTGCTGTTACTTACTTACTTACATGTAAGTTTGAGGGGGCACAACATTTATTTGAGGGGGCCAGGCCCCCTCTTGCCCCTGCCTAGACCCGGCCCTGTACCTATGTTGTTTTTTCAATACTGGCAATACAAGAATCAGATTCTTATTCTAATAGAGGAATCTCTGACTGTTTTTATGTGGCCTTCATGTGGCCCCCGGGTCACACTTTGACCAGATCTGAACCAAAGTGAGCCTTAACTGTGGAAACCGAAAAACACCAAATATAAACGTCATCATTTAATGAACTTTAAAGCAACAAAAAAGACGCACAATGATCAAGGAAATGAGTTCCAGTGAGCGCCGGAGGGGGGCAGTAGCGCACAGAGAACGCTGCCATTGGCACAAGTTGAGCGCACATCACTGGGTGCGAGGCTCAATTCAAAAAACTGCCTCTGTGCGTAAAAAAAGAAAGCTCCCTAACGATGTATTCCAGTGAAGACTTTTATTCCGAGGCAGTGATCGAGTTATCCAGGTCCGGCTGAAGCAGGTGGAACTAACGCGTCCGCGCGTCACTGTGGACTTTTTCCTGACAAGAACCTATTCGTGGGTGAAATCATTAGAAATAACTTTGAAGTGCTGATTCACGTTCCTACCTCGGTTTATTGGATTTTTATTTTTATTTTGGGGGGGTTTAGGGGGGAGAGAAGTGGGTGATGTCAATACTCACTTGACGGGCAAATTCAATTGGACTTGACTCCGCCTCGCTCATGCGGGACTTTGTCCACGGACTCCCCCACACACACCAGTCTGCGTGCCCGGTGAGCTCTGACGGAGGACGTCTCTCCTCCTCCTCCCACGGTCACTACTCACCCACCGGTGGATCCAGACAGGACTTGTTTCTCCATCCTTTTTTTTCCCCCTCCTCCGCCTCCTCCTCCCAACCCTATACGGGAGCAACATGTCCCCAGCGTGGAGAAGGGAAAGACGCACCGGGGACGCGACGTGGACCGTTGTTGTTGGACGGGTCCGAGCGATGTCGCTCTTCGGGTGGATGCTGCTGATGGCGTTGTCCGGTGCTGAAGCTCAAGGTAGGACATCTTTATTTTTCCTCTCCCTCTCTCTCTCTCTTTCTTTCTCTGTGGATGCTCAGCAGGTGCGAGATGAATGAGTCATAATTCAAAACTTGGCGTCCATAGTCCCCCCCCCTCGAAGTTATGGCAAGTGAGACGTTCACTGACCCGATATTTGAGTCCAAATATTCAGGGTTAAATCGCAGATTTATGTGCCCCCCCCCCCCCTCCTTAAGGTCCACTCGTTTATCGCAGCAAAAATTTCCAAATGAATTTTATCCAACAAATAAGTAGAGAAAACTTTCAGAATAAAGTGTAACCATTTGGGATTTTTCGGATTTAATTCATTCATCTGTGTGTTTTATTGAAATGCTTATTGAATTGTCGTTTATTAACCCATCATGTGTCAGCTGTCCTGGTTTGGCAAGTGAGATATTAAGGCTTTCCTTTTACCCTTCCCTGAATACCCTTAGAATTTGAAATTCTCCAGTTAGTTTTCCTTGGCTTCAGCAACAAATAATAAGATCATTGTAATTATATTGGAAATACCAAAATATAATAAAAAAAATTGTGAGGTACCTCCACGTTCACATCTCTATAAGCACCCCCCCTTTATGGGGGCATCTCTGCCCACAGGTCCCAAATAAAGTGGCTAGCAATTTATTAGCATTTCCCCCCAAAAAAAAAAATTTCACTCTATTCCACATGTATGTATGTATTCCAGACATGTAACACCCAGATAAATATATTGAGTATGGATGCCTTCATTCGTACATTAACAAGAACTTTTAATTTCAATCTTCAGTTTATTCTAAACCTGCATTTATTATACGTTTCCTGCCCGAGTCGACCGTTTAACTGTGAATGACAAGTGTTTTTATAGTAGAAGTCAATGAGATGTGCACGGGCGTCTCCACTCTCACGCAGATTGATCGTACAGGTCACTTTAATAGCAATGGCAGTCGTTTACTTCTGGCTGTGGGGGGAAAGCGAAGCAAGGTCATTATCTGAAGGCCAGATTACATTTGCCTAATGTCCAGGTCTTCCAAGTAATGTCCACGGATGAATAATTCACAATGTTTTATTTGGGTATATATATGGCTCGGCGCTACAGGGGGAGTCGGCGTGACCTTTCCGGGCGGTTGACCCCGTATCCCTTGACCCGTCTGATGGTATTAGGGGAAGCGGTTTAATGACGGGTATGAGCGAAAATTGGGGGCATTTCTCTGAGTGGGTGCTTTATGGGATTCATAATTGTAATATTGTGATAAGTCAGGCGGTGACTGACATAGGACGCAGGAAAAAAGACAGCAACAGCTTCTAGACTATACAAAGTCACTATCAAAAGCATTGATAGAGACGTTTAGGAACCCTAACCCTAAGTCATATCAGGGGGTCCATATAAACCACCTTTAGAATGGATCATAGCCAGAAAGTCCACGCCAAAGACAAGTGTTTTTCCATCCAGCATTCCTTGGAATTGCAACCTTTCTACCGTCTCTACCATTATCCTGATTGCTTCGAACAGGCTTTGGTGATTTTTTTTTTCACCCGCTTGGCCCGGCGTACTGAGTGGTGGGAAAATTAGTGATTGAGTCACTCAAGGGTTCATTGAGCCGTCAGTCCACCACAAATGACACCACCATACTAATGCTCGCACAGAAGAAAAAGGCCAAAATAACCTTGAGTACAACCGATACTAAAGTGGGGCTCGTAGCGAACTTTCTGTTCTTATGTGGCACCAACCGATCCTTTCGGTAGTACTGAGTAATCGTAACATGCCTTTTTCTCTGGTACCCACGCAAGATCTAAACTTGATAATGTATGTTTTTGTTCCCAAAAAAAACTGACAAAGGCACCAGATACGATTGTTATTAGATCAGATAAAGTTATTTGTTGTCTCTGGAAGAAAAAGCATAGAGTGGGGATTTACCAAAGCTGAAAAAAAACCTACTCAACATTTGTACTATGTGTTATGCCATTTAATTTTTGTTAGAATAAATCCAGGAAATTCAGGAACCGGTATCGAAGGAAAGGTATTGGTATCAAAAAGTTTAGATTGATACCCAGCTCTACAGCAAGTCACCACGTTGACATTGAAAAAAATGTCCTACGACATAATTATGACTTCTTTGGGGATGAATCTTCCTTCTAAAGAGAAACGCCAATTTCGGACCGTCTTCGGTACATTATTGGACGATCCTTTACCTTAATCTATCTACTTAATTAAGCGTCATCTGTTGCAACCAACTTTGCTAACCACTTTGCTACCATCCTTTACTTGAACACACAAGGACAACCCTAAGCCTAACCCCTAACCCCTAACCCTAACCCCTAACCCCTAACCCCTAACCCTAACCCTAACCCTAACCCTAACCCTAACCCCAATCACTAACCCTAACCCTAACCCTAACTTTAATATAATCCAGGAAAACTTGTACTTAAGATAAACAGTTACATCGTGGCATACAGTAGCTTCTCTTCCTCCCATAGAGGAATAACCCACCTCTCACCCCAAGTAGCTGGGATAGGCTGCTGCCTCCCTTTACAGAATGAGCAGAAAGAAAGAGAACAAGATGACACTGATAACAAGCCATCAGTCATAATCTTTGTGCGATATTCAGTGTCAATTGAAGTCATGAAAGCTGTTTTTCCTATGTGGTTATTGTCTCGTAATTACTTCGTAAGTTCATGTCAATCAAAACAAAAGCGCGAACAAAGTCATTTATTTGCACTAGATTGCAACAGATGTCAGTGCTTTGAAGTGAAGTGCGAAAGGCAAAGCAACATGTTTAAAGGACAAAGCAGAAAAGGTGTTTTTCTGATATTTGTAGTTTGATTGGAGCATACAGTATGTGCTTGGGTTGGAGATGAAGAGGAGAAAAATACATCTCTAGTTGCACCTTAATCTGTTTTTATTTGGTTTTCAAAGGACCCGGAATAGAGTCGTTCCTGATGCATCTTCAGCCACTACATGTTTACTCGCACTTAAAAAGATGTCTTGTTCTATGAGTCTCGCACTCGATCACTTGTTTTTTAGTTCCAAAAGAATTTTGTCGGCCAAAGAATCCCTGTTTTAAAAAATGCCTGAACAAGTTTCCAAAAAAATATACGGCGAGTTAATAAAACAGCATATACTTCCCAAGTCCCAAAGGTGCAACATTAGTTTCCAAAACCAAAACATATATATACTCTTCACTTCATCCTGTCTGACAAAGTATGAACAAATCCCTTGTCGCCCTCCTTTAAAGATTTAGCACCAGCTGCCACCGGTTTGTCACAAAAAAAGAAGGTAAATTGATGAAAGATCCTGCTTGGTTTATCGGAGTATTGAGCCATGAATATTCTCATCAGGCTTGATAAATGTTCACATTAAATATCATTTAACCCAATGTCTCCGTCTGCACTACAATGTAATGGTTTTTTATTACAGAAACACCAGATGAACTGTCATGGAATATTCATGTTTTACATGAAAAAAAATCAGATTTTTTTGTTGTCATTTGACAAGATGAGAAGCGCCTTCAATCGCTGACTCATCATCTAATTTGAGTTGTTTTTTTTAAATAAAAGTTATATTTTGGATGCTTACATTTAAAATCCATTAGACAAAAGGGCAACTTTTGGATTTCAGGGGGTGATATAGAGCAAAAAACAAACAAAATATATACAGTATATATAGTTTTTTTTCATCTTATCTTTAAATAAATTGCCAAAAAATACAAAAATGTGTATTTTGAAGAATCACAAGCACAATGTTCTCAACTTACATGCTAACATGTAAAACTTTGTGAAAAATAAATGCTCAGACTATAAGAAAAAAACATTTTCTACAATTATATATTCTGAGCATGTATTACGTTTTAACATGTAGTGACAACTGACTGCAGACTCTCAGTAGTTAAGCTATTATGGAAATGAACGCAAGCACCTTTGCTGACTTAGTACGGTTAAGCAGTTTTGGATTGAGTTATACTGTGAGGGTTTTTTATTCTTCAAATACATTAAAAAATGTTTAAATATATTCTGTCGCCAACTCTTGACTCACGTATAAAATATTTTATTATAATATTATATTTTTGTTTGTTCATTAATAATGATGAAGGATATTCGATAAAGATGAGTTCACTGAGAGGGGATGAGACAAGGCATGATATGCGGTTTTCAACTGTTTATTAGCTTAGAAAAAGGATTGAAAATAGGGATTTTATTCTTATAAAAATGGAAATTTAATGAAAAAAAATTGGGATTTTATTCCCTTCTTTTTCATTTCCATCATAATGAACCTTATTCCGAATTGGAAAGGAAAGGAGAACATCTATATAACATCTATTTTCAATAAAGTTTTTACATTGCACTTTTCATGCATACAAATAGATGTTCTGACCTTTTTTTTCGCTTTTCATTCAAAACAACACGTGAAGAGCAAAAAAAAAAGAAGCATTAGTTGATTGAATAAGTCAACGGTGGGTTATTATTTCATTTTTTTTATTCCTCTCTGCATTTTTTAATTAAAGATTCTACTGATGGTAGGTGGATCTCTGCTCCTCTGGCCCTCGCCTCACAACACGAGAGCAGCATAATCCCTTTGCTTGTTTGTTTGTGAACACTCGCTTGTGCTTGAAACCTTATCAGCCGTCTCTTGTTATTCAGGGCACAGTTCTACTCGTCTGTTATTAACGTTCCTTCCCTTCATGACCGGGGTGTGTACGGGTGCGACTTCACAAACAGACCTCTTTCTCATCTTTTTTTTGGGGGGGTGGTGGGTATTCAGACCCCTCGGATGTCCCCGTAATTAGCATCGGTGATGGATTCACTTCTCAGACTCTTACAGCAGAGGAGGACTTCCTGTACGGTGCACAATTACTACATTGCAGAGACGCTGTCGTCGTCTTCACGGGGGTCTTTCTTTTTTTTTTCCCGCCACCTCCAGATCCTGTCCTCTTGGGGAATCTGTGTTTGCAAATTACTCACACACCGACTGTGGCTGTGCATGAAGTTAGAGCTGCTCCCCGAGCGCACAGAGTCTCCGAGGATGTTAAAAATTAGTCGACACAAGCATATTAGGCTCCTGGGAAAGTGAAGGTGGCGCGTTCTTGTTTCTTTTTTTTTCAGCAGGTTTCTTCTCCTGCTGTGTTAAGTACTGCTGCTTGTTCTGGTGTGGAACCTGATAGAGTCCACAGGGGAGCCTTCCACTTACTGCTAACTATCTCTGAGAACAGTTTAAAGACTCATTTCACAGTCTGGTTCTGGAATGAAGGTAAATAGGTTTTGTCACAGATATCGTCTTTTCGTTTTTGCCTCTGTTTTCACTTTCTGTTTTCGGTAAATTGACCTTTTAAAAAAACCCCATTTATATCCATTGTGTTTCAATCTCATCCGTTGTTACACTAAGATGTAAGTACATCCCACCCCACACATTTCTTATTAAATTTGCATTTTAAATTGAAAACAAATCCATATTTTAAAGCCAATTTCTTACCTAATAAACAGTTGAAAACTTGGACCGCAAATCATGCCTTGTCTCATCCCCTCTCAGTGAACTCCGTATTTGTTTCTGGCTCCCCCCGATGTTTGGATTGTATAAATGTCTGTGGAAAAAAAAGAAGGATAAAATCATGTGAAGTGAGTTAAAAAATAAGAGAAAATCTCAATTTGGTTTCCTGTTCAACCTTTCCGGCATGTTGCTCTCAGTAATTCAGTCATTATGGTAATGAATGCAAGCGTCATCTCTGACCCTGTGAGGTAAAGCTGGTTGGTTACGTGGGTTACTGTGCGGGGCAATGTCTAGAAAACTATGAATCTAAAATGAGAGAAAATGTCATATTGTTAAGTCAATATCCAGGCGAGTTGTTTCTCATTAGTTGTGGCGTTATGGAAATGAACGCAAGCGCCTTCACCGACTCAGTGCTGTCGAGTCATTTTGGTGGTTACGTGGGTAATAGTTATACTGTAAGAGGTCTTTAATCTTCAAATGAATCCAAATAAATCACCGAAAAATATATTTAATAGCGTTGAAACTCTTGTCTCCGGCGACTTTGCTCTATGTTGGTCCAACTGCAGGAATGTCGGGGTCAACGAAAAGTTTATCGTCAAAAAAAACTTGTCCTGATGTTCAAGGGGAATAAAATAGGATTCTCAGGTCAACTGTATATATAGGTCTGTCCTGGGGCCTCCTCCCAGTTAGATATGACATCCAAACCCCACTTTCATATCAATCTGTGTATTAAAACAACTACATACGAAAAGAAAAACTCACATTAACGAGTGTGTTTCTGCTCTGGAAGGAAGCCAATGTTTAAGTCCATAAAGTTGATATATTTTTTGGTGTGATATCCTCTTTTTGACTGAAATCACAGCAGAGAAGGTTGTGGCGTTGATGCTGCCAAACAACTTGTCATCAGCTGTCAAAAGTTGTTTGCGCTTGAAAATGTACTTTTTTTTCGCTCTACAAACACAGCAAGCATCAAACACATACATACCTATAAGGGAAAAAAAAAAAAAAAAAAGCTACTCATGTTGCCCTTGCTGGTGATTCCTCTTCCTGTCTGCTCGGGGCTTTAATCTCGATGGCGTTGACATCCCGCCAAACCAGCAGCTGCTATAATTTTCTGGACTCGCGTTATGACGCCGCCTGACATCTGTCCGCCATTTCCAAATCTTTAAATCTTACGATAATCCGACATGCTTACACGAATAAAAAAAAAAAGAAGCATTTGTTTAAAAACACTCTGAATCCTCGTGTGATTAAAACTGCCTCCTCTAATGCGGACGGCAAAAAAAAAAATCATATTTCATCTCCTTCAGTGACGTACACAGAGATGTAGAGGAATCAATGTGCGGCGAGATTAAAGAGGCCCATCAAGCGAGAGATCACGCACGTTTTGATACAATCGATGGCGTCTCGGCTTCTTCGTCGGCGTCCGTTCAGACTTGGATATATACGTCGTCGGAGCCGCTTAATTGCGATCCCCTGCCGTGAAGTATTCACTATATTTTGGGGTTTTATCGTCTTAATCTCCAGCTTCATATTTGGGTCACTTTTGCTTATTTTTTTTTAACGTTCACCGCTTTTGACACGTTGACATGAATACGTAATGACGGGGACTGATGATGTCATTATTAGGAGACGCAGCACTAAGGTTGCATGTTCAATTCATGAAGACAGGAAGTGAATGAATGACAGGGTAGACAAAGAATTTTCGGAATCTCCAGGGATGTCAGCCTCGTTTTTTTTTTTTTCGTGATCTCCAGGAGACGCTGATTGAATTTCAAAAACCTTCTAATACATTAGAGGACTTGCTCTGACTGTGGTAGACGCTCTATGGAGAATGCAAGAAATCTCTTTCTTCCCGTTCTTGTTCGAGAAGTTCCAAGGAAAATAGTCCCACTGACAAACTTACATCAACCATATGGAGGCGCTGAAGGGACTTTTTTTTAACCAACTTTCCCGTTTGCATTAAAAAAAAAAGAAAAAAAGATCTAGCACAAGGATTTGTCAAGAGACACACAAAGACGAAAAAAAAAATTCCCACATTAGGCATGAATCCCAATTATTATCTTCTTTCTTACGTGTGACCCAGATGTTGTTTCATCTTTACCGCCATGTAACTGAAAATAAAGAGCTTTTATTTACAACTTTTATTAAGAATTCAAGGATTTACTCTGGCACAATTTGACAAAATTAGAGAATTTTTTATATAAATTTGCAAGAAACAAAGTGTTACGCTGTGGTTAGTTGAACCTCAGAATGCGCTAACACTGATAGCGGCTAAGCTAAGCTAGCAAGTATATCGTTCAGTTCAAATAAAACAAAAACAACCCTATAATAACACTTTTTCCTATTCGCTATGCGTTTCAGGGTAGTTAAGTAAAGCTATTTAACTAGCAACAAAGGGTAGAATCATATCAAAATGTGTATGAATTAACCTGCTTGTAGCCTTGGCTCCAGCAATGGTTTTAGCAAGAGTGTGATTTAAAAAGCCACATTTATAATCTGTTTGAAGTAATAACATTAGTTTGATGAATTTTATTTTAGTATGGAAATCGTATCACTGCCAAGGAGATCATTTCGCTGTCTGTTAGCACGGTGTAGATGATTAGATATCGTTCTGGACTACCATCCGGATCCAAAAGTCTATTGAAGGATTTGTTACTTTTCTTTGCGTCTACTGTTTCTGTTCTGCGATCACATTTTATCACGCTACGACCACTATGCTATCAATTTTATTTTGAGTGTTTAGTGTCAAATAAAACAAATTTAGAGCAAAATATAATCGATTAAAACTAAATAAAAGTTTGAAGATTTTTTTTTAATAAATTTGAAAGAAAGCTAAGGAAATTGAGGACCATCAAGTTACAAACCAAACAATTTTTTTTGCCACTTTATCCTGTATTGCAGGTATATTAAAAAACACAGATTATTTTATTTCGATTAAGGTTTTTAGTCTTGTTTCATTGCAAAAATGTATTTAAGAGTATCAAGACCATTGTTATATTTGATTAATGACATTTTCATATATTTATTTTATTGGTTTAATAAGTAAATACTTAAATCTACATTATTTTATAGTAGTTTTTATCCTTTTAAATACATTTTTTTTACTCTTTCCTTCATTTTTCAAGAAGTAAAAAGCAGCAGTTTTTTCGAACAATGACACGAACATTGATGGGATTTTTCAGCTCTTGCTCCAAAATGAATTTCCTGCTAATGTGACGACGAAGGAACGAAGCTCCTCACGGACTTCGGGTGTTGACCCTAAGAAGAAAAAGATCAAGTGGCCGAAATGAGTTTTCTCACAGGATTCCTGGACGTCATACGAGATTGTTATATCATTTTTCTAGTCCTGAAACCATTGTGAATTTTATGAACCAAATAGAAGTCGACACACAGGAAGCGAATAATACTGTATTTCCGATATATCTGGAGCGCTCCCTGAGAGATGATACATCTGAATCCCCCCTACAGGTGATGAAATGATTGCGTTTCTCTGACGTTAAGAAAGACTTGCGTCACCATTTCCACACAGGGGGGGCCCTCGTGACTCTACTGTTACTTCCTTGATAGAAACCCACACTTCCTCCTGCTTTTGTTGAAACAAGCTTAATTAGAAATGTGTAGCGCTCCAGAGAGTAGGGAACAGATGTCTTCCACCATTTTTTTTGGGGGGACTAAACGCCAGGTTTTGGAATTTCGCCGCCGGGTGAAACACATGACGGTCTCCTGATGCCCCAACACCTACCTCTTCGACGTTTGATTAAGAATCAAATCAGTTTCGGGGTGACGAAGGCTTGCCGTCAGACGGCGGGAAAAACAATAAGGCAGTGTCAACATTTCTTAGCTTCAGGAGTCCTTTAATTGGCTTAGTCGAGCAGCAAAAGTGTGTTTATAGTTCATAATGGAAATGTAATCAAATTAGCGGGTACTGCGGGGCGCTGGCGCTCAACCCCCTTCGCCCCGGTAATTGCCATTTGCCCCGAGGGTCTATCGTAATGGCTATTTGCATGGAGCAAAGAGACGTGTCTCCCGCCATGTGTCATGCTGCCATATTAGTCAGACAGGCCGGAATTATTATTACTCGCCCTCGCCGGGGTTTTTTTTTTTTTTCGCTGCGTTCAGCACTTATGGTGAGAATATTACTTACGGACGGTTTTTCTTGGACGGGGGTCGGAGGAGAAACACCGGAGGCGTTTATGAGGAGTCGACACGACCGACTGGTGTGTGGACGCTGCTGTCGTTTTATCACTGCCAGTTAAAAGACAATTCAATGTTTTTGAAAAGAATGTTACATTTGTATTTATTTGACATGAGACAGAATTTTTTTTTATTTTTTTTTTATTAGTTTTCCTTTTTAAGAAGAATAGGAAAAATATGATTACGTTTTAGTTGTGTTCAGGAATACTTTCAGTAATTTTTTTAAGTTCATTTTCTCCTGTCATATTCTATTACTATTCTAATTCTAATTTATTATGATTATTGAAAATAACGTTGAAATGTTAACTTTAAATAGGTTTACAATTAAATTGATAGCAATGACCTTATAGGGAACCTTCTTTTTCTTCAAGTGAAATCAAATGATTTTCAAGTGTAATCGAACTATTTTTTAACATAAATCAAACAATTTTCAACCATAATCAAACAATTTTCAACTATAATCAAACAATTTTTAACTATAAACAAAATATTTTCAACTATAAACAAAATATTTTCAACTATAATCAAACTATTTTCAACTGTAATCTTACCATTTTCAACTATAATCAAACAATTTTCAACTATAATCAAACATTTTTTAACTATAATCAAACTATTTTCAACTATAATCAAACAATTTTCAACTATAATCAAACATTTTTCAACTATAATCAAACAATTTTCAACTACAATCAAACAATTTTCAACTACAATCAAACAATTTTCAACTGTAATCAAACTATTTTCAACTTCAATCGAACAATATGATTTTAATCACACAAGATATTTTTTCTAGATTGTAAGGAATCTCTTCATGTCGGAAAAACACTGACCTAACAAATGTTTGTTGGGTTTTAAAAAAGGATGTGATGTGAAATAAGCTGCTTGGCAGAGGTCTACACATTGCAAATAATTGAATAGTTTAACAGAATTATTAAAACTTAGAGGACAAAGTTTTTTTTTGTGTGACTTTGTGTTGTTTTCCACTATAAATATTCCGACTGATCCTTGATTGATGCAAACAATACAACAACAATTTCATGTTAAACATTTGTTTAATCTACACAAATTACACTTTAAATCTGTTTTACTTATTTTTTAAAACCACCACCAAGGCATTATGTGACTGGTTGTTGGCGAGACAAGGGGAAAGATCATCATTATATCTGGTTGCATTCTGGATTACCATCTGGATCCAAGATTTTATTGAAGGATATTTTACTTACCCATGTTTTTTTTGCCTCGATCATTATGGTTGCTGTTGTGTTAGTAAGTATTTTTAGACTTTTTTTTTTGAGTTATACTATAATTTCTACTGTACAAAGTAGAAATATAACCTTAAAAGGTAATTTATTTAGTATTTTAAAACAATTTTAATTCAAACAAAATCCATTCATTCCAGGCATTGACTACAAATATCACTTAGTTCAATATTTTCAATCTTTATCTCACATTTTCCACTGATAATTTATTTCTTTTTTCCGGATGGTTTTGTGCACGAGTCAACGAGGTGATGGTCACAGTCATAAAATATTATCATATTATCGTCTTTTAAAGTTTTAGCATAAAAAAACATCGTAGCTTTTATTCACGTTGAGGCGGAATATTTGCCTGATCTTTGCTCCTGCTGCGCTGGAGAAAACTTCAATTTAGAATAAAACATGTATGAACTTTACTTTATATTCGACACAATGAACTTAACATCAATAATTGAGCGTTCATGGCTCTTGCATGAGCGCATGGGAGGGATTTTTCAGAAAATGGTGTTTCTGTAGGTTCTAATTCATTCCGGTCATTGTACTTGGGGGATTTAAATAGATCTGGCCCTCAGGTTTCTCTGAAGATTGAAGGCTTCCTTTGAAAATACGGACTCGATCTCGCTGCTTAAAATGAGTTTAGACTGGAGCATAAATTAAAAATGGAGCATGAGGGCAAGAGAGCGAAGAAGAAAGGTCTTTCAATCTCTACCTGAAATCTGGTCGTTCTTTCTATTATCGTACAATTTTCATTAGTTATTTTCATCATCTTTTGACAGCAAACGTCTCATTTTGTTCCAAATCATTTGAATCTTCATAGACAAGATTCCCTCCATTTAAACACAACGCAAAAATCTTCTGAAAAACCTTTTTATGTCATAAAAAAGTTCATCTTTTGATTGACAAATTATAGATTTACAGATTTTAGAATCTAGGCTATGCATTATACAAAGAGCGTTACGGGGTGGTACTTTCCCCCCTAGTAGCTAGCACTGTTTGCTAGTAGCTAAGCTAGCAAGTTTAGCATTCAGTTAAAAATTTACTTCAGTTCAAAAAAATTAATCAAAAAGTTCCACTATCTTTTATTAGTCATGGTCTGATGAAGCTTCATGTGAACAGTGTCATGTTGTTTAGAGGACAGTAGGTGGCGCCATCAGTTTAAAAATTATGTGATGTTTTATTAGAACAGTTGTTTTAAACAAAGGAAAATAGTGCAGAGACTGCCATCTAGTGGACTCTGAAAATAATGATACTGCTTCATGAAGCTTCATCAGAAAAAAATTATAGCAAATTTTGTGGAAACTTGCCAGCTTGAGACCTTGGCCCTTCCAAGATGATGTCAGGTGTTGACTATGATCTATGAATAAGAAAACTTACATATTTTTTCAGTTTAAGCAACAGTTTCAATGACTTTTTCGATAAAAACACCAAATTACACTTTAAATCTATTTTTTTAAACCACCACCAAAGACATTACGTGACTGGTTGTTGGCGAGAAAAGGGGAAAGATCATCATTATATCTGGTTACATTCTGGATTACCATCTGGATCCAAGATTTTATTGAAGGATATTTTACTTACCCATGTTTTTTTTTAACTAACAAGACCACCTGAAAAACATGGTTTCTGCAACTCACAACTAAAAAGTAGTCTTTTAAAACTGGATACAAAAACTTGTCGTTAAAAGCGACGTATGTTTCGCTCAGAGCTTCAAAACAACCAAAGTTTCTATATATTTCCCTATGCTGTGTCTCAAATCACGCTCTACTCTAAGTGCACTGCTTTACAGTACAATGTAAGACACTTTCTTGCGGGGTAGTACCGTCTCAAATCAAACACTGCTACTTCACACTTATCGGAAATGACTCGACAGCTTCTTCTTGTACTACTTTTTAATGTTGATTGCAACCGAACGTGGAACTCTATCACGAACACTTGACAGCACTTTTCGCCGATCGAAACAAGTTATTAAGTTGAGTTTCATCGTCTTATTATTGTTGTTGTGTTGTTTCATGGTAAAATGAGCGTTTTCTCGAGACATTTACGCCAATACCTGCTCGAAAACGCGTCGTCAGTGACGTAGCTTCAGTTTCATCTACATCACTAAGATGGCGGCCATTAAGGGTGGAACGTGTCCATCGATCCACACTCAATTTTCGGACCGTTTGAGTGCTCATTGCGCACACACTCACAAGTGTAAGTGCAGAAGTGCGCGATTTGGGACACAACAGAGACTGCCATCTAGTGGACTCTGAAAATAATGATACTGCTTCATGAAGCTTCATCAGAAAAAAATTATAGCAAATTTTGTGGAAACTTGCCAGCTTGAGACCTTGGCTCTTCCAAGATGATGTCAGGTGTTGACTATGATCTATGAATAAGAAAACTTACATATTTTTTCAGTTTCAGCAACAGTTTCAATTACTTTTTAGATAAAAACACCAAAAAATAAAATAACAAGACCACCTAAAAAACATGGTTTCTGCAACCCACAACTAAAAAGTAGTCTTTTAAAACTGGATACAAAAACTTGTCGTTAAAAGCGACGTATGTTTCGCTCAGAGCTTCAAAACAACCAAAGTTTCTATATATTTCCCTATGCTGTGTCTCAAATCACGCTCTACTCTAAGTGCCCTGCTTTACAGTACAATGTAAGACAGTGCACTTTCTTGCGGGGTAGTACCGTCTCAAATCAAACACTGCTTCTTCACACTTATCGGAAATGACTCGACAGCTTCTTCTTCTACTACTTTTTAATGTTGATTGCAACCGAACGTGGAACTCTATCTCCAACACTTGACAGCACTTTTCGCCGATCGAAACAAGTTTTTAAGTTGTGTTTCATCGTCTTATTATTGTTGTTGTGTTGTTTCATGGTAAAATGAGCGTTTTCTCGAGACATTTACGCCAATACCTGCTCGAAAACGCGTCGTCAGTGACGTAGCTTCAGTTTCATCTACCACTCTAGCACTAAGATGGCGGCCATTAAGGGTGGAAAGTGTCCATCGATCCACACTCAATTTTCAGAAAGTTTGAGTGCTCATTGCGCACACACTCACAAGTGTAAGTGCAGAATCGCGCGATTTGGGACACAACCCCATGTATAATGACAATAAAAACCTCCATTATCAATGTATTGACCGTCTCAAATGCTCTTTGATCCAATTTTAGAAACATTTTGAGAAACGCTGACGCCTAAAACGACCCAGTTAGAAGGATTTAAAGGAAAAGAACCGCCGGTCGTTTTGATGGATCCTGCGGTCAGCGCCAAACGTTGTCGTCCTCACTCTCCATTGTTGTCCGGAAATACTCTTTCCACTCTTCATATTGATGAAGCGACGTCTCCGGGACAGCTCCTCGAAGAAGAAGAAGACGAACACACCCGAGCTCACTCCGTCGTCATTTTTCAGACAAACGCCAGCGAGTCCTTTATTTTTCCGAAGCAGGTCTTAATCACACAGCTCTGAGTGATTCTGTTTACTGATGAGAGCGAGGAGGAGGGAACCGGCCGCGACGGGAACAACACTCAAGTCTTTGGCGTAATAATTCTCTCCGGCTTAAAGTCTAATGAACCCGAGCCTGGGATGAGAAAACTCCTCTTTGACGAAAGACTAATAAAAAGGAATAAAAAAAAGTCTGAGCCGGGATTGAAAAGATGACCTTAATGAGTAAAAAAAAATGATGATTTTAATTGTGGAAAGGGGAGTCAGGACGCTCTCGGAAGCTAAAGTGGCGTCATTACTTTCATGTTGGGGGGGGGGATTGTTCCGGCGCCGCTTTTCACCGACCATACATCCGTCCTCGAAGCCCCTGCGAGCAATTCCATGTAAACATTTTAGCAACAGAAGAAGAAAGAAAAGAAAAAAAAGGGCCAGAGAAGAAAAGCCGCGTCAGGAAACAATGCTTTTTCTCGGAATAATGTGAGCAGAACAGAATCTTTGCTTTTATTCAGCTCGACCCTCTCGGGGGGTTGTTGAGTGTATTCTTGTGTTGTGAATAAAAAACGGCAAAAGAGGCAGGAAGAGACTGTGGAGTGATGGGCACATGTTATCTATTGCTTTTCTACCCGGGAAGAAAAGTACCAGCCATTTTTTTTCTTTTTCTTTGTGCACTCGCATGAATAAAAAGTTTGACATTCTACACCATTCATCCGCCGACTTCAAACAAAACTTTCATGACCTGTTGTCGGAATACTTCTGTTGGTCGAGCGAAATTAATTCTTCCATTGAAAGAGTCAATTGTTGAAACTGGCAAAAAGGCAATTTTTTCACATTTTGTGAACGCGAGTCTTCCAGAGGCAGAAGTTTATACGTGTGACAAACATAAATGCTGATGTTTGGCTGAATGAAAATATTTGTCCTGCCTGAACAAAGCAAAGAATTTAATTTTTTGGCCATTTCTGGGTGGATTTTCACATAGTCTGCTGTTCAAAATGCAGTGCATTGTGGGAGGTTGGGTTGTTGGTAAGCTTTCAATTAGGAACAAAATGAGTCATGAAGGCCATTAAAGCTAAAAAACCTTTGGATACAAAAACTAATTTAAAATCCCCAATACGTAAGATTTAAAAAAAAAAAAAATACTGTATTTCTGGCGCCCCCTAGTGCAATCAAAGTAAAACAAATAAAAATGTTGCTGCCTCTAAACAGAAAACAGACTTAATTAGGCTAATAATCTTTAAATAAGTTATAAATTTAACCCATTATTAACATTTTAAACACATTTTCGAAGTTCAGAAAGTGCTTGTTATTTAAGGACAACCTTGGTAGCCCACTAGTTCCCTTGAAACGGCTGTGGACATCTTGAGGTCAACAAGAGGATCCTGTTATTGGCATTTACTCATGTAAATTTGAGTACTTTGAGAAAGTAAAAAAAAAAACGCTCTTCTTCGGGTGCCAAGAGAACGTCTACCTCCTCAGTGACTTCTAAATATACTTGTTTTTTTTAGGACCGTAAAATACTTAGGATAACAATATAAAATCTTGTTTCGACTCAAAAATGTTCATTCTTTGAATTATGCATCGATAACTCTGGAAATCTACTCATGAATTGTTGATTTTAAAACATGAATATTGGATTCAAGTGGTCGGAGGCCCTCATTGCACTTCATAATTTCAAGTTTAATGTATTTTGAAGGGGTAACATGAAAAAAGGGTTGTAGATGTCAATAACCAGGCTTTTAATTCGACTGCTTTATCTTGTCCAGAAAATGTATCTTTGTTTTTGACTGGAATAAGACTAGATGCAGCTCAGTCTATTTAGTATTAAAGGTCAACTAATGTGAAAACCCAACTCTCCTGACTCACTCACAATGTTTCAAACGCCCTGCTTTGTTTATACAACGAGTCCCTTGGAGACGGGGACTTCCAGGATTGATGATGTGCGGAGACAAACATTGACGTTTGACCAATCCCAACAGCGTGGATGTGGTTATGGTAAACAAGATTTCAACTCCAGAAAGACAAAGTATTTGCAGTCTAAGATCATTTTCTAATGTCAAAATTTCAATGAAGAGAGAGTTTTGTAAAAAGAGAAAACTGATGATACAATAGAGTCCAACATCTATTTAGGACAAACTAAATCGTTCGCTGAGTCAGTTTACGTCGGTGTACCTCCTGCAAAGACACCGCAAATCTGCCTTTGTAAAGCCACAAAACTGTTCAGGTGGTATTTCACATTCTTTGCCAGAAAGAGTCGTCACTGGTGGGTACAGGAGAAATGTACGAATACATTTTTTATAAACTCGGGAATTTCACAGAGATCTTGTGTCAAACAGATGGAAAACATCATGCTGCTACAAATGTGGCAGGACTGATCCTGAATCATAAAGAACATGTTCGCCACAGCATCGGGAGTGGAAAAAACGCCTTCACATCCAACAGTCAGCGCCGCGTCCTCCGACTGATCCTTGACAGATCGTACGTTCAAAGATCGAACACCCAAGCCCGGTGCCTGGTGTCAGAAGGTCAGCATCGCCCCGGTTCTTTATTTATGAGCAGAGACAGCATCGCTGATTTTTTTTTTTATCCCGGCCCGTAAGATCTACTCATGGACCGATCCCAGTCTCTCCATCTGCAGGGTTTTTAGTCCGCCGCTCCGGTTCTTGGCAGGAGGCCGACAAGTCTCACTGTTGGGCTTCCACTTGGATGTCGACGCCAGGCATGCAGTATTGATTAGGTCCTACCATCTCCGTCGCCCGGGTTCTTGACCACGATTGAGTCTGGTGTCATGTTTGATATCCATTGTAAGTCCCCGCTCAGCATCCCCCCCACTTCTGCCGGCGGCCGATCTAGAAAGTCGCGATCGGTTAAACGCCCTCACAACAAACAATCCAGAAGTTCAAGTTTTGCCGACGAGGGATTTTTTTTTTTTTTGGGAGATTCTTCATCGTCGTCCTTGCCTGAAACTGCGGCGTAGTCAGGAAACGGTGATGGGAGCTGACAGTGGTACTGTCAGCTGTACTGCTTGTGTCACATCTGGATTCTCCTTCCTTTTGGCCCCCTCAGCTCCCGTCATGAAAGCACTTCAGGTCGAGGACTGAAAATATACGACAGGACTGGAAGGTCTTTTTTTTTTGTCTTGCGCGAGTAAAAGCGACTGTTCATCCCCTTAAGGCAATGTGATGTACATATGACAGGAAATACACACAACAAAAAAACAGCTCTTAGTCTGAATGTATCTCAAATACAACCTTTAGAAAGTGCTTCGGAGTGACGGAAAATAAAGCTAAATCTAGCTCTATTATATATACATTCATGCTCGCGGAGCTGATTAATAGATGGAGAGCAGAGTGCTTGACGGTGAAACATGAGTCCGACAAAACCACAAATTAAATCCACCATTTATTTAACCTCTCCGTTTATGGAAGAAATAGATCAGAGGACGAAACATGATATAGGGAGACTGATCTGGGCAGCCATCAATCCATAATTACATTTTTACAAAAGTGCTAAAATCTGTTTAATAAAATACTTGAAGAGAACAAAGATTTTTGAAGCGACAAGTTCAAGCGGATTTCAAAGATAGATTCTTTACTGATCCCAGTAGTTTGTTAGTGATGGATCCATTTCGTAGATCTTTGAGGTAAGAAAGGTTATTACAAATAGTAATTATGCTTTGGCATTATTTAGTCATTTTTATTTTATTGTATTTCATTTAATTTGACACACATTTTTAAAACAAATTAAAATGGTAAAATACACATTATTTCAAAAATGTTCTTACGATATTTTAAGTCTTCAAGGAAATAGTAGGATTTAAAGGTGGATAAAAATAAATAGAAATAAATAAAATAGAAAAAAATAACTCTACAGCCACAATATGTAACATTTTAATGTACGTATATTTTTCAAGTTTTCTGTTATTATTTGTTTCATTCTAAACAGCCATGATTTCAGCATTAAATCTTTTTCCCCAACTTTGCCTACACTTTCCTCCCTGTGAAACTTTGTAAGTCATGTGACCACCAAACTGCTTTACAGCGGTAATTCAGAGACAGTGTTTTCAAAAGTAAGTACTGGGACTTTTTAAAGCTACCAGGAAGATAAAACCAGAAAGTGACACAACAAGAACCTGTATCTAGCAAAAAAATCTTGCCGTATTTGGCAATAGCGCATCAAAGACTTTACGACATCTATGTTGGATTAGGGTCACCAGGAACTACATTTTTAAACGTAGAATATCAAATTAAAGCTATAATAATAATATAAATAATAATGAAAAAGTATATACAAAAGCCCCATATACAATTGCTAGTTATCTACAATTGGCTAAAGGCTAAAGATACAAACTCAGCTAGTTTCTACCGTCTTTTTATATTTCTTGCCGGGAACGTCCTTAGTTGAAAAATGGTAGATGTCAAAGTCAGCATGGGTCGGGTGCCCATTAAAAATAAAAGAACCCCTGCCAACTTTTTTTCTTGTCATTCCTACAGCACATATTCCAAATAACTTTTAAATAAATAGAACTCGTTTTTTTTGACAGATGACTGACGTGTTCCCCCCCCTTTTTTTTTTTTTTTACCTATAAGGCGCTCGCAAGCACATTATCACGAAACAGGTCTTTTTCCAAAGAATTCTGGGAAAGTTTAGCGCTCTTTTCCAGCACAAAGAATGGAAGTGGGGCATAGCCACGGTGTCTCGTGTGAATAGACAACATCTGAATCAGATATTTTAGCACGAGGCGTCATGTTCGGATGATCCTCTGTGCAGAGAAGCTTCCAAGTGAACCTGTCTGTCTGCCACTACAAAAGCTGCCAACTGCAGTGAGGCGGCGGAGAGAGAGAGCGAGAGCGGAGAAAGGGAAGAGAAAACGAATATGACTATAGGCATTGTGAGGGAGGCAATGGTGGGGGTGTGGAATTAAAGGGTGGGCTATTGATGGAGGAAATAATGGTGAGCGCGGCATCAGTGGGACGGAGATTTTCTGCCGCGTACAGTATCCCAAATCCGAAAGTCTGCACAGATCTGATGGTAGCTAGGAAACAGCTGACAGTAAATGGGGGGGATCAATGGATTAGGGAGTCCAGATTGAGCCTCAAACTGTAACCCGTTCGCCGTTCGTCTCCAAGTTCCCTGTACAAATTTACCTCCCTAATTCACACGTGCGATTTATGCGCTGACAAGCATTGAAAAATTCCGGGCCAGGAGAAAATCCTCAAGTGATAAAACCAGACATCACGTCTGTCACTTTTGCAATTGTTGTCTATATTAGTGCTTGCAGAATCACAACGAGAATTTGATTTCAGCTTAAGGCGAACTGACAAATCTGAGCCCTTTTTGTTTGAGCTCGGTATCTTTTCCTGCTTACAGAACTTAATTTTCAGTGGCTGTGTCTAATTACGGCGAGTGATCTTGGGTGGTTAATATAGATCGTATTTTATTCATATCAACCCTCCCACCCCACCTTTATTATCTACCTACTTCCCAGTTTCTTTGCATCGGGTCATCGCAGTAGTCGAGGACAGGAGCGCCCCCGCTACTGCATATGTATTTATGAAAGCCAAGGAAGTCGTTCACCTTGACCCAGAAACAACGGAAGGGATACCTCAAACACATTTGTGTTTTGGCCACCAGATCACCTCGACCCAGAGGAAACACAAGGGTTCACCCTGTTTTTTTTTAGGTGCCGACATGGCATTTTGTTTTATTGTTAAACATAAAATTGGCCTAGATATGACTTACAGATAGTAAGCTAAACTGTATTGATCCCTCTGGAGTTTATTAGGAAATAAGTTGGTCAATTACTATTACTTCAATAACAGTTTGTTTTCATGTCTTAACAAGAAGGATCAGTGTCGCCTGCAGTTAATACAAAACTCTGCAGCGAGAATTCTGACCCGCTCCACTAGAAGAACTCACATTTCTCGAAACCTTAAAACTCTTCACTGGCTGCCAGTTTCTTTCAGGATCAACTTTAAAATTCTGGTTCTTACTCTCAGATCTATTCATGGTCAGGCTCCTCCTTACATCAGTGATCTGATACAGACTTACACCCCAGCTCGGGCTTTGAGGTCTGTGGATCAGAATCTACTGATGGTTCTCGAACACGATTCAGGAGCAGAGGAGAGAAATCCTTCCAGACTGTTGCTCCTAAGCTTTGGAACGATCTTCCTCTCCCTCTGCAATATTTGCGATGGTGCCACTTCTACTTTCAATGGAAACCAGCGGTCAATGATCGATTGTATGCTGAGCCTTATAGAGTCCAGATCATGGTTTGTACTTTTTGTTTATCGTGTCCCTTTAAATGTAATTCTTGCCTGGTCAAGTGAGAACTGGAGAAACTGTAGCTTCCAATGCTACCACTTATTGCGGGATCATCTGAGCGAACAATGTTGACTTTTAGTGGAATCCTGGGGTTAACGACTGATTGTAGGCTTTGCTTTATAAGGTCCAAATTTCTGGTTCCGAATTTTGAACTTTATTGTTGTACTCACCATTACTTGGTGGAGGTTATATAATAAAAGCTGTGATTGTTTACAGCCACAAAAAAACACCCACATTACTGCGTCCAACTAAATAAAATGTCAAGATAATCATCCGTCTAGTTCTTTGATAACTTTAATAACGGTCTCCGCTCTGTCTGAGAATTCTGGCGTCGTAACCACCGTCTGATCTTGTCTTTCATCGTCGGCCCAGTTTATTCACCGTCCTCAGACTTGCCAGGTCCGAGAGTGAGTCAGTACTTGGGCTATTTAATGGGCCACCGAGCATTTCTTGACGTACTACTTACGTATTGACCCCAGCAAACTCGCAAGCCTGTTTGTACGACTGCGAGTCATTTTTGGGACAAAAATTCCCGGCGGGTGTATACAGACCGAACATTGTATCAGGGACCTCTTAAAGCGGGTCACGATGTTTCTCCACAACTGTTGAATCGGATGAATCACAACAAAAAAAAAGGGTTTGCGGGGCTGATAGCAAAGGTCACCCTCCTAGAAGGTCTTAAACCAGAGACGCTGAAAGTCGCACGGAATATAATCCTGGGCAAACAAAGACATTCCATCCCGGGCCGCGAAGGATGCACACGTCGGATCCAATCATTGTAGCCATTTGTGATCTGAGTGAGATTTCCTGTCACCGGGGTTTGAGACACCGCCTGTTTAATTCTGCAGGGGACCGTTACATCCCCGCCGCCTCATCTACTGTCTCCTCTTATCTCCCAGCGTAAGAAAACATACCACCACAAATAGACTCAAAAATCCCCCATTGGGTACGACGACTGCTGCGTCGCAACATTGTCCCCCCTTTTCTTTTCTTTTTTTCTCCTCCAGTAGTGGACATCTGAACGCACTTTAGACTGACAGCGAAGGTTTTTCCCAAGATTGCTAAGCCGAAGCGGATCAGCGTCACATGTGATGTACATATGATGGCTCCAAACTGATTTGTGCTGCCTGACTGGTGACGGGGGGGGAGACGCAACAATGGCAAGGATGTCTTATCTGAGCAGAAGCCGATGTGACAAGCGGCGGCTTCGTCCACCGCCGTAGAAACCCACGGGAAGTATTCCCGTGCCATTGTCCCCGAAGCGCCACTTGGTCAAGCTTTTTTTTATAATTAAAATCAGACAATACATTTATTTTTCCTTCCCTGGAAAGTTTCAGCTGGTACTGTATCTGTCGCAATGGTGGTCTGCTCCGCACCCCGTGGGTACCGCAGATGGAATACGAGTCGGTGGGATCAGTATCAGTTAAATGAAGTTGCTCCAGTTCAATGTTTAATTTTGCGAAATTCAATTAGAAAGCTTTACTTCCTTTTCTGGTAATCACTCCAGGGGGTGCTGTCATTAGATTATAGAGGGGGAATTGGAAGACGAATTTGGTCCTTGAGTGGATATTTTAATAGCAGATAGTGGATGAATATTTCTGTTCAATGGAGTGAGAGTTAAAAGAAAAATCTGACTCTGTTTGAGGCACAGTTTTAGTAGGTAGTTGAAAAACAATTTAAATATGGGTATTACCATAGATCAGATGTAGGTATACCTGATATTACCCAAGTGACCAAAACTGTATTACTTAAAAATCCGATAAAAAGGTTCGTTATTCGTGGGCGCACAGTGGTTAGCGGGACCACCTCACAGGGTCCGGGTTGGGGGGGAGGCAACTTGTGTTACGTCGCTTCCTCCAATCCGGTTCCCTCTCTCTCTACAGACGTTGATTTGGAACTGGTCCATAGGTGAGTGTGTGTGTGAATGGTTGTGTGCCCTGCGACAGACTGGATTCCTGTCCAGGGTGTCCACCACCTTGCACCAGAAGAAGCTGGGATAGGCTTCTTTTTTTTTTTTAACGTCGACAAGATCAACACGTTTATTGCCAGTATTGTAAGATAAAACAATGGTAATAAAAGTTAATGACAGCATAGAATATACCACTGTCTACCACTACTACTACTACTACTACTACTACTACTACTACTTCTAGATCCTTATTTCCTGTAATGAAATTCCATTCAGGTGGAACATTTTGTTCAATGTCCATCAAGCTATCACCTTATTATTCATTCAGTCTGATATTTGTTGAAAAATATATTTTATTGAAAGGATTTTCTTTCATCCAAAAAATGTTTTTCATAAAAAGGTCAGGCATTATTATTAAAATATTTCTTTATTTTCTCAACAGAAAAAAAATATATATATAAAAAGGATTTGAATCTTTCAAGGACACTGAAAAACCTTTACAATACACCTTTTTTTCCGTTTACAACCTCAAAATCAAAAGATGTTTATTCCCAGGATTTTACGATACTACAGTGGTAATGAAAGTATAAAATAAAAATAATGAAACAAATTTGGATACAATGAACTTCATACATATACCACATACCACCACTACTACTATTACTACCACTATTACCACTTCGACTACTACTAGATCCTTTTGTCAGATAAATTAAATTCCATCCACCTTGAAAATTCTGGTCAATTTCGATCATGCTAATACCATATTAGTTAAGAATTGGTTAAGAATGTATATTACTGAAAGGATTTTTTGTCATTAAAAAATAAAATAAAAAACGTAAGGTATAATTATTACGATTTCTCTTCAGTTTAGTAAAAAAAAAACTTTTACTATTCACATTTTTTTATGTTTACAAGATAAAAGTCAAAATCAGAACACGTTTATTGCCAGTATCGTAAAACAAATACAGTGGTTATTAAAGTAAAGAACAAAATGAATTTATAAAAAAAAAAAAATTAAGATTTTAAATCTAG
The DNA here is from genome assembly GCF_982586985.1 of Callionymus lyra. Taxonomy (NCBI): domain Eukaryota; kingdom Metazoa; phylum Chordata; class Actinopteri; order Syngnathiformes; family Callionymidae; genus Callionymus; species Callionymus lyra. The sequence goes on along the minus strand of NC_141832.1, from coordinate 16,005,981 downwards.
CGAAACTTCACGTCCTCTCTTCTATTTTTAATCATGCCGAGTTGTAAAACTTTACTACGACGACGGACGAGATCCTCATTCCCCGTAACGACATTCACCTGGAAGGAGAAGGTCAGCTGATAATTGAGTTAAAGTCCCGGCGGGAACGCTTTTGTGACATGGTAGGGATTACGTGTTCGCCGTCGTATATGGAATCTCTCCGGAAACTCCGGACCTTGTCTATTAACTTGAAGTGGCGGGTTGAAGAATAAAAAAATAAAAAGGGACGACAAACGACAGCGAGAACATGTGTCTGGTCGTCGCCCTCGCACACGCTCCGCCACGCCGGCGTACGCGAGCTTCGGAGAGTGCCGGTGTTTAAAAGCTTTAATCACACCGACGCGACGCCGCGTTTCTACATCGGCCTGTTTTATTAATGCTGTCCAGAGTGGAGCGACGGAGGAGGGAGGGACGGACGAGCGGAGAAAGCATTGTGTTCTTGATTTGAAGTGGGGTGGAGCAGAAACAATGGCCATGAAAAAAACATGGCGAGGCGGTAGGGAAGCAGCGTATTTCCATTACTTTAGAAGGCTCCGAGGCTAAAACGGTGTACCAGCAAGTGGTTTACGACGGAGACGAGAGTCGGACGTGGACCGTCGCCCGAGATTTGAGGAGTGTTTGCGATTATAATTCCTTTTTATTTCAACTTTAAATTACAGGGTCCTCTTTCCTCCTGGGGCCTTGAGATCCTTAAGGTGTTATGGAGGAACATTTTTAGTTTTAAGAAGCTTTTATTTTGGACCTTAATGCCAATCAAACGGCAGGAAGTGGCAACATAACAGGTCTGACTCATACAGGGAACAAGTTCCTCCTTATAATCAAGAATGAAATAAAAAGACAACTAATTTAAATCAACCCACGTTTAAAACTGGTGGATAAAAGTGAAGCAACTTTATTTATGATGTAAAAGAAAACTAAAAATACAAAATATTGAAAAATATTTAGAAAAAGTGTACGTGAAATGAAATAATATACAGTAAAATAACGATTCTTACATATTTTTAATTTCAAAGCATTATTATAATGAATCTTTAACCAACAAATAAACCTGATACATGTCCTAAACTTGTTTTTCCTTTAAAAAAGTTTTCAAATTTTCCGTTAAACTGGAGGAAAGTACAAACACTTTTAAACTTAAATATAAAACTCTGCTTTTTTTCAAATTCATCCGTCATTGTCGGTGGAAAAGTTAAGACTTCCTTACTCCTTGTAGTGAAAAATAAACTATTGAAATTTCTCTTAGTTAAATGTGTGAAAAAAAACTTTGCTTCTCCAAAAATGAACACCTCAAGGAATTCAATATCTTAAATTAAATTGTAAAATGTGTACCTTCCAACATGATTTTAGCCAATCATGGATTTTTTATAAACACAAAAAACACACACATGTTGTTCCACGAAAAAATGAAAAAGTCAACGCCATCAAATCTGTGAAATATGTTGTGCATTTATCCAATTAAAAAAACAACTTAATCAAGGTTTTAATGATGAACAAAGTGAAGCCTCTCGCTGAGATGATTTTTCCTCATCCGTCATGACGCGACTTATGTCAGACCATCTTGACTCGTCGAGCCAAGTGTTCTCTCCGAGGAGCCTCGAGTTCAACCCTCGACGTCTAATTGCTCTCATTAGCAGTTGACGCTCGTGCGAGATGTTCAGCGGGCGAGACGTTACGAGGCAGGAAAGCGTGTTGGGTCAAGGGGAAAAAAAAAAAAAAGCAGAAAAGGTCGTCATTAATTTCACTTGAATTAATGACTTTCTTTTTTTAGGGTCCAAAGTGGAAATCCCCAGTGGAGACTCCATCTTTGTTATTCCTTCTTTTGTGCGTCATTGTTTGTCATCGATGCGAACCATACGCTGTTGTTCTTTTGTCGGTTATTAATTTGCGGGATGAGACGAGGCTCCTCCAGACTCTCATGGTTTACGCTGCGCATTAAAGACTTGCTGCTCTTGACTGACACTCCAGACTAATGAATATGAATACATTCATAAAAATAGACACAGGCTCCCCTCCTATTGAAGATTGGGAGTGACAGACACATCGGCCGGTGCCGGGTTGATGAGAGGAGGGGAATCCATCTTCTTCCGGGATGATAGAGGACATGGTATGGATCACACACACACTCACACAAGCCAAAAGCTTTCGGCATTATAAATCCGTCGATCCGTCAATTTGCTTTATCATTAACGTCTGTATTCACTCCTTTGGTGTGTCCTAGAAAAAACATCATTATATCCATCGTCACTAATTGGTCATTTTGCTTTTGATTCCAAGGCAAATTCATAATAACGTGTCATTTATTGCCTTGAAAAAGTCATTCCGAAGGTATCCCATTAGATACATTTATTCATTCATACTTTTTTTAATGCCGCTTAATCCCTTATGAGGAACGCGGGGAGGGGGCTGGAGCCAGTCCCCCGGGCGAGAGGAGGGGGACACCCTGGACAGGACGCCAGTCTGTCGCAGGGTACACAAAGGCACACAACCATTCACACACACAATCATACCTACGGACAATTTCCCCAATTTCCTGATCAACCTATGTATGTTTTTGGACTGTGGGAGTAAACCAGAGTGCCCGGAGTAAACCTAGGCAACACGGGGAGGACATACAAACTCCACACAGAGCGCTCCCTCCTGACATGGAAGCGAACCAGCAACCTTTTGGCAGTGAGGTGATCACGCTAACCACTGCACCACCCTGCGCCACGTGAGGAGGTTAAACGATTGCGCCACTTGAGGAAGTTTAACCATTGGCCACCCTGTGCCACATCCAGAGGTTCAACCACTGCGCCACCCTGTGCTATGTGAGGAGGTTAATCGATTGCGCCACTTGAGGAAGTTTAACCTGTGGCCACCCTGTGCCACATCCGGAGGTTCAACCACTGCGCCACCCTGTGCTATGTGAGGAGGTTAATCGATTGCGCCATCGTGCGCCACGTAAGGAGGTTCAACCACTGCGCCACCGTGTACCACGTGAGGAGGTTTAACCACTGCGCCACCGTGTGCCATGTGAGGAGCTTTAACTTCTGCGCCACCAAGCGCCACATGAGGAGGTTCAACGATTGCGCCATCGTGCGCCACGTGAGGAGGTTAAACGACTGCGCTATCGTGCGCCACGTGAGGAGGTTACACTTTTGCGCCATGGTGCGCCACTTGAGGAGGTTAAACGATTGCGCCATCGTGCGCCACTTGAGGAGGAAAAACGATTGCGCCATAGTGCGCAACTTGTGGAGGTTAAACGATTGAGCCATCGTGCGCCACTTGAGGAGGTTAAACGATTGCGCCACAGTGCAAAACTTGAGGAGGTTAAACGATTGCGCCATCGTGCGCCATCGTGCGCCACCTAAGGAGGTTTAACCATTATGCCACCTTGCGCCACTTGAGGAGGTTGAACGATTGCGCCATCGTGCGCCACCTGAGGAGGTTAAATGATTGCGCCATCGTGCGCCACATAAGGAGGTTTGAGCGCTGCGCAACCGAGCAGCATGTACGGAGGTTTACTCATTGTGCCACCAAGCGCCATGTAAGGAGATTTAAGCGCTGCGCCATCATGAGCCATGTAAGGAGGTTTAACCATTGTGCCACCAAGTGTCACATGAGGAAGTTAAACGATTGTGCCACGTGAGGAGGTTTAAGTGTTGCGCCACTGTGTGCCACGTGAGGAGGTTTAAGTGTTGCGCCACTGTGTGCCACGTGAGGAGGTTAAACGATTGCACCACATCAGGAGGTTAAGCCATTGTGCCACCGTGCGCCACGTGAGGAGGTTCAACCACTGCGCCACGTGAGGAGAAAGTTCCTGACTCATTAAGGAACTTCTGTGGCCAGAGGATCGTATCAATCCACTTCAGGTTTGGCATTTTAACGCAGTCGATCTCCAAAGTTAAATTAATTGTAAGGTAAGATGAGTTATCGATTCGTTTTACATAACGAATCCACGGTTAATTGCCGCGGAAAAGGGCGAGTCGTGGGAAACGACAACAACGTTCTCTGGGTGGTATCCTTGCCGGAGCAACAATTACCGACTTCTACGAATGTCGACTCCTTTTCACTCTGAAGGTCATTGAGATGAAAGTTTATTTAGCCTGAGGGAGCATAGATTGAACCAAAAACACTTCTAAAAACCAGGGTAGAGAAGGAATTCACCTACTGTTTCTTCCTATGGAAATGATCCATCTTCACACCTCTGGACACATTTTTCTTTTAACATCATCAAATAATATGAGAGTCCCCAGGAAATCGACACTCACTGGCTCGGCTCCTGATAGAAATGCTGATCTGTAAAGGACCCGCGGGTTCTGAGGTGGTTGAGATGTAAATCCAAAAGGTGGAAGCGTCTTTTCCTCACTTAATGGTGGAACAGTTCGGGAAAGCGTCCTCGCCCATGTTTCACAGCCGCTTCCTCATTCTTGACCATCATTAAAAAATCCCGAACATGGCGGAAGGTCACGGAAAAGATCCTTTGTTGCAAATTGTTTACCCCGCTTGGCTGTGTGTCTGGGTCAAAGACCCCGTGATAACACACTTGGCTGACCCTCATCAGCGAAAGTTGATGTATGCAATTAAGTTTGCGTAATTAATAACGGTGGGTGTAATTATTGACGTTAATTGTTTTTTAGTGCTTGACAGGCTTAATATGAGGCTGACGCAGTGATGCGGAAGTTTACGTTTGAAACTCCAGATGGAATTCTCCAATGTTTGTGTGTTTACTTTTTAATGGATTCATTTGATTCTTTTTTTTTTTTTGAGGCAGAAATATGGACAAAACCGGACGGTACCGACTCTTCTGGAGTCAGAATTATAATCGTTCTACAAATAAGGTTTATTATTTAGAATTGTACGGATCAGGGGGTCCCTAACCACAGGCCGACTTCCTATTAAAACATTTTACCACTAGTTTACAGGTTTATTTTTCAATTAAACTTGACTTAAACAAGCGTCTTGACGTATCAAGGGGTCAAAGGCTAATATTACTTCAGAAAAATACCATCTTTTTTCAAAACAACACAGTATTAGTCAATAGAACAGAAACTTATTAATGTGCGACCACGTAATAAATGCCCCACGGACCGCTAACTGTCCCCGCAACAGTGGTTGGGGACCACTGTTGAGAAGAGAATAGAGAATTGTTCTCTTCACTTTGACCTTAAGAAACACTTTAAATTTCTGTGCTTTAAAGTCATTTTTAAGAACATTTTTGTATCAAAATGTCTTGAAAAATAACAATTATTGGTCGCTTACATCAGTAAATGTAATCAATCTCCCCTTTTTTTTTCAAATATTCCCCAAAATAGCCACTCAATATGAAGAATGCATTAGCATCTTTTTTCTGGGAAGACTTGTCAACATAAGGAGACAGCAAGTGACGATTATAATCTGGCGCCTGTTGCTGCACGACAGGTGGGGATTAGGGGATGAGCTGCAGCTGCTGTGAGCAACAGGCGTCGTGGAACTCAGGAAACAAAGGATATGCAAAACAAGTTTCAAAATAAAATCACGAGACAAGACATGACAATTGGTCTGTAATAAGTAGTAATGGTCTGATAAGGCTTCATGATTCAGTGTCATTATTTTCAGAGTCCACTAGATGGCGGTGTCGGCACTATTTACCTTTTTTTTTGGACAACTGAAACATATTTTTTAAAACTGATGGCGCCACCTACTGACCTCTAAACAACATGACACTGCTTCATGAACCAATTGAACAAATTGCAAAATTAAAATACAATTTTAAAAGTATTATTGAAGTAAGCCGTCAATGCCTCAGAACTAATATAACCACAAATAAAATTGAGCTATAAAGACGACAAGAATTCTATCATGGCTCCAGTTTTAAAGGTTCCCCAGTGTAAGCACACTGACGGTGAGGAGAATGGAAAAGCCGCATGAATATGTTTCCAATGAGACCATGAACCCACTCTTTTGTCACTTCCCACAAACGGTACAAAACCAGTGTAACTCGGTGGGACTGAACGGAAAGACCAGCGACAACCTGTGAGAAACGTGATGTCACTACTCGTGTAAATATATGAGAAAAACTTTGTGAGACACAAGGACACACGGCGAGAATGTGAAGATGGCGATGATATAAAAAAGCGAGGGCAGCGAAGGAACAGATGAATGAGGAGAGGGAAAAGAAAAAGCGTTCCATTTCACTCACTTATATTAATTTTTAATTATTAATCAGAAGTACTCGTCTCCGTGGTCTTGTAAAAAAAAAAAAAAAAAATAGCCACCGCCCACCAAGACTCTGAAGAGCATCGACACACTCCGTCTTTATCGCAGATGAAAGACGGAGGGAAAACATGAATATGCAAATGTCCGCCACGGTAGTCCCTCAGCAGGAAACCATTTTAATTGATTGAATGAAGATCTTTATTTGATTGGTTCTGGCTTAATAATGCAAGATGTTGTTTGTCAAGCTGTTTCGGATGAGAGAGCGAGAAGAATACTTGTGGCCGTTATCCGTCGCGACTTTGACTCTCGTAGGACGCGACCTTAACGGACGACTTGTCAGGAGGTCGACGCCGGACTTGACTGACACCTCGTGTCCTGACCTCGCGGCCCGGGGCGGTTCCCCGTCGAGCGGCGGCTCGGGTGTTTACCGGGCGAGCGGGGAAAACTTGATGAGCGTCTGAGTTAACCGGGTTAGACTGAATTCCGTGGATTCCAGCCATCAAACTGAACTAATTACCGACAGAAACAACCTTGAAAGCTGCAGACAACAGTGTGTTAGCGATGTTCTCTCTTCTCTTGCCGACTCCCTCGTGGTCCCGTTGCTCATTACAATTGATTGTTGAACGCAAAAATCACTTGTCGTACAAATCCTGTCAGTCCGAATTTAAATAGACTTTTTGCTTCTCTATTTTTTTCTATAATAACAGATTAATGTTTTTTTCATTCCTATCCCAAATACTTTGACCTTCTCTTGATGTAAAACATGATTAGTTACAATAACGTGTCATTATTATCATTAATATATCATTATCTACAATGTACTCCTTAAAATAATTGCTGTTAAATAAAAGTATATATCACATTATTTTACACAGGTTTATATACACTTGATGGAAAAGTCTTGAGCTTGTGTAAAAAAGGAATGTTAGAATTAGAGATGTCTTTGTTCCAGGAACTGGTCTCTGAAGGAGTAATTTGAGTATAATAACTCATTTGAGTTTGGGTTCTGTTTAAACTTTTGGGAGTAAGATAAATAACTTGTAATACTGGGATGAAGATATATAACAGCGAACTAACAGCTCTGGGCTTCACAAAGATTTCTGACAGACATGTAAACTCTGTGCTATTCTTTCTCACTTGTATACAAGTAAAACCCGTGACCTTAAACCAGATCTGATTTCTATACTTTGTTTAAATAAAGCTTTAAGTCAGATTCCAAACCTGACAATATTTTACACAATTTACGAATACATGTTACAAAATAAGACTTCTTTTCAATTTATATTAATAAAAGGTTTTCCTAACACAAATCAAAATATATATATTTTTTAAATTGTAAAACCGCCCTAGCCATTCACAGCAGGAGGTGGTCAACGCTGAGTCTGGTTTTGCTCATGGTATCTGCCTTCTAAAAGTAAGTTTTTACTCGCCACTGTCACGCTGTGATACGCTCATTGTTGATTCACTGGGATCTGTACTGCTCTTCTCCCACAAAGTCTCACTTAAACTGTAAAGTGTCTTGAAATAAATGTTAGGATTTGATTGTTGAAATAAAATTGAATCTTGGCAAAGAACAGTTGACAGTTATTTGTTTTTAAAGCACATGTTTAATGTTTGGTAGAAAGTGTTACCAATACTTTATTTGAAATGTCATTAAGTAAAAATCCAGTTGTAACTTCATGATGTGGTGTCATTTTTTGGCAGAAGTTTGGACAGTTTTTTTTTTTTTAATACCGCCAGAACTATTTTTGCATGAAGGAATGAATATTTTGGTTACAATATACAATACTTCAATTGTGTGCAATCAATTGGAAATGATTACCATATCACACCACAAAACTTTGAACAAACTCCGTCACTGAAAAAGGAATAGGCTGAAGGAATAGCATCTAATTTATGCCTATCCCATGCAATCCATTAAATTACGCCAAATATCAATTATACAAAGCAGAAGAAAACACAAAAAACGAAACAATATTTATTCTTAATTCTTACTTCTTAATCATTTCAGTCATTTTACATTGTAATGCATTAGTATTTTACCTTTTTTGAAAAGTTTACTTCAGTTTGTCACTGAGTCCATTCCATGATTTAACTCTCAGAAATGAAACACATCTATATTTAATATACAACCCTCTTATATTATGATTATTTTCTCTCAGTTTAAAAATAAAAAAGTTGAATACAGTTGGTGGGAAGACTTTTTTCTTTGCTCGAAATAACATTTCTAATGATTTTATATGTACAATGTCTAAGAATTTTAAGATGCCAGACTTTATAAATAATGTATTAGTGGTTTCGCGATAGGAAGCTTTGTTCATTATTCTGAAGTTTAAATATAGGGTCTATATATATGTCCTGCATGTATTTCTGTACAAAGGACACACTGTGTATGGCTTGTACTTTACGTATGCCCAACACTTTAGGCATCCCGGACACTATTAGTACCCTGGAAACGATCCTGGCCAGCAGAGCACAATTGAAGGAAGATTGCACTAAGAGTTGGTAATAACATTGTTTGTTAGCTTTTAAAAAGAAGGAACATCAGCGAAAATAGAGTCCAATTTCCTTCTCCTTATCGTCCTGTTAACCAAACAAAAGTCTATTTCAGATTCAAATGAACTAAATCAACAATAGTCAAAGCCTTATTTTGTGTGACTAGAAGAGGAGGGACATCTTGTAATAATTTAAACAAGTGGCTTCCAGGCAGATAAAGGACTCAAAGAAGAGATTAAGTCTGCCCTCTCTGGCTCGTGCATGTCGGAGAGTTCCTCAGTCAGAACTGGCTGGAGCGTCCGGGGGGGGGGGGATTGAGATTTGCGGGAGTCCCTGATGTTGCTGTTACACTTGGCTAGTGTTTCAACACTTTTTCCTCCCGCAAGAAATGTTCCCGCGACCGATTCCTGCCGGTTGTTTTTTTTACTCTCGATATAGATTGTTTCGGGAGCCGGTACTTTCGAGATCAGGGGCCAATTCAACATCATTGAATAATAAATAAACAGAGACGTGTCGGGGTAGGGGTTGCGGGATGTGGTGTCGATGATCCCTGTTTGTTTCTCCGCCTTCCATTCGTTCTGACGGAGCAGCCGGGGTCTTGTATTCACTGTAATGTCCTGTATATATGCAGGGGTTTCATATTTCAATAAGCGCCATGGCAGCAGAAATTGCGGGTTTAAGATGAAGTTGAAATTGGAAAGTGGCTATCGTGTCTGCATGAGGGGACACATTTGAATCCCGGCGGAGAAAAGGTGCTCGGCGGCCCCCGGTGACTGACAAGTCCTCGGGACTCGGAGCCACAAGTGTACCCTTTTTTTTTTTTTTTCACAAGCCGTGGCCGAACGATGTCTCCGGCCGAGGTCGCGTCAGAGACATGGGGGATTCATTTTTTGAGGAAGTATTTCATAATAGCCGCCGTAATCAATGATTCATCAGTGGAAAAATATTAATAAGCCATAAATGATGTATCGCACTCAGATGAGGTAGAGCTGGGCTCACCTAGTTAAATGTCACACGGCTGCTCATTTATGGAAATAAGGAATTTGTAATAATTAATGCCCTGGGTTCTTTCAGCGTGAAAAAAAAAGAAGTAAATCTAATGTTTTATTTCTTCCTGTAGTTGTGCTGGAAGACTGCGTGGACGACACTCACCTTTTTTTTTTAATCATCGCCTTTCACCGACTTCTGTGTTGTTTTTTTCTGCTACATTAACTGAATATTCATTATGTGTCTAATAGCCGGTTCCTTTGAAGGGAAATGATCATATTTAATTTTCCGGGCAGGAGAAGGTAGCGAGGACACTGTGGGAGTGAGGGATGGGAGTGTAGGGGGTGAGATAAAGGAAGAAGAAGAGGGGGGGAGAGTAGGAGAATGAGATAAGGTGAAGAAGGAGTGTTGAAGTTTGGGGACGGGGGCAGGGTTTAGATGACAATGAGATTACATCAGTCCGTCTGCCTGATAGCGGTGGCTGACCCTGCACCTGAGTCTTACCAACTCTGCTGCAATCACTGACGGAACGCTCGCTCTTTCCTGCGGCTCCCCAAGAATATCATTCCAACGTTCTCCCTCTGGTTTTGATAAGAGATCCTGGTAAAAAAAAAAAAAAAAAAAATCCCTAGATACACTGACACCTCACTCGACGTCGAACAAGGATTCATACTGATTATCGTAACAAAGGGGCTGCCAAAGGGTGAAATACAGAGCAAAGAAACAGAAGTAATATCTAAAATGAACGTCATGCAATACTGGTTTTATTCACCGGCGTTTTAAACACTGTTGTCAGACCGATGAACTAGTAGGTATAGCAACAGGTTTATGGAGACTAAAACTTTCTGCTTTAGACCTTGACTCCTGCGTGATCGCCTTAAAACAAGAAGGTTGCTGGTTGGCTTCCATGTTCGTAAGGGAGTTTAAGAGTTTGTATGTTCTTCCCGTGTTGCCTGGGTTTACTCCAGGGAACTCCGGTTTCCTCCCACAGTCAGGTTGATCGGAAACTTGTAGAATACTGTAGATATGAATGGTTGGGTGAAGGGTTGTGTAACCTGTGAAAGACTGCCGTCCTGTTCAGGGTGTCCCCCGCCTCTCGCCCTAAGAAACTGGGATAGGCTCCAGCCCCTCCGGGACCACCATAAGGGGATGAACGGCAGAAATGTATGGATTGAAAATACTATGGCTGAATTTTAAGGTTATTTTTTTTTAGAGGAAATACAGCTGTCTTCAATAATAGCAGTTATTTAGCTTCTTAAAGAGATAGTTCACTTAAAATAAAAAAATGTGTCCTTTTGAGAGTTACAGTACACGAGCAGTATGGATTGGGTGTTTTTTTTTTTGGAATACTATGAAGATGACGACCACTGTGTTCCAGTCACATTAAATTAAAATGAACATAAAAGCGCTTTACAAACACAAATTACTTACTTTTTGCCTACTACAGATTACTTTGGGAATAATCCCAACCTTTAGTCGACATCATGGTGAGTAGACCATTTGTGAAATTTGAATTTTGGGGTGAACAATCACGTTAAGTTTTGCACCCTTTCAAGACTAATGAAAAGCAAGCTAACACCATTTTGGGCTCACAGCATCACCCTAATCTTGAATTACTCCAAAAACATGTGCATTTGTTAACAAGAAATGTTGTTTTTTCTTTCATGGAAGCTTCAAACAGTTCGGTCAAATGGAACCAAATGCAACTGCGATCGCGAGTGATCAGGGTGCACCAAGTGGTGAAGTTTCGTAGTAAAAAGCACTTTAAAATACCAAGCGACGTTAATGTCAAGTATACTTTCTTTGCTGAAGGCATTTTTATTTGTGTCATCCTACTACTACTAGTACTGCGTACTACTAACATTGTTATTACCAACAACACTAATAAGGGTTGCCATGTCAAGACAATTTCAAACCGAATGATTAATGGTGTTTCTATATTTTCTTGCCATATGACGCTTATATCCTTTATGATCCTAAGAAAGAGTCTCGGAAGAATAAGTGAATGAATGAAAGGTCAGTTTCACGTTCAACAATACGACTTTCTTCGCGACGCATCGGTGCTTCTTTCTGAATAGAAGTTTATCAATCTTCAAGTCCGCTTCAAAGAAGCGCTTTCTATCTCCTCTTTAGAAGCTTCAAATCCGATAATTCAATTGCCACAAAGTGCTATGTCTTTTGCCCGAGAGAGCCCCGCGGTCCCTGTCCACGTTTATCGATCACCATCACGGGGTAGTAATTTGCCCGGACTTGCAGGGACATGATTAAAGATCGGCGAGCTGAGCATGATGGCTCAAGTAGGTGCCGAGGTGTCATGTTGATGAACACGCCGGCGACACACATACATATAGAAGCGACTATAAACACGAGGTTGGGCGCAGGGGAAGCTCAGGGGAGAGAGAGAGACCATCTATGTGTTCCTCGTCACAGACGTCAATGGATTTAAATCTCCCGAGCTAACCTTTTAAAGCTCTCGGATCCTCATGGCCGGCCCTGCCGTAATTGATTGTGTTCGGTCTAATGGGATTAAGAGGAAGCGGTGGCCTTGGGCTGGACGTCGTGGCAGCGGCGAAAGTGGATTGGAAGCAGAGGAAAAAAAAAAACGAAGAGGAAGTTCGGAAACGGAAGGTGTGGTCAAGAGGGGACAAGGCCGCCGACGGTGCGAAGCCGAAAGATTGAAATAAAAAAAAGGCGGAGCGAAGAGGGAGGATGAAAACCGGGTGAATAGATAGCTCCGGGTCTGTTTCTCCGTCCATTCCTAATTAGCTGTGCGAGAGAAAAGCACGGGGCTGATGGTATCCCCATGTGGAAAGCTTGTTAGCGTAAGAGATGCTATCTGGCGGCTATTGGTTTTGGCTGTGTTTTGCTCAGCGGGTGAGTCACTGTGTCTGTGGCGTGCAGTGAGATGAAAGAGGGCGAAAAAAAATAAAAATTAAAGCCAAGGTGGGGAAGGGCCCATCCTCCCCTGTCTTATCGCCCCGGATTAAGCTTGTCCCGTTCGAACTTATCCGCCGCCGCTTCGGCTTCATCCCTTTCACCGGGGCTTGTTTGGATGTGTCAGTCTTTTTAGCAGCCCCCCCTTTTTTCTTCTCCAAATTATTTTTAACTTCTCCACTCGGGGCGAGATGAAAGCGGAAGTTTTGTGTGGGAAGAATGCTGAGGGACGTGGCCCCGTGATTGGTATTTCTTATGAAGCGTCTGTTCGGGCTGCCTTGAATCCCCGCCGGTCAACGATGCAGCTCATGTCTCCATCGAGAGTGTGTTCAGACAAGCCCAGAGCTGTCAACACCAGCCTCTCTCCTCTGTAACACACAGCGGCACCTACCGCTCACGTGGACGTTCCTTATAGCCGGGGAGCCGCTTCATAGCCGGCCGGGTTAACAGGGTCCGTCAGCCCTGGATTGCTATTCACAGGACCGGCCAGCCAGATCATGCCACAGATCCAGGTTTTGTCTCTGGTGAATAGAGAGGCTGCCCACCGCTCTTTCATACTCAGCCACATTGACACTCAGAATGTGCCAGGTCAGGGTAACTGTTGCCATTTGGGTGGGCGGCTCGAGGCATTACGCCAATTTCCTGTTGTGATTATTGTCAAAGGAATAGATGTGCTGGTTCACGCGTGTGTGTGTGTGTGTGTGTATGTGCGGCAAAATAAAAGACGAGGAAAGAATACAACAGGATGACTTTTTTTGGAACGCATTAGAGTGTTTAGTAGACCTTTTATGCAAACATTTTGGTCTGAATATCAGTAAAACTTTCAGGAACCTTGGACAGTAAACTGCATTCTGATTTCCTAGGATTGCACGATCTGTGGTTAACTGACAGATAGAAGGTTACTGATTCACCGAGGTAACATTTGTCCTTCGCATGGGTTGGCCCCGGGCACTCCGGTTTCCTCCCACCCTCCGAAAAACCTACAGAGTGACAGTAATCTTTATTGTCCGTAGGTGTGTTTGAATAGGTTTTTTTTCTCCGTTGACTTGACTGGCTGGTAACCTGGTCAGGACTTCTGCCCTAAATCAAATCTGGCCTTCCAAGTCATTTTTTTGTGGCCCCGACAGAGGGTTTACCCTAAATAAGATTAATGCTTATATTGGGTGTTGTGTTTAAGATAAGAAACAAATATTACTGATGTCTACAATCACAACAGTAAAAGTCATGTCAAAGAAAAGACATTTGTTTAGGAAAGGATATCAGATAAAAACATAATTCAGATAAATCGAGACACCAAAAATGAAGAGACAAGGAACTTCCTGTTACAGTGAGTTTTGATAAATATACATTTTATCTCTAAGAACAACCTTTTTTTTTCTCTTTAATTTCACAGTCTAACTGGAGACAATAAAGTTCACCATTATCTTAACCAGCTTTTCATTCCCATCGCTGCTCAAAAGTTACTCACTGGAATGAGGTTTTCTTTGATTAGATAAAAACTACATTAACACAACTGTATCTACTACTCGCACTACAGTACCGCTTTGGTTTCTGCACATAAATAGTGGGAATAGCAGTCGAGCTAATCAGAGAAAAGGAGGAAATGAAAAGGTAATGAGTCGTAATGACTATTTTTATCTCAGTGACGAAACTTGCATTTAAAAGAAGGAAACAATTGCAGAAGTGGCTGCTTGAGGTAAAAATGTTTTTTGGCTTTTGTATCCTTAATTAGTTTGTAATTCAAACCCTTAATGACTAATATGTAACTATATATTAAGTAGTAGTAGTGTAAGAAAATATTGACACAGCGATATCTGCCAATGTTGGTTTTTTCACGATACTGTATGGATATTCCACAGCACTGATTATTAAATAATGATTTACTTTTATGGGTTACAGGCTAATAAAGTGTATTAAAGTAAATTAATTAGATTTGTTTTCATTTATAATTAACATGCAAATATTACGAGCGTTTGTTCATTTTTGTGTAGCAATTTAACTTCCGGCCGCTAGATGGCAGCAGGCATTACTTTGTACACAACAAAAGGAGCAATGAAATCATGCGAGATCCCGGTGATGGACTGAGGACGAGAGGATACAGTCCACTTAAGCAGTTTTTAAAGCTGATGTTTGGACATGTTTTGGTTTCAAAACAAATGAAAACAGTTACGACTTCATCAAGAGTCATGTGGTCTGTAAAACTCGCAACACCAAGTTAAGCTGAACAATACTACAAATATATCCTGGTTACTACACTATCACAATATATAGCATCTTTCATAAAAGTCGCAGGAAAAGTCAGACTCAAAAAGGAAACAAGTTGCCTCAATCTGGAAACAATAACGCAAATTACTATTCCAATGTTCTCTGTGTTTTTCAACCAAATTACTTGTAACTTGTACTTGTATTTACTAAATATTAAATCATCAAAACTATGGCTTGTCATTAATTAATATTTGATTTTGTGTGCTGAGATGTTTTACTGTAATATAAATTTCCTCATTGACGTCTCCTCAAACTTTAATATTCATGTCAGGAATTTATTTCCATTGAAATATCTTCACAACTGCTGATGAATGAAATATGACCTTCAGAAAACTGGATTATCAACACACGTTTATGAAATCTAGTAAGCTTTGTTTGATGTTCTACGACAAAACGAGAGTTTATTGTTAATTAAAAACTATCAAATGAAAATATATTTAATTGCCAAGGACATTTTCATTTTGATGTTATTCAATAACTGACAATTTGTTTTATATAAATGTACACAAAAAAAATAAACGTTGCCATTTTTCCATATCATTTCCAGTTTTTCTTTCAACAACAACAAAAAAGAATGAAAGAAATAGCATTGTCTGGCCTCAAATTATCCTTTTCCCAAATAAAATACATTTAATTTCCCTTATTTGATTTTGTCTACTCAGATGTTTAACTCTTTTTTTTCTTAAGATAAATAAAAAACATTTAATAGAATAAAGTTGCTGTTCAAAGTTCAAGAATAAAATACTTTTAGATGAAAAGAATAATTGTCACCCTGAACTAGCTTTCGCTTGAGACAACAGGTGAAGCGTTTCCATGGCTACCGTGACCAGAGGTCACCATGAAATGAATGATTCCGTGCGGCGGATCAGGAAATCTCGCTCTGTAACCTTCAGGTATTGATTTTTCTTTTTTTTTCTTCATTTTTTTTACCAACGCTTCTACGCTCCACTTTTGTCGAGATGACAGGTGTGATAACGGCGCCACATGTGTGCGGCAGATGTTGGAAGTAGCCGAGAGCCATGACGGTGACGGAGAGAACCATCCGTCTGCCCGTTAGTGGTACCGTTGAGAATTCTCAGAGTTGTGTCGTCCCCCCACAATGGCCAGATGTTGCCTCAGATAACTCTGACGCCGCTCTCCCCACATCACACATTAACCATCCATTTCCCTCGCGCCCTTAAATCTCTATAATTCCCCGTTGAGGTTTGAGGAATATATAGTTTTCCGACTATAAATTCGTCCACGTTGGTGGCGAAGCTTCAGAAGTCTCCAAACGCTTCCGTCGCGCCGACCTGGACCACCGAACTTTGTCGTAAACTGATTCAAATGATACGTATTTTTTACTCACGCTCCTGTTGACTAAAGGTTGGGATTATTTTCAGATTAATGTGTTTCCTTATTGGAGTTAGAGGCCAAAATGTATCTCCATGCGAATGTAGCAACTAGCGCTAAGTTTTTATCGTCTTCATCTTCGTCCAAAAAGACAAACTTAAAAACCTCCAAATTCCTCCATATTGCTCGACTGTAACGTCCATCTTGTATTGAAGCCTAGACATGAGAAACTGTTAGGAATCTTTTTTTTTTAAGTCTATATTTTACGCTTTTTTTGTAGAAGAAGCTTAAAGGCTAGCATGCTACAATTACAGGAAGCACTCCAGTGTAGACAGTAGACGACATAACCACTGAGGTATTCGGATGTCTTTACTTGTGTCATTTTTGGACGAAGATAAAGGAAAAAAATGTATGTTTACTTTAACGTAGCAACTGATGCTCACTTGTCTTCATCTTCATCCAGAAAAAAAAACACTTGAAAAACTTAAGCAAGACTATATTTTAAGTTCCTTTTGTAAAAAAAAATTATCAGTCTGTGAGTCTCTTTTTACGTCTTTCCTCTTTGAAACGCATTGCAAGGGAGCTAGCCTAGGCAGCTAGCCTAGCAACGTCCACTAAAAACAAGCTCCGGTGGCTAAAATATAGACTTGGAAAAACAAAATTACGAACAATTCCTAATGTCGAGGCTTCAATACAAGAGGCACGTCACAGACGAGCAGTTTGGAGATATTTTTATGTTTTAAAGTGTCATTTTTGGTCGAAGATAAAGCTGGCCTAGCAGCTAGCCTAGCAACTTCCATTAAAAAACAAGCCTTGAATATAGACTTTTTCAATTATTTTGGAATAATTCCTCATGTCAAGGCTTTAATACAAAATGGACGTTACAGACGAGCAGTATGGAGGTGTTTTTATGTTTTTAAGTGTCATTTATGGTCGAAGATAAAGCTGGCCTAGCAGCTAGCCTAGCAATTTCCACTAAAAAAAAAACAAGCCTTAAAGATAGACTTGTTCAATTATCTCATGTCAAGGCTTTAATACAAAAAGGACGTTACAGACGAGCAGTATGGAGGTGTTTTTTTTATTATATTTTTAAGTGATTTTAGGAGGAAGAGAAAGACAGCTGAGCTCTAGTTGCTACATTAAAATTAACAAACATTTTTGCCCATAACTCCAATAAGGAACATAAAATAAATCCCAACATTTAGTCGATATAGTTTGAATTTTGGCCGACCTTTAATGACCGTTATCTCGCGACAACTCCATAAAGTTTAAAAACTAAATTATACAAGGTAGTTATCATCTAATTATATCCTTGTTTTCCACTGTAAAAACCTTGTCTCACGATCTGCAGTCTATATACGACGACCTGACATAAAAACGACATCTGGAAAAGGAAATCGTTTTCAAGTCGCTAATGTCTCCAGCCCCGGATTCCGTGGCTGCACGATATGCAAATTCCCAGCGACTTTTCGCCATAACTTTTACAGTGATTGCCGAAGCGTCTGCGTGGAGTTAATGACTTCTCCGTCTCTCCCGGTTGGAGTGCAACACCCACATGCAAAAAAAACAAAACAATGGCAGCACAATGACATGCAAAATAATTCTTCCATGCTGAATTATTCCCACATGAATTGTTTACATCGTTACAGCAACGATACTCGAGTCTAACCTGCTTTGGATTAATAGGCGGAAAGTTTTTTCTTATTGCCTCGTGTGGAGCGACGAGCCTCTTGAGATCAGTCTGCACGAGTGTCTACTCTTCACACTTAGTCGTGTCTTTTGGAGACGGAACTAGGAGATGCCGTGACCTCGTCTGACCTGCTTCGTATCCGTTTGAATGCAGCTTTATTCCTCCAGACTTCACTTCCTGCACTGCTTCATGGCTTAAGAGCATCATGTTCAACTGGATTTATTTATCTATTTATTACGGTTTGCTTACATTTCTTGGATGCTGAAAAACACGCTGATGGATTTTCCTGACTGGGATGTATTTTGTAATCTAGATTTCATCATTGACGTCTCCCTCAAACTTTAATATTCATGTCAGGAATTAATTTCCATCCGAATATCTGCGCAACCGCTGATGAATGAAGTATGACTGTTAGAGAACTGGATTATTTACATACGTCAATATATATTATAACAAGCATTTCTCAATGATATGTTACAAAAAATATGTTTTAATTGTTCATTAAAAAGCTCCCGAATGCAATGATTATTAATTTTCTTGTTTTGAACCAAGTACAATTCTACAATTTATATATATATATCTTGAACTAGTCACAAAAACACGTTTATGTCTTTGGTATTAATAAATGACTTAATCCATTCTGCAGGTTTCCCATGATATTCTCTCGGAAGAAAGTTAAACTTAAAAAGAAATGCAGTTAAAAACATTCTTTTAGCCTTAAATCATTGTTTCCCCAATTTATTTTTTATGCCATTTTGTTTAGTTTGCCCTCTTTTATCTATGTAACTACCAATACAACTTTTTAAAATCTATATAATTGTTTAATTTAAATGTTATAAATATACAGAATTTATATATATATATATATATATATATATATATATATTATATAGAATGTTGCTTTTATTCAAAATTTTCTTAATTAAAAAACTGTCTTTGAAGAAAATTATTTTAGATTGAAGAGTAACTAATGTGAAAACCAAACTCTCCTGACTTACAAATGTTGAAGTCTTCTTCTCCAAGATGCAGGAAGTCCCTCATCATGACCATGGTTTGAACTTATTACTTTTATAAAGCCCCTCCCTTGTCTGAAATCTCAGCGAACAAAAGGTTACGAGAGCGGAGTCCACTATGACGAAATAACGTCTTCACTCCTCCTGGAGCTAGCTGTAATCACACCCAGCTTTGTTTGTACAAAGAGTCCCATGGAGGTGGAGACTTCCGGGATTAATGACACGCGGTGAGAAACACTGATGCTAATAACGGGAGAGTTGCCGTGACTATGGTAAACAAAATGTTCTCAGTTGGCGGGGCTTAAACATATTTTCTATTGTCAATATTTCAATGAAAAGAGAGTTTTGTACAAACAGACACCGATGTTACAATAGAGTCCAACATCTATTTAAGACTCACTTGAATCAACACTTTAAACCATTTAAACAACTGATTTTTGTATTTAATGAAGTAAAAAAATGTTTATAGAGCATATTTATGTAATATTTCCGTATGTTATTGTGTAAAACCACCTTTTAAATGGTGGTTTTACATCAAGAATGTGTCGACAACTGACTCAGATCGTCACATGGTAGATGTTTCAATGTCAAGTGGTGTTAAATGGAGAGTTTAATGGAAAAGAACCCCTCCAGGTACATCCTTCATCCGGAGAGCGGAGAGCGCTAGCGCCTTTTTTTTCTATCCCTAAATCAAAGAAGGCGAGAGACAACCGGGTGGATTTTAGCGTCGTCCAAAGCGTCACCTGCATGGAAACGGGTCACGATGACTGTCGAGTGTGCCTGCGAGGAACAACACAACCCTCTGAACGACGATGAGTCACAGCAACTTTTTCCATCTGATCAAAACACAAACAAGCCTCTTCATTCCGTCCCATCGCTTCCGAGTATGCTTTTGTAGTTCCTGGCGAATAATTAAAGTGCTCTTGTCCTGCGTCTCCGCGATGGCGTCCGGGTTTAATAGGACGCTAAAGAGCTTGTTGTTCGAGGATAGAAAAAAAAAAAAAAAAAAGTCTTTTCCTCTATTTGATGAGATTATTATCAGTAAATAATCCCCGTCTACCTGTTTACCCCGCTATCTCGTTGGCGGCAGCCTATTCCCATCTGGGCGTGTTTTTTTTTTCCAAGCTGGTGTCTCGCTGACAAATACAAACACTGGTGGTGTTTGCGGTCCGGCCGGGTGTCAACAGCAGTGATGTCACTGATACGCCGTGTAACAAACACAACACGGCGTTGGATTAACAAGGGCCGCGGGGGTTGCCGGTGAAGTGCAGGACTGTGGATTAACAGATTAGATTAACATGATGCTGCTGTAAAAGCAAGGGTTTTGTGGTGAATGAGATTCTTGTTCGTGAGTGAAGGGAGGTTTAGTATGAGCCTCACTATTTTTGGCCCAAATCGACAAAATGACATCAGTTACCACTCAGTTAGTCCTGAAAGAGCATCATGGGTAGAACACAAACAATAGTACTAACGTAAATCTCCATAAAAACACAATGCTGTCTGGAAGTTTAGGCTAGTAAGGTTCAGCAAAGGTCAACTTTGTAGCGATTTGTTTACACTGAAGAAAAGGAACATATTTGAAGACATGGGTTGGACATGGGTGGACTTTAAAGACCCAATATGTAATCATTGAAAATATTAAAAAGGGTAAAAAGACAGCTGAACGACTATTTTGGTCAAGACATACTCTAATAATTTGAGGTATATATGCATCTCAACGGGTTCTATGTTGAAAATGAGTTGTTTATTATTTTAATTTATACTCGACACAACAGGTAGATTTGGCCAAAAATACCTCCCCAGGCTTTTTAAACTTCTGATGAATCTGTTAGAATCCCACATGGTACATTTCTGAACTTTTCACATAATAAGAAATGCAATTCATAGGTAAATATTAAACAAAAAATTCTACCCACCCACTGTCAATTTGGGTTGGGATTATTTTCAGAGTATAAAGCGGATATTTATGTTTATTTCAATGTATCTCATGGAGGTCAGTTGTCTTTATCTTCGTCCAAAAAGACACTTATAAACATCCAAATACCTCCAAACTGCTCGTCTGTAACATCTTGTATTGAACCAAAAGTGTTTCCTGTTTGTGTAACATGTTAGCATTTTAGCTACAAACAAACTGAAAATATATACTTTTTTCAGTTTCAGAACCATTTTTAATGTCGAGGCTTCAATACAAGAGGGACGTTACAGACGAGCAGTATGGAGGTATTTGGATGTTTTTAAGTTTGTCTTTTTGAAAATTGAGTTACCGTTGCTACATCAGAATGAACATATGTTTTTATACCTCTTAAGGAAAGGATTACTCCAGAAAATGGGCATTTCCAGAAGAAAATGAAGTGTGAATCTTGAATCTGCAAACTGAACTGCTTGAATGTATTAGTATTCAAAGTAAAAATGTGTGGTAACAGTTGAAATGAAGGCATACAGGAAAAAGACTGATGTGAAAACGTTGAAATAAAGTGAAAAAGGTTGAGAAGAATAAAAAAGAAGAAAAGGAAAGAAATCAAATGTAGAAGAAGTAGAAGTAAAATAAGTATTAGTAGTAGTTGGAATAGAAGAAGTAGTAGAATTAGTTGTAGCAGTAGAGTAGTTGGAGAAGCAGTAGTTTGAGAAGAATAAGCAGAAGAATTAGTAGTAGAAGTAGTCGTATAATTAGTAGAAGTAGTCGTAGAATTAGTATAACAAGTAGAATGAGTAGTAGTAGAAGTAGTAGTGGGAGTAGAATAATTATTAGAAGTAGAATAAGTAGTCAAATTAGTAGTAGAAGGAGAAGTAGTAGAATTAGTAGGAGAAGTAGATGGAGGAGAAGTAGTAGAATTAGTTGTAGATGTACAGTAGTTGTAGAAATAGTAGTGGGAGAATACTAAGTAGTAGAATTAGTTGTATAAATATAAGTAGTCATAGATTTAGTAGAAGTTGTAGAATTAGTAGTAGAAATAGAATGAGTAGTAGTAGAAGTAGTAGTGGGAGTAGAAGAATTAGTAGAATAAGAAGTAGAATAAGAAGTAGTAGTAGAATAATAAGTAGTAGAAGTAGAATGAGTAGTAGTAGAACTAGTAGTGGGAGTAGAAGAATTAGTAGAATAAGAAGTAGAATAAGAAGTAGTAGTAGAATAATAAGTAGTAGAAGTAGAATGAGTAGAAGTAGAAGTAGTAGTGGGAGTAGAAGAAGTAGTTGAATTAGTAGTAGAATAATCAGTAGAAGTAGTAGTACCTAGTAAAATAAGTATTAGAAGTATAATTAGTAAAAGAAGCAGTAGGATTAGTAGTAGAATTAATAGTAGAAGTAGTCATAGAATTATTAGAAGTAGTCTAAAAGTACAAGTGAAATTAGTAGTAAAAGTAGTCATACTTACTTACTTACAAGTTTCTGGGTGTAGTAGATGCTTTCAGCATTCACATAATAACTTAAAGAGAATGTAGTCGTACAAAGACTGGATGGAACGATGGTTGTTCTTAGTGTTGTCGAGCTAAGAAGTTTGAGTAACTCTCACCTCGAAGAAACTGTATTCCATTCAGTCTTCAATGACATTTTAGGAACATCTCTCAATCCCGTGGTCATCTGGACCCCCTGCTGTGTCCATTTAAAAAAAAAAAGCCCAGCCGTCCCTAATTGTACATCAGGAGTCGCGACTGTTTCCCCCCCTGAACGGATGAAGCCGTTTTCGCCGTCGTGCATCTCGCAGACAGCTGTCTCTCCACATGTCACCGTAATCCTTCCGACGCCGTCAACATACAGACGGGCATACATCGAGGAGGGGGAACCGTTGAGGTGCTGGATTACCCCGTGGTGTGACGAGACCCCCGTCTCTCGACAGCTCCTGGGGGGGTCGGATTAGAGGCTTGTAATCTGACTGAGAGGTGACACGTGTCAACCACGGAGAGTCACGTCTGGTGTAAATCGAATCGGACGGCGTAATCCAGCGTAAACTGGTGCCACTTGATTCCTGGTCCCGGGGTCCGCCATCCAGACCCGAGCCCCCCTTTGGGGCTTTTTTTTCCCCCCTGACATTACCACAAACCCCCCCCTGGGCCTGGGATTCCTGTCACATCCAAAACCTTTGGCACAACCTCATATTTTTTTCATTAACGCAAACCCAGCGGCGCCTTTTTCTTTTTTTTTCTTCTTCTTCTTCTCCCTCCTCATCTTCATCAGCGTGCCAATCATCACAAAGCTGTCAGTCAGGATCTGAGCTAAGCTGAGATCCAGACACACTTGAGAGACGCACTTGAAGTTGCACCATTTTTTTTTTTTTACCCCCCTTTACCTCTCAAAGTTTTCAGTGGAAATTGTTTTTCTTTTTTTTCATCTAATTTGCAACATTTCCACACATTAGATGGAGGCTGTACATGCGGAACAGAGTACACATGGCCGGGGAATTGAGAAGTGCAAATAATTCCCTCATGTGGAAAGGCTGCAATTAACTGGGGATGTCAGCCTTTGTAAAATATAATTGAGTTCAGGACGAAATGAACGTCTCTAATCCGGCCGACAGAGCGCTGTCAATCAGCCTTCCCCCCCAAAAAAAACTGTCATGTTTGTTGGCGTCTGGCGCTTTAGAGATTTTTTTTTTTTTTTTTTTTTGTTGGACTAATGCTCCGGCAGCAGCTTCCCATTAATACGTTGGTGACTTTGAGAATAAACAGCTTCACCTTTGGAGACGCCGGACATCTGTTTTTTTTTTTGTTTTTTTTTTGTCTTTCTCCGGAGCTCTTGATATCGCACTCGGGCCATGGAGCCCGAACACCTGTGTGATTACATTTCCTTCATTACTGAGGTGAAGATGGAAGTCTCTGGTGTGTGATATCAATGAAGGATGAAACTATTAGAATAGCAGTGGATCACCTTTTGCTGTTAAGGGTCAAGTAAACATTGGATATGAGCTTTTTTTTTTGGAAAGTTATACTGTTGCTGTTATTAGAGAGATTTTTCCTTAAGCCTGTCAGAGCTGGTTCTTTGGATACTTGAAATCTTATCTGGAAATAAAGTAAGTAAGTAAGTAATTTATATTTATAGAGTGCTTTTTCTAGACCAGGGTCACAAAGCGCTTAAACAATCAAAACAATACACAATAAATATATACTTTAAAAGTCAAGATAACACCAAGAACAACACAGGAGTTCCAGAAAATCAAGGAAAAACCTGTACATCTAAAAAAGGTCTTAAGATGTTTCTTAAAGGAGTCAGTAGATCATCAAACGCAAAGAGAGAGGAAGATCGTTCCAAAGCTTAGGAGCAACAGCCTGGAAGGATTTCTCTCCTCTGGTCCTGAACCGTGTTCAGGAACCATCAGTAGATTCTGATCCACAGACCTCAGAGCCCGAGCTGGGGTGTAAGGCTGGATCAGATCACTGATGTAAGTTCTGACCATGAATAGATCTGAAAGTAAGAACCAGAATTTTAAAGTTGATCCTGTAAGAAACTGGAAGCCAGTGAAGAGTTTTAAGGATCAGAGAAATTTAAGTTCTTCTACTAGAGCGGGTCAGAATTATTCGCCTTGTTTAAGCACCAAAATAAACTGTTACAATAGTCGAAAAAGGGAAGACACAAACGCATGCATTATAAGCTTCAGATCGTGTTGTGACATCATCCGAAGTGTGAAAGTCCTCTTTTTATGGGGCCAGATTTGGCCCCCGGTCCCGAGTTTGACTGGTGGTCGTCCAGTATTTTGTGTGTCCCACGTTCGACAATCCCCCGGATATTTTGTCATTAGCGAGTGTTTCAGTGTGTGAATATAAAACTATATAAACGAGTGAGTGTCGCATGAATCATAGAGTTTGTAGCACAAAATGCTCCGATGTTGGGGGAAAGAAAAGCGCATTAAAAAGTGTAATTATGCCGTAATGTTGAAAACATGCGCCGACAATTAAATTAAATCAGATTATACATTATTCAGGCGCCGCAGAATGTTGCTTGGTTCTGTTTTTCTATTGCTCATTCTCTGTGTCGAATTATTTCTTTGGTTCTGTACTTACACCACTATAAAAATCCCATGTTGTGTTTACAACACTTGTAATAAAAGTTTCTAATACTGATTTATTTTTAGAAAAAAAACAACTATTTATCTAAAGATTTCACTAAAATTATTGCTTGTTGAATTATTTAATATTGCAATATAAAATAGTAATTTTAGAGAATATTAAGTTCTTAATAGAAGAACTATAACAAGTTATTTAAATAAAAAGTGGTAATAATTAAATCAACTTTGAAATGATAATGAAAATAAAAGGAAAAGGAACAATTATTTACTTTCAAATGTATTTAAAAATCAATAAATTCTACTTGCTTTACATTTTTAAACTTTTTCTTTAGATTTCTTTATAAAATAAATACAGAAATAAAAAACATTTAAATAAAAAAAAAATTGTATCAATTCTTCCTTTTGACTTCATTGACTCATTAAACTTCACTAAAATTAAATATAAAATAAATATGAAAAAAAAAAATCTTATATCTTTTAACATTTTTCAATCCCAAAAAAAGTGTACTTGAATTGGATATGAATTTAAGTGTTCTTTTTTTTACTACATTTTAAAATTTAGATGGACAATAAAATAAAAAAATATTAAAGTTTCCATCGTAAGTAAGTCATATTTGAAGAGAGCTTTTCCAGACCAGGTTCACAAAGCGCTTAAACAATTAAAACACTACCCGATAAAATATATACTTTAAAAGTAAGTAAGTAAGTAAGTAATATTTATTTATATAGCGCTTTTCCAGACCAGGGTCACAAAGCGCTTAAACAATCAAAACAAAACTCAAAAAAGTACATACTTTAAAGATCAAGATAATACTGAGAACAACACAGGAGTTCCAGAAAATCAAGGAAAAGCTGAACAAATAGAAACGTCTTGAGATGTTTCTCAAGAACCTGAATTTAAAAGTTGATCCTGAAAGAAACTGGCAGCCAGTGAGGAGATTTAAGTATCGGAGAAATGTAAGTTCTTCTACTAGAGCAGGTCAGAGTTTTGTAGCAGCTGCAGGCGAGACAGATCCTTCTTGTTTAGACATGAAAACCACTATAAGTTAAGAAAAGTTGTCTACTATTTTACAATATCAATAATGCAAAAATAAGTGTTCAAGAGCGTATCCCAGCTACGTAGGGTATCCCGTAAGAATTCCCCCGTTATTAAACTCGCACAACGACTTTGACTCACAGCACAGAGGTCATTGAAGAAAGTAAAACCCTCGCTACCAATTTCCAGGAGGGAACAGCCTGAGATTAGATCCCGGACTCTCGCACAACACCTGAGAGCGATGCTTTGACGTTCCCACCGTTAAAAAAAAAAAAGGAAAAAAATTGCTTCCTAACGTCCTCTGTAAGGTCATCAATCCGGAAAGACTCGCTAACGTTTCAGTCAAAGCTCAGCAGGGCGTTGAGATACCTGACCTTTTACGTCGTCGCACGAGCTCCCGCCTGAAGAAGAGAAGAAACCACGGCAACAAATTGCAGGATTTAATTGCCGGCGTGTTGTAAACACTCTTGACTAGTCGGACTTGTCACTCACTCTGACCTAATTACCAGCGCCTGAAGTTGAAGTTTTCTCCACTCGGAGATTATTCTCCCGCCGTCCGTTCGCTTCCATCGACAGATGCCGGCGAGGACGAGCCGCCAGGGAAAATATTCGCATGAATGGTTCCTTTTTTTTTAAAAGTTTTTTTAGTTTTTTTTTTTAAAAGTGCTTAGCGAGGAGAGGGATTTGATAATACTTCTTTGACTGTTGTTGTTTTTTTTCCTTTTGGTCCCGCAACACAATCAAAGTAAATAAACGGTGACATTGAAGTGTTCAGTGAGTGTTCGCAATTCCAGCTGAGTCCGTCACACCTCGAGGTCGTCGTTTAGATAAAGAAACTACTTTAAAAAAAAGGTTCCTCATTATATAAAAAAAAAAAAGGATCGTCCTTGGAAGACATGGAGCTAACAGATCGAAGTACCGCAGTAGAGAAGTTGAATTGATGTGATTTGATGGGAAATCATTTGAAAGAATTTAATAAAAAATGTAACTGGGGGTATATTTTTGAAGATTGTCAATCAAAAGTGTGTACTTGAATTTACTAAACTTTAAAAACTTTTTTTTTTATGTTAAATAGTTCCCTTCGAATGTATTTTTTTTTTTATAATCATCAATAAATAGTGTTTATTTATGAACTAAACTTTAAAAACAATTTATAAAAGATGATGTAAATAAAGGGAATTTTCTTTTTAAATGTTAAATAGTTCCCTTCAAAAGTATTTGAAAGCCTTTTTATTAATAAATTCTTATAATTACCGATTCCGAAAATGACTTTTAAACTTCTTTTTTTTTTTATTTATTTTGATAACTCTACAGTTTGAGGTCATGGATGACGAAAAGTGGAATATAAATAAAACATATTATTCTTTTTTTTATTTTTTTTTTATTATTATTTAACAATCAATAAATGGTATGTTTTTGCATGTTTTAAACTTTTTGTGAGAATATTTCTTTCAAATTAATGCATAAATAAAGCAAATTTAAATACAATAAAATTATAAAAAGCATTGATTAGTTGATTTTTCTCAAATAACTTAAATAAAAATAAATAACTGAAACAAGGACTATTGAAGGCTTCATTTTAATTAAATTTATTATAAATTAACTTAACTTTGAAATTATGATGAAAATAAAAGGGACATCACTTTTTAATGTTAAATAGTTCCCTTCAAATGTATTTAAATATCAGTAAATAGTGGTATTTACTAACTTAAAGTTTAAAACAATCATAAAAATAGAATAAATAAAATAAAAGGAAAAGGTTTTTTTTAAATGTTAAATACTTCTCGTCAAATGTAAATGCTATATGTTTTAGAATTGTATCAATTTTTGTGAGGACATTTTTTTAATAAATAAATGCAAAAATAAAACAAATTTATCTCGAAAATTGTATCAATAATTTTTTCTTTTGACCCTCGAGCTTTGCTTTGTCCGAAAAAAACATAACACTTTTCTCCAAGAATTTTACTAAAAACAAGAACTATCAAAGGCACTCGTATGACTCATTATTTTGGTTTAATTGTGATAAAAAGTTCAGGCAAAAAAAAAAAAAAATCAATATTAATCTAATAAAAAATACATCTTGGCTTAACTAAGTAACTTTAAAATGAATTTTGCGCTTACCCATGATCCTTTGCTGCACCCACTCCTCCCCTTGCTTACCTCACGATTATGACTTTTGTGTTTTCTCTTGATAGATAAGCTCGGAATGTCATTCAACAACAACACGAAAAAAAAAAAGATATTTGTGGAACTGTTTATAACCTGCAGGGAGAAAATTGAACGAGCAAATCATTTCTCCCAGAGTTTGGAGTACCTCGGCGAAACATAAGTCGCGTCTCTGTCGAGGGAAATGATGGGAAAACAAGATGTCTGTGCTTGTGAAGTTCATTGAAGGAAGTTAATGTCGCCTCATGGGAGTAACATAATTATACGTCGGAGCAAATTCGATTTGGCAGCGCTTCTGTTTGAACACGAGAAGTTGATAAAAAAAAAAGTTGAGGAATGTCTTACCTTGAGATTCAAAGAAGTTATTTTACTGCGTCTGACTTTTTATGCATGAAAATGAAAAGATCCAGCTGCAGTTTCTCCAAAAATCAATTAACTTTTTTCTCTTATGATGTTATTGGTTCTCGCTCGCACAACACTCGCTCTGCCCTTTTTAGCTTTTTCAACAAAATACATGTATTAGCGACACAAGACTTTAAGCAACCCTCAGGTTTACTCCAGGAACTCCAGTTTCCTCCCATAGTTCAAAAGCATCTCGACGTGGATTTTTTCGTAGGTTTACGAGAACATGAAGGTTTTTTCTTCTTCTGTGTATGTTGCACCTTTCCAGGGTGTCCCCTACCCTCTCGCCATAATCTGATAGTTCACCCAAAACTCACTCATTTTTTAAGGTTTGGGATTACAGTAATCTGTTCCTGTTTAGAGATATGGACAAAAATGTATGTTTACTTTAATGTAGCAACTAATGCCCAGTTGTCTTTGTCCACATCTTTGTCCAAAAAGACACATTTAAAAACCTCTGAATACCTCCAATGCGACATTGTATGCAATTTATTTACATGTAAATGTGGCATGAACTTCAAGGCTTTGAGGCGCTAAACTTTTAAAACATTTTTTAAAATCAGATCACTGATGTAAGGAGGAGTCTGACCATGAATAGAATTTTAAAATTGATCCTGAAAGAAACTGGCAAAGTGAAGAGTTTTAAGGATCGGGGGAAATGTGAGTTCTTCTACTAGAGCAGGTCAGAATTCTCGCTGCAGAGTTTTGTATTAACTGCAGGCGAGACAGATCCTTCTTGTTTAGAGACGAAAATAAACTGTTACAATAGTCTAAACGAAAAGAAACAAACGCATGGATTATAAGCTTCAGATCGTGTTGTGACATCATTTTTCTAAGTTTAGAGATTTTTCTCAGTTGAAGGAAACCATTTGCGGCCCTTAAGCAGATTCCAATCGGCCCTTGAGGTACATTACAAACTATTATTCAACCAGAGTCAAAAGGAAATTGACACAAAGATTGTGTTGACGCTTATTCTTTGTTTCCGTCTGTGAATAATCCAGCAGTTCTGCGTTGAATGGTTTGATTGTATTAGGATTATATAGACTATTAATGGACGCCGCTATAGGGTCTCATGCAAACATGGTTGTCTTGTCTATAAGTGAGAAAACCTGCTGAGGAAATACATTTTGATCAGATAAAATTAGGGGAAAAAAAAAACGTGAGCTCAGCACAAAACACATCATTTATGTCGGTTACAGACTCTCATTCGTTGAAGCTTTAGTCGCTTTTTCTTGTTTTAGTTTTGAGATTTAATGTAAAATCCTTGCATTGAGATGAATGTTGAGGCCATATTGCACGTCTTCATTTCTCAAAGGTCCTCGAAAAAAAAAAAAAGCCGCCGAAATCTCATTTTCTTGCTCTCTCACCCACCATATGTTTGTTTAGTTCCCTGTCCGACACATCAAAATAACATACTGTGAATATTCATCTGAATATATTCACTTGCTTTTTTTATCAACTGCCTGCAGGGCTGTTTATGAATTCAAATTACCCTTAAAAAAAAAAGAAAAATGAAATGCAAATAGACGTTAGAGCAATGCCCTGATGTACTGCGAAGAATACCTTTGTAAGTCAAGGGAGGGGAGATGAGAGAAGGTTTCTGGGGGATGTTTGATCCCCTTGACTGAGATCCAGATCCACGGGCGAGTGGTCCACACAACACATGAAAGGACAACATGAAGTGGGAGTTGTTTTTTTTACACAAAAGATTCCACTATTATCTGGACTGTAATCGACTGTACCCCCCTTTAGAATGCTTGTTAACCGCAGGATACAAAACAAAAAAAAACTCCAAATAACAGTGTTTCTGGTCCGGGCTGGTGCTGCCAGCTTAAATCAACAGCTTGTAAACCGAATCCTGTGGCATACAGTCAAGTTTACAGTGTTCAGTGGAGCTTTGCCACTATCAACCAGCAGGCAGAGCGACACACGCTGACCCCGGGGCCCCCCCGACAAAACCTGGCGCCCGCTAACTTCATCACAGGCACGCGTCCAGTTTTTTTGTTCGGCGGGGGGTTGGGAGGAAATGTTTGTTTAACGGTTGTTGTTTTTTGATGTCGAGCGTGTTCTAATCACACTCGGTGGCACAAATGTTGAAATAAAAGCTGTTGTGACGACGCTGTTTTTTTTTTTAGCTTGTTTATCTTACAACTATAGTAACAGGAACTCACTCGGACATGGAGTGAATCTTCAAATGCGTTATGGATCCAGATTGTAATTTTAAAGATGTTTTAATTGAATGAATAAATTGTATTATTATCAAACCTTCACCAGTGACAAATACACGGGGAAGTGAAGTATTGTGTTGAGTTGAGATGTTCATCGTTCAACAATAGTTTTTCATTAGTAGCAAGTTTAAGCCTAGTGTTTTTTCTAATGTGTTTTTTCTCACTATTTAATAAAAATGTGATCATATCGTGAATGAATATGTTTAAAGTAAAACCAGCAAAAGTTAAGCCATTTATTTAAAAATAAATTAAATAAATAAATAATTCACTATAGTTAGTCAAATATATAGAAGGTTGCTTCTATTAACATGTATTTATAAGTATTATGTTAATTACAATAATTGAAATTATTTTGAAAAAAATTAAAATCCAAAAATCAAGGTATTTATATGAAACCAACATTTTATTATTCAATTAAATTTTGTCGCATAAAAAACCTTTCTTGGAAAAGGTGGCAAAAAAACAGTAAAAGTTAATCCATTTATTTAAAAATAAATCATGTGTTATTCAAATATATAGGAAGGTACTTCTACTGATCATGCAACGTGTTTTTATAATGATTATAGTAATTACAAATACTGAAATTAGTTTAAAAAAAAAATCCAATTCAAGTTTTTTACATGAAACCAACATTTTATTAGTAAAGTATGAGGAGTTTAAAAATGAGGTTTATCTTAAAAGGTTATTGTTAAGATAAGGGTAAAACGTTAAACCTTGTGAAAAATACTATGTTTAAGTTTTCCTGAGAGTTGAAAAGTGAAAATTTGACACATTTTTTGACAAAATGATTTACTTTAGATTGGAATAAATGTTGAACCACAGCTTACTTTAATCCAAGCTTAAATAGAAAAAAAAAGCGAAAGTGAAGGCATTAATTTAAAAAAAATTAATCCAAATAAATAGGAAGACACTTTTATAAATATATAAATATAAATATTTCTATTGAAATATGTTATCATTAAAATATAAAAAATAATGAAATTGAATGGGTTTTTTTAAGACGACATTTTATTGGGAAAATACAAGAATAAAAACAGGTTTATCATGAGATGGTATTGTTAATATAAGGGTCTTGTTTTGATGAGATTTCTTTGGAGAGAAAAAAGGGTAGATTTTGACTCATTTTAAAGTACTTACTCCAGGTTGTAACAAATTTTGAACCACAGGCTACTTAAAACTACACCAACTTGAACTACAGGTCAATATTTAAACGTATAAAAGTCATTGTTGAAGTCACTATTTAGATTCTTCCACGTATGACTTGACCAGACTTTGAAAATCTTACAAGGACATCACGAGATCCAGAGACAACACAAGGGATACCACATATGCACTTTGTTCTTGTTTTATGAATCTATCGTCTGTGTTGCTGTGTGCTGGTAAAACAAATAAAAAAACTATCTCCAGAGGGAACAATAAAGTACTATCTATCTATCTATCTATCTATCTAAATATCAAGGTATTTGTTTTGGGGCCGTCGGGTCACCTTGAATATGTTATGTGAATACGACCGACAGTGTTTTGTTTTCTGCGGGTAAGAGATGAAATACAGTTTTTTTTCTTATTTTGTCATAAAGCATTTCAGCCTCCACAGCTCGGCAGCATTGATTTAATCAAGCTCAAGTTCTTCGTGGACATCATGACACCGACGTCTATTTCTGTGCTCACCTCCGCGGCAGGTGATTCATCCCGGCGAGGATGAGTGAGAAAACACGAACTCGTCGGTCGAATTAGAGGATTCGCGGGCGACAAACAATCTCTTTAGATTCTGCAAACTGACCAGATGGAGCGTTCCAGTCGTTGGAGAATAAACTGTTGACTGAAGCGCTGATGAGATCAAGTCAACGTCGCCGGGTAAAAAAAAAAAAAAAAGAGTCAACAAGATTAGGCTTTGTTCCGAGATGTACGGTGGAGGAATAACCTAAAGGATGAGAGGAAATATCGTCTTCGTTTATTTCCACACGTCCTCCATCCTTCAGTCTCGGATGTAATAAAATAGGGATTATGATAGAGAGGCTCGCATATGGTCTGAGCTGCTCCCCATCCTAGCCGGGGATGCAATCCCACCCCAGCCCACCCCGAAACCGCCTGTCCCGCCTCTTATCAGATGGCGAGCATGTGCGGCACTATAATGCCACAT
Source organism: Callionymus lyra (assembly GCF_982586985.1). Classification (NCBI taxonomy): domain Eukaryota; kingdom Metazoa; phylum Chordata; class Actinopteri; order Syngnathiformes; family Callionymidae; genus Callionymus; species Callionymus lyra. The sequence goes on along the minus strand of NC_141832.1, from coordinate 15,973,081 downwards.
TCCAGCACTATCTGTACCCGTCTTTCACCCCTTATCCCCGACTTCAGATCAACTTTTTTTTTATCGGTAAAATCTTTTTATTCACTTATCCTCCGCCAAGATTTTGTTCTTCTTTCTTTTTCGGAGGGTGGGTTTAAGAACGGACTTTTAGAGCGATTACAAAAGGAGTGGAAGTAGAACAACAACAATGTACGGATTACAGGCAGGATTTGTGTGATATTCACTCTCATCCTTTTATCAGATTGTGTGGCGGAGGCAGTGTGACCAAAGAGGAGAGGATTCATTACAGGCCCCCGTCCAAAGCTGCTCGGGATTCCATCAAGAATCACCTCCTGGTCCAGATGATTCTTTTCAATTGGATGGTTGGATAAAACCTGTGCTGTGTCTCAAATCATGCACTTCTCCAAGCGCACTGCTTTCAATTTCACTGTAAGACAGTGCACTTACTTTCGCCTCACTCAAATTTAAACAGGGTAGTACAGTCTCAAATCAAACACTGACGCTACACACTTACCGGAAATGACTCGACAGCTTCTTCTTCTACTACTTTTAAACGCTGATTGTAACCAGCCTTTATTGCCGACACTTGACGGTGATTTTCGCCAAATGAAACAAGTTATTAAGTTGTGTTTTTTTTGTTATTTTTGTTGTTTTGTGGTAATATTAATGTTTTCCCGAGACATTTGCGCCGGTATCTGCTCCAAAGACGCGTCGTCAGTGACGTAGCTTCCGTTTAGCGTCATCTACGTCGCTAAGATGGCGGCCGTTAAGGGAGGAAAGTGTGCACCAATTGAGTGGTCATTGCGCACTACATTTTAATACACTGCTCATTGTGTACCTCAAAATATTCAGAAGTGCTGTGTCTCAAATCACATACTTCTCTTAGTGCACTGGCGGTTAGTATGCATCAGGAAAGTGTACGTACGAACTAGTACGCAGATTCTCGACAGTACGTCTCAAATCAAACACTGCCGCTACCACTAACCGGACATGACGCGACAGCTTCTTCTTCTACTACTATTTAATGATGTAGGAACATTATCGTCGACACCTGCTGGCAGCACGTTTTGCAAGTTTGGATCTAGAAATACTCAGTTTTGTGGCCATTTAAATACACCACTTAAGTGTGCATGAGCACTAAATTTTGCATACTAAGTGTTGAGACGCACTTATGCACTAAAAAGTTGAAGTACGCAATTATGCGATTTGAGATACAGCTCAGGCGACATTGTATCGTGTAGCATATTCTGAAATGAATATCAAGCTTTGTAAGCAAGTTATTAACTATTAAAGTGCTCGTCTAAGAGGCTGGAATCAGAGGACTTACTGAACGTTGCAAGAGTCAAGGCGAGATGTGACGAAAGCATGAATAAAACACTCAAAATCCTTGAAAGACCTTTTCTTTCTTTTTTTTTGCTGGATGAAAGACAAAAGTTTGGCGGCTGACTTGATCTGAAGATAAAGAAACGAGTCCCAGACTTTGACAGTTGATCGGTCGCCGGTTTTGACCAAAAGCTTTGTTGAATATTGAACCGTGATAAGTCAAGAAAGACAACCTAGAACCTTTGATTAAAACAAGATTTGTACCCAAAAGTGAAGAAATCCATGCAGGAAAACACTTTTAAGATGAATTCAAGTAGCAAGACAGTAGATGTGACCTGAAAGTTTTCTTTCGTTGACACAAAGTAGTTTGAAAGAACCAAAAAAAATAGAATAATGACGGCGGCTGATAAAATAATCGTTGGAAAAATGTCATCAAATCACTTTAATTAAGACGATTTGGAAGAAAAAAAACGTTCACACCTGAATTAATTCCAATTAAAAATGGCAAAAATGTTTGTTTACAGAAGAAAAGAAGAGACTTTTCTGAGCATATCCAAGAGTAGATAAGCTCCTTTTTTCCAGCAGAAAACACTCACTGGATGAGATTTAATTAAGAAGGTCTCTGTTCAAAACTACCTTTAATGGAAATGCTTTCAAAACTTTTTTTCAAGGAATATCTGTTATATTCTATTTAGGGCTTGGTATCTATTGAAAATGATACTGGTACCTTCACTTCAATGTTGGTTCCTGAATGATACTTTTCCAGATGCAAATTTTATGAGATCAGTTCTTACAAAAAGAAAATGACATCAAACATAGTAAAGATCTTAAGTACAATTTTAAAATTTTGGTTAATTTTGAAAGTTTTCTGAACAGTACAAATAAATAACAAATTATGTCGAGTGCAAAAGACCACTGGCTAACAAGTGACACTATAATCTGATGTTTACCGTCTTTGCCACCCATCAGTTTTTGTTTCAGTTTTAATTTCAAAACTAACCGATACAGAAAGCTTGTTTCGTTCCTCGGTACTACTGGGGCATTTTAGTCGGTGCCTCAAACGAACCAAAGTTCGATACCCAGCCTTAATTCTATCACGACTTGTCCGTCCCGCCCTGCAGGGCCAAACCCTGGAGCCATTGAGGACCAAGAAGTTTCTAAACACATTTGTATTATTGGAAGCATAACAAGTCTGAATATGCGTAGGACCCGCGGGTAGAATCCATCAATCAAGAGTTTGTGTTTCAAGAAGTTGTGTGTACACTATGAAGATCTAGTGCCAAGTTGTACCGGGAAAAGCAGCAGCAGACATGGCTGTACCCGGTGGAGTTGGAATGCAAATTGTTTACTACTCGGTGTGGAAGCGACTGACGGCAGTGGGACTGACAGGAAGTGAGAGTGAGAGGCCAACACAAGGATTGGAGGAGGCAGCAGAGAGAGTGAGAGCCTCTTGCTGGATTTTGAGTAGGAGGTAGGAGTGGAGATGGCAGTCAGGAGGTAGTGAGCGGTGGGTGGACCTGCTGACAGTCGAGGGAATTGAGGGTTCAAGCAATCAATGACTTTTGAACGACGTCTGAAGACACACATTTGGAGCCTTTTTTTGGGAAGGGGTTTTGACCTATTATTTGATTTTGGTCATAAAGCCGCACAGTTCTTTACCCATGTGTTGCCTCTGGGTCAAGGTGAACCAGTTGCCCGAAATAAAAATGTGTTTGTGGTATCCCTCCACCTCCTCTATGGCTTCCAGAAATACATTTGCAGTGGCGGAAGTTGCTCACCTTTAACCAGAGACAACACAAGGGATACCACAAACACATTTGTTTCACATTAGTTTATTCACAAACTTATAAATATGTTCTCGTTCACCAAGCTGATGATCTTTATTTGTAAAGATAGATTTATATTGAATATTTTAATACGCTATTTCACGCTATTCAGAAAAAATGTAAAGGAATTATGAGCTTGTTTCTATAATAAAACGATCAGCGTCAAAACACAAGTCTTTTTCCACGAGAGTCACAGACGTTCTTGTGAAACAACATCATATCAGTTTGCAAAATGAAAGCGGCTGAAGTTTCCCTCATGTGATCATGTGATCGGAGCGATCTCCTTGAAAAACACACTTATATAAATATACCTTCACTTGATTTGTTCATTTGTTATTTAACGCTTTTATTTTATAAATGAAATAAGAGTTTGCGCTTGTGTTGCTACACACTGACATTCATATGAAGCTCAGACGATCAGACCATCTTCATCATCATTATCCCTAATCAGCACTTTAAGTTAATGATTTAAACTTTTATTCTTGTTAAACTCTATTTTAGGATGTTTCAAATAAGCCCCTGATCGTCTGTAAATAATGTATTCGCGTTAATATTCCTGAATGTGAAATATTAACTTTTTCACCAGAGCTCGTCGGCACTCATTTAAATTTAAGTATCTGATCCATGTCAGAAATGTTTTAAATGAACGAATATAAACTGTTAATCCAGTTTAAATTCATGTTTTCATTCATTTTTTTCTGATTGCGGAGAGAAAAATCAAGGACTCTGGTTCATTTTAATATGATTGAAATATGTAAATGAGGCAGTGGAAAGGGACGAAAAAGTCTGCGATTAATTCTACGTCGATTAGGATGAATGAAGTAAAAGTGCTTGTATTTGTGCGTACATTCATACCTCTTTAGATTTTTGTACATTCACCATTTTCTAGATTTAAAAGAACGACTGTTTTTAGTAGAAGTTCCAAGAACTTCTTTGTACATGAGGCCCCTGGACTCTCCCCTTGATTTGGTTCTAAACTGTAAATAGTGGATTTTAGTTTTGTGACACTAGCTGCCGAGGGAAAAAAAAAAAAAGTAAGTAAGTAAGTAAGTAATATTTATTTATATAGCGCTTTTCGAGACCAGGGTCACAAAGCGCTTAGACAATCAAAACAATACTCAAAAAAGTACATACTTTAAAGGTCAAGATAATACTGAGAACAACACAGGAGTTCGAGAAATTCAAGGAAAAGCCTGAACAAATAGAAACGTCTTAAGATGTTTCTTAAAGGAGTCAGTAGATCCATCAAGCGCAAAGAGAGAGGAAGATTGTTCCAAAGCTTAGGAGCAACAGCCTGAAAAGATTTCTCTCCTCTGGTCCTGAACCGTGTTCAGGAACCATAAGTAGATTCTGATCCACAGACCTCAGAGCCCGAGCTGGGGTGTAAGGCTGGATCAGATCAGTGATGTAAGGAGGAGCCTGACCATGAATAGATCTGAAAGTAAGAACCAGAATTTTAAAGTTGATCCTGAAAGAAACTGGAAGCCTCTTTTCTTTCTCCGTATGAATCAGTTTCTGTTTTTTCCTCCTTCTGTGTTTTACACACAGAGATATATTGGCCCTGGCCGGCAGAGGAACATGGCGTTCCCTGCTGAATTGATGTCCCCGGCGCGAGTGAAGGAAACAGTGCTACCATCAACCAGACAAGGATCCTGTCACTTGTCACACTCTGACACACCTTCTCCCAGTTCTGTCCACCCACTCCTTTCCCCTCTTCATCCCTTCCTTGTCTCGCTCCAGATAGCCACAGCATGCTTGCCATGCACAAAGTGAAGACATCATTTACACTTGATTCCCCTTTTGGACCGAGTCGGGGGGATGGGGGGGGGGGCATGATGGACGAAGGGATGTGAACCGGCACAGATGAGAAGATGCCAAGACAATTATGAGTTTAAAAAAAACAACATCTCTTTCTTCAAAGAGAAAGCTATATATATATTTCTTTTTTTGTGAGATGGCTATTCTTCCCAATGCGAGACTGTAAATACCTTGTTTCTGTCGTCGTCGCGGCCACAATGGAGGCCGTGATGAGGAGCACATGCAATTGCTCTCTCTTAATAAAATCTCACAGTTCCCATTACATGCACAATGGTTCCCTTGCCTGTCTGCTGATTGAGTTCCTGCTATCGAGGAGCTATAATAGCAGTGGCCGAGCAACTCCCCCCTCTCTTCGCTGCCATTTCCAGCTTCCTCTCTCCTTTTTACCATCCTTTCTTTCTACCAACAATCTTTCGATTGTTTACCCCTCCTGTCTGAACATGCGACATTTTCCCTCCCACGCCGGGGGCGGACCAGGTTTCTTTGGTTGATATCGATCTGATCGATAAGCGGCTACTTTTAGAAAACGTTCCCCCCCTATCCTGTCGATGTAAGACACACCTTTAGCCGGGGCGGGCGATGAAAAGCGGGTGTTGCTAGACAGCCCATTGAAGGAGAAGAGCCCAGGGATTTTTTTCAGAGCGAGGGATGAAGTCATGCCGCGTCTTAGAACAAGGAAAAGGGCAAACTTGTTTTCGCCATGCCTTTAGAGACGTCGATACCATTTTAACCGATGCCTCGATCACGACAAGGTGCTCATTGAGCATCGGTTGCTCAAAGTAAACGTTAATCATCTGCTTTATAATGTGAACGTTTTGGATAATAACATGTTTGCAGGAAAACAGAAGGGCTATCGAGCAGACACCCCTGTAATGTGGACGTGAGGGTACATTTCGAAGTGGTACTCACTCAAACAGTCGGACAGGATGGAAAAAGAAAAAAAGCCAAGGATGTAGGATTATCCTGAAAAATCTTTAGCTATTTTTTTATTTATTGTGTCCCTTCTTACATCTGCTGCTCATGGCAACTAGCAAATAAATGGACATTGTAACACTCCAGTACTGTTGGTTCTACAACACAATTCCCAAACTATGGAATTTGAAACAACCAGTTGGTCAAAAAGACAAGAGTTTAATTGTCCAACTGACAAAGAATTTTGGGTGTTTTGAATGGCGACACTTTTTACCAGATATGAACATAAAAAAACACGCAAGAACAAGCAGGACGTACAGTACAAACTAGCTTCGCACTAAGGGCTGTCTATACACCTTGTACATACAGTTGTAGCTCTTTTTTAAGCACACAAAACACTCACACTTTACTGCATATTCTTATGTTTAAGTTATTAAAATAAATTTGCACATTTGCTACAGAAGTATTTTGAAAACATATTTATTGCATAAGTAATTTAGTGGACGAGATTTATTCAATGATTATTTAGTGTAGCATGTTGCGCTGTTAAGCTAGCGCCTTAGCATTTCAAGTTTTCTTCATAGTTATATTTTCGTAATGAGGGGAAAGGGAATAAAAAAAAAATTAATTACAGCAAGAATAATTAAGGTTGTCATTTATATTATTATAGACAACATGTTTTTTTTCAAATCAATTTGTTACTTTTTGAAGCTTTTACAGTGAATTAAATTCAGCTTTACTTTGACAGAAACTGACCTCTCTCCCGACCTTTTGTAGAAAAAAATTAAAGTGTTAAAATCCAGCGTTGCTATAAAAGGCAAATTAAAGCACGAGCATGTGGGCGGGTGTTTTTTTTTGTGGTTTCACACTTCCAACTATGTTTGACACGGAAGGTCAGTGTGGATCAAGCTTAATTCAAATGTGTTATTGTTAATGAAATATTCATTGAAACACCGACGTGCGATTGAAAAAAAAAAATGACATCGAGTCATTTTGGCGAGTGTTGCAGATTTCGATAATTGGCTTTGACTTCACCTTCAATTTATTTAAAGACAAGAACAGAATCTTACCTCAGATAGTTGAGCGCTAAAAGCAAAACAATAAGTTGATTCATTTGACTTGTTTTTCTGTTTTTTATTGGCAGGATAAAACATTTATTTTAATATATATTTATTCAAGTGAATTATGGAGTATCTTTTATGTATTTATTAGACTTTTTATTCATGGTGATGACATACTTCTGTCTTACTTGCTTAAAAAAATGAATTAAATAAAAGCAGAAAAGCGATTTATAATCAGAAAATAAATAAATGTAAATTATAGTCAGTCTATAATCGACCTATAATAGATCTGTAATAATTAAAAGTAAAATTATAACAATAAAATATTACAATCATTTTTGTATCAGGAGTTAAAAGTAAAACTGCCAGTCTTTCCAGGGTGTCCCCTGCCTCTGCCAAAAAAAAAAATCATAATCCTCTAAACTTCTAGTCGAGAAGTTTAATTTTTTGCTTTAACGGCCAGAATAAGTGAAGAAAGAAGCACATTGTATGACCTCAAGATTTAAAAGTATGAATAAATCCATCAAATATTGGCCAAATATAAGTCAAACACAAGTCAATGTTCAAAAGTCCAACAAAAAGTGTCGAGAAGAAGTTCAGTTTTGAGGCAATTAGGGGGTTTAAAATCTTTCTAAGAGGCTTCATTTACACAAAGCAACGTTGAGTACTTCACAAAAAGTGGAGACAAAAGCAGATACTCAAATACCGACTCCTGAATTATTGAACCGTGTCCTTTACTTGGCATCATCTCTCGGTTTCTTCGCAATGAAATGAGCACAAAAAAAATAATTCTTTCAAGTCCAATAAGCTAAGTAACATATCAGTCATTTCAAGGTATTTTAAGTGGGAAATTGAAAATAAAACATATTTTTTTGGTGGTTCATCAATTATCGAAAAAAAAAAACCCTATGGTGGCGACAGAGTCTTGACCCGACGCCCACGTTTCCCTGCCAGCCCCGGGTAAACATAGATGCCCTTCTTCGCAGGTGGTTACCCATTAGAGACCTTTTGATTAGCTGTTTACAAGATGTGAGCCAGGTGAACGGGGGAGACCACCTGCCGCGGTGAGACGCTCGCAAAAGGTCAGCAGCTGGCGGTTTCGTCGCCCATTTGCATCACGCATTCCCCTTTTAGCAGCAACGACACCCTGGGTCGAGCAGGGAGCTGGGGGGGGGCGGGGGGGTAAAGAAGCATGTATCCTCTGGCTGGCATCCCGCAAGGGGGGACATGGATGTGTGAAAAAAGAGAAGACATCCAGGATTTGTAAACAAGTTTCTTTTTTTTTTCTTTCCCCAAGTACAAACACACACACACATGTGGTTGAGACTCACATAAACATCGTTTTGTGCTCCACGCCAGATAAGAGAGTGGCTTCCATATATCACTTCTCCTGGCACGGGTGTCTTTAGATTCCCACAGACTTGGCAGAGGGTGATAGCGGGGAGGAAAAAGAAATGGAGGGGGGGAAAAAAATAGACGTTTCCGTCTCCGTCCAATCTTCCCCGTTTGACTTTAACAAACTCTCCGGTGCACGGGGGTCGAAGAGGCCGTTCTGGAGCCACTGATGACGCTCCTTATAGACGCCGCGGGAAGCCTCCTCCCGATGCACATTTGATTTTTTCCCGAGTTACTCGCTCCGATTTGCCTCGGTCGGTTGACTCGTGGAAGTGTGCTGGGAGTGATACAGAGATGATGAGTGTCAGATCAGTCGGGGGGCCGCTCTATATTGCCCGCCGCCCCCCTTTCCCCCCCACGATCCAAGTTTCCTCTCGCTCATGAGTGCGTCGTTATGACAGGCAACAACAGGGAGGGGGGGGTCCGGCACCGAACACCGCCGCCGCCGTAGACAGCTCCTGCTGATAGTGATGCCACTGTTCATCGCGATAGATGAGGTGGAATAGAGTCAGAGTGACATCGACACTATTTTTCTGTTTTGGAACCTGTCAACGCTCCGAACGTCATGTTTGATTTAGGTCTAATGAAGGAGTTTCTCTTCATTCTACGCCTTAATTTGCCAACTTTCAATCCCTCGGAACAACCCCGTAAGCAACGGTGGCCTGAACAGCTACCTTTGTGCTTTGACGCCCAGCCATCCACAGCTGTCGACCACTTTAATCAAAGCAACGGGCATATCATTTAAAAGCAGTAGGTAGTATTGGGTGTGTACTGGCAATAGTCTGAACACGATATGTATCGTGATACACGGGAGGAAAGATATGATATATAGTAAGTAAGTAAGTAAGTAATATTTATTTATATAGCGCTTTTCGAGACCAGGGTCACAAAGCGCTTAAACAATCAAAACAATACTCAAAAAAGTACATACTTTAAAGATCAAGATAATACTGAGAACAACACAGGAGTTCGAGAAATTCAAGGAAAAGCCTGAACAAATAGAAACGTCTTAAGATGTTTCTTAAAAGAGTCAGTAGATCCATCAAGCGCAAAGAGAGAGGAAGATCGTTCCAAAGCTTATAGTGATACTGCTCTGCCGCCCAGCCGGCCACAGCTGTCAACCAATTTCGACAAAGCAACAGACATATTATTTAAAAGCGGTATGTAGTATTGGGGGTGTACTGGCAATAATCTGAACACGATATGTATCGCAATACACAGGCGGGAGATATGATATATTGTGATACTGCAGTAACAAGGATATATTTGTAGTGTTGTCGAGCACTTGTCATATTTTATTTTAAAGTTTAAAAGTCTGAACTTTGGCCACAAGTCAGAACCCAGATTTAATGGTGACATCATCAGGAAGAAGAAGCAGAAGTGTCATTAAAACCTGAACAGAGACTATGTCAGATAAGGGGCTTTGCCATTTTTGACGTGCCACTAATTTTCGACCCTTCACCAAATAGATTGACCTACTGTTTTTGAATGTTACTTGAGATGGTTTGAAGGTCTCCTGTGGTCAGAAACCAACACTGGAAACGGGTGCAAGTAGTGCAACCAAAGACACAAATTGGATTCTGCGGAAGCTGATGCTAAACTTATTTTTATTGGGCGTTATATAGGATAAAGTTTTCAGACAATGTGACAAAAGACATATTGTATGCAGTAGTTCAGGGGTCTCAAACTTGACTGGAAGGGGGGCCACCAGAGGTCAATACTCGTGGAGAGTGGGCCGCAGGTTCCAGTCCGTGGTGTCTGATTTTATTCCTGCATTATAAAAAAAATTTGGAATGTACTTCCTAGTCTATAAATAAAGATTTGAGGCTTGTGGATGTGGTAAAGGTGCAACTACAGAGACATTTATAGAGTTTTTTAGCTCCAAAGTTTGAAAAATTGGACAACCCCAGTAGGTTATATTTTTATATCAACCTGGATTTTTGTGAATACGACCCAAGTAAGTCATAAAAAAGTGTTGTTTTTTTCATGAACCAGGTCAGACCTTGATTCGTCATTATGTCTTTGAAGTTCTAATGAGCCATCATTTTAATTTCCTTCATTCTTCTGATGGCAAAATAGGCAACAATGAGTGTCTTTCACCCACTTTTTTTTTTAATAACGCCATGGAAAAAGATGGAAATCATTGTGTAAACGCGGAAGCTTGATATGCTCCTGGATTAAATTAGAGTGGATTACGGGAATAGTGGACGAAGATTGGTGGGAAAAGATCACCTAGATTGAAGAGGGATTTCTAACACTTCTGAATGAGATATGGGCACGCGTGTACTGATTAGACGTGGAGAAGAAAAAAAAAATGGGTCAATTGTTCTGTAGGTTTAGCGGGTGATTAAGAAGATTACGTTCCACCAGTGAACAACAATGGGCGGAAAGCATTCCGGCTGTACCCGTGAGCCCGTTGATCCCCCCCGTTTTCTCTGGCGTTCTGACTTTCATGTTCGGAGCAACGGGCCCGGAGTAGGGAGGCCGGGGCTCGTCAGATTTCCTGCTTCCACAGAACACAACAAAGCGCCGAACGACTCGCCTCGTTCCCTCGACCGCGGGCTGTTTATTTTGATAAAGGTTTAGCGCATTTCTGCCCACCTCGTCCTCCCCTTCTTTTTTTTTCAGCGCCGAGTGATTAGAGAGGGTCACTGAGAGCCAAACTGGTGGACAGGTATTGATCGATAGAAACCCGGTGGGTTCCTGGAGAAGTGGGAGGGTTTTTTTTTGTTTTTTTGACGTAGTCTTCTGTGCTAATGAAAGAGTGGCGAAGTCAGCTGCTTCCCTTTGATCCCCGCCAGAGTAAAATAGTGTTTCTTATGGCTGCAGAAAGGTCAGCGCTGTCTACTTCACAGTCCGTCTGTCTGTCGGAGATACCGCTGGGGAAGATAACCCGTCCTCCGCAGCCGGGGCTGAATTCCTTATTCAACTGCAGGGGTTTTTTTTTTGGTTCTTTTGTCCGTCAACGACTGTTTATCTCCCGAGTTTTAAATCACGGAGACCTTTGTCGTGTGACAAATGTCAGTCTTGTCATCGTCAAAGTGAGATCTCTGGAATGTCAAGATGTAACCAGTCGTGGTTTTGAAGTCACAATATAGACAGAGCAGCGTCGACGACCCATAGAAAGTACCGTTTATTTTTTTTTAATTATTAGTGCACGAATGCTCCTTCCATGATGCAACACAAATAGACTCAGGGACTCATTCATTCGTTGTGCTATTAGATTGTTTAATTTTGAATTTGGGGGCAGAAGTGGAAAGAAAAGATGATTCAAGTTAATCTTTGTATCCTTTTCATTAAGGTTATTTGCTTCGATCTTTATATTTTTGCTTTGTTCTTTTATTTTCTATATAATATAATTAATATTACTATTTCTTCTATGTTTTTCTAAAATTCCCAAAGGAGATCTCCACAGGGATCAATAGAGTTTATCCATCCATCCATCCATCCACCACTATTAACATCCTTTTTAAATGTAATCACAATCTCAATCACAATTTCATGTTTATTTTAAATAGAAATCCATCTCAATATGAACAGTTTCTGTAGTATTTAGTGCGAGAAAGTCACCAAAAAGCAAACCTATATTTTTGTCTGCTTCTCATTTTGCTGCTGCTTTTTAAGAACTTGACCTTCAAGGTTTTCCTGGAATGTTTGAAAAAAGCTAAAATGCTCTCACAGCCACCCTTTCCAGGATTGAGCTGCACAATAACACACACAACTATCTGGCAACAAATCCTGCCTACAAAGTTCAAATTTTAAAGTCTAGTCTACGCAGTTGGTAATTGAAAACATATCATTTTACCCTTTTTTTGTCACGTTTTTTTCCCCCATTTGTCTAAAAATGATAGTCCTGCTCCACTGACTGGAGGATCTTCACAATCACAGTTAGGAACAAGTCGAAGTAAAAAACCAATTTAAAATGAAAACAGTAATAAAGTTCTTGAATTATTCAAGTTGGTTTTCTTTCTTTTTTTTTCAAGGGAGCTGATGAGATGGAAGCTTTTGATACAGCCCAGAAGCCGTCATAAAAGTTTTAGGTGTTGAGAGAGTAATTGACGGGTTTTTTTTTTTGTTTTTTTTTCTTCCTCTCTCTCTCTCTCTCTCTCTGGTTGGCAGTCAGTCCTACATATGCTTTTGCCAAGTGGGCCCTCAAAGTTTCTGCAGCCAATTTCTTCCTGTATCACACTTCCATACACACTGGCCAACACATGCAACACATCTTTTTATTAAGTATTCCACCTGCAGCTTCTAGATTCAAGGATTCCAGACATGTGGCGAAGTAAAAATTGGATTAAAGGAACAAGTTCTTTTTCTGGATGTTGAGCAGCTGGTGAAGCCAACTATACTAATGTCGGAAATGTCTTAAAAGAAGAAAACAATTTTAAGACTGAAAGTATGATTTCAACGGAAATCGAATTAAATTAAATTTTATTTAAAGTGTCTACGTCTGTTTAAGTAAGACAATATTGGATAAAAGAGAAAATAGTTCTAAGCAACTCAACAATGAATCACAGTGGCAGTAGTGAGAAAACTTCCTTTTAGAAGGCAGAAACCTTGAGCAGAACCAGACTCAGTGTTGATGGCCTTATGCATCAGATCCTACCATATCAAACCACTTAATTTTTTAAAGGTTTAATTGTTAAAATCTCACAAAAAAACATCCTTATGGTATGTCCTCATTTTTACATTGATAACTAGAGAAATTAGTTCAAAAATATTGACTTTTTAAACCTATTCTTTGTGGTTTTTAAAACATTGCTTTTTATTTAATTAATCTACAGTATATTTATTTTTGTTTATTTATTATTCATACTAGTTTTTATATATGTATTTGTAAGCTGTTTTTGTTTTAAATATATTTAAAAAAGTGTATGACTTTATTATTTTTCCAATGCAAGTATGTAATATTTACTTGTTTCTTATCTTGATGGCACAAACTATTTCCTTGGTTCATCCCTTCATGTGATCCACAAAGTCAAAGAATACCGAAAAGGTAAAAAACAGTCCCAACAGATTGCTAGCAAAAAGCACAGCTGAAAAAATGACTCTTTTAGGCGAAAGTAAAAAATCAATAGAAATAAAACAGATTTAGATCAATTGGAAGGCGAGGATTTCTGTTATACAGACAATAGTAGCATCTAAAGGACACTTTCATTGTGAAATAACAGGATTTATTTAATCTTGAAAAGCTCACCTGAGCTGTTTTGAGTACAATTGTTGCAGTGAATTATGGTATATCTAGTAGCTGGAAGATGTACACAGTTAAGTACCTGAGGCTGGATGGAACTTCATGTGATATTAACTCATCTGATATCACATATAAAGAGTTTAAAAACAATACAATGTCGGACCAAATGCTATAAAAGCGAAGAGAAAACCAACCAACAACAACCCTGCTGTATTTTCTCCTCCCTGCTGCCTTGCGAGGCCGATTAGCGGAAGGTTGAACGGCGACTCCTTTGATTTGCACGGCACTCACCTCTTGCCAATTCGGGCTCCAACCGAGGAGCACCTCCAAGCACCGTGACACACATTTGCAAAACTCTCTTGCACAGAAATTTGAGAGGGAGTTATTAAAGCGTTGTCGATCGCCGCTGGCAGACAGTGTCGCTTCCCTCTGATAGCTGTCTAGGAGCGTCCCGCGAGTGAGGCCACACTGAGTGACAGCTCGACGGATGCATGTCTCAACTCTGGCGCGCATTAAGAATCATGTTGAGATTCATACTGGGATGGATATTCTTTAAAGTGGTGTTTGGATATGCAAGTTATTAGCCATGAAACTAGACAGTGGGTATTAATTGGAGCCTGCTACAACTTTATTTGGGAAGCTACTACCTGTTCGGTTTACTGATGGATTATTTAGTAAAGAACCAAACAACTCTAACCAGTGTTCATTAAGCAATAGTTCATAACCAATCGTTTGTGAACGATAGTCCGTATTTTGGACGAACATTAAGTGATTGTAGTGTTTTTAACCTGATGAATGTTACTGTGCCCTTGTTGATTCTGGGGTCTCCTTTAATTTTCACCCATTAGGTTGCCAGAATTCTACAGGGCCTTTCAGGCAGAAACCTTACGAAAACTTATGGTAAATGCTTTTTAATTTAAAGCGAAAAACACCAACCACCTAGTGGCACTTTATTTATGCGCCCACTTTAATGTCCGAGTCAATTATTTCATTGTACTTTATGAATCTGATTTAAGTTTATTTCACGCATTCTCTCACATCACTATGTTCCAAAACACCTTTGCGATCCCTTTCGTAACTTCTTTGAATAGTGTTTTTTAATAGTGAACTATAAGCTGAACTAGTACATTTTAAAATTGTAACTCTGTATCTGCAAATAAGACTTTACCTACGACTTCATCTTTTCGCATTTCCAACAAGGAGTTGCCACGAGCGTCAGCCACTCCTTTAACCAATCCTCCCTATGTGCACATTTATCGTACGTACCTTGTTTATTTTCGTCCCCTTTTTCCTACTACCCATCATTTCAAATGCCTTGTGTCCAAACCATCAGGCCACCTTTCACTCCGACATACCCCTTGACAGTCTTCTCCACTTGTTGCCATCTCTTCCTCACCTCCCTTGATCTCTGTCACTCGCTCTAAAGGATTCAAGACACTCTAGTGTAGCCATTTCCTCTGTTGTTTCCGCGAATCACTTGCCTTCAGCCAACCTCTCACTAAGTCCCTCTACTGCCTTTCATACCTCTTTTTATCAAAGGTACCAATCGGGAAAGTATTTTGGTTCTGTATCGACGAACGGTGCTGCTTGTAGGCCTCCTTCATCTTACCCTTAGCTTTCTTCTACGGCCGATTGTTCGGCTTGTTGTCCTCTGAAGCGCAACCAAACTTCACAATCTCAAGGTTTTTCCTTCATCCTTTGCTACTTCTCATATGTGGTCTGGTTTGAACGGTTTGGGCTTTGGTTTGACCCAAAGGGTTGCAGAATTTTTGTAGTGTACAAAAAGTTTCTTCTCGGTCTTCGGAGGATCGTGTTGCTACACATCTTGTCTGTCTCTTCTGCTATGCTGCTTTTACCAAAAGCTCAGTTGGAATATCCGCGAGCATCAA
Organism: Callionymus lyra; assembly: GCF_982586985.1. Taxonomy (NCBI): domain Eukaryota; kingdom Metazoa; phylum Chordata; class Actinopteri; order Syngnathiformes; family Callionymidae; genus Callionymus; species Callionymus lyra. The sequence continues at coordinate 15,957,666 of NC_141832.1, read as the reverse complement.
AGGGTTTTTTCTGAGCTTGTCAATACAGTCAAGTCAGTCACAAAAAAATTCATTAATAAATCAGCGTCGACTCTGGAAGATTTCGACTTCCTCGGCTTCCCGCACACTTTTATATGCTCAATTTGATGTACTTTTTTAGGTGCTGGGTGGATGTATTTTATCGAGCTAGTTACTACAGAACGTAAACTGGGTATTACCGCTGTGTGGTAAAAATCTGCCCATGAGAGAAATGAAAGTTTTTTAATATACCTTCTTCTCCTTTTCCTTCCCCACGCGTTCCTTTCCCATCACTCATTCTGCCTTTCCTGTTGCCCGCGAATGTATACGGAGACAGAGGAACATTGTTTTTTATATTCATTATCCAGAGATTTTACCTCGCTCCCTCCAAGCCTCGTGTTATTCCTCTATTTTACCTCTCAGTCTGATACAACTTCCTGAGGCAGCTGCTGTTATCTCGCGGACTTTCAACAGCCTGTCACATCCACTCGCTGCTCCTTTCTTCACCAAAAAAACTGTCTCCCACTACCTGGCTGGGTGTACTCCTTACAGTTCCCCCGGATCCTGCGGGGAGGCACAGCGGGCGATGTCAAACCCGGACGTCCATCAGAAAAAAAAAGACCCAATAGAAGGGAAAACCTTGTGAAAAGGAGAGAGAGAGTGACAGAGGAGGGTGCCACTGCGCACTAAGGTTATTTATTTTTTCTTTCTGTTTCTAAAGCCGACTTTTATCGATTCCTCCGACCTGACACAGAGCCACAGTAGAACCTTCCATGGACCCATAGATTGTAATTGATTGCCTTGAGGCTCCCTTGTCCTGTAAATATTTGCAAGGCTTTATCGATTCCATTAGTAGCTGGCAACAGTACATGGTATGTGACAGTGGTATGGATGGTTGCTAAGCCTCAGATTAAAGGGGCTGCTGGAAGGCGAGTGGTTTTTTTTCCCCCCCTTCTTTCTTTACTGCACTTTAAAGTCTTCCTTTACACATGTATTGTTGTATATGACCCGTCCTTGTGTTGATTATAAGGCTTCCACTTGATTTGTGTGCCACTTTGTTAAACAAGGCCGCTCGCAGAAGATGAAGTTGCTCACCCGCCCTCTTACGTCCCTCACGCATTTATACTGCTTAACTCAATTGAAATCCCTGTATACTGCCGTTTGGCTACAATAATTGTTATTCCAAGTATGACTCACGTCTAATGCTTTGTTGCGATGAGACCTTTTGTTAAGGCGATACGTTAATCCTACATTGGAAGCCTGTAAAACCCCAAAATGGAAAGCATTGAGAACTTTAAATTACGTCAAATTATGCTACTGAGCTCGGCAAGAAGCCCTTTGTCTTCATTTGGAAGGTTTTACAGGAGGTATTTGTATGGGTTTGGAAAAAAATAACTTGTTGGGTATCAAAGAGATTCTGGCTGGACCTTAAGGTAAAAGTTAAAGACAGAATAAACAATTGAAAAGGTGAAAGATGGCAACACATTATTAGTAGGAAGACAATGTATAGCAAGGGTGATAGCCTGGGTTACAAGCTGAATATCAGTCAAGTTAAGTGTCATTGGGGTAATGCAAGTCACTAGCTTGACGTACATACTCAGAACGTTCTCAGAAAGTTCTTCACTGAAGGTACTAGGCAATTACCCAAACCACCGTCAACTATACGAGAACCCTACAAGGAGGGACGACAGGTACTAAAGAACAAAGTTAGAAGGGACTTTAAAAGTATCAGATGGGTTATATGAGCGGTTGAGCCTGGAAATATATAGACAGTAATTAACCGAATGAGGTCTAAAAAAAGGGGTGGAACACTGTCTTTAAACAAAATCCTCACTAAGGTAAAATGAATCATGAAGTAATGTAATGCTATTGAATCATAACAATAATGCACCTGATTTTTTATTTTTATTTTTGAAAATACTTTAGATCTGGGAAACCTGCTTTAGTAGCTTATGACCCGTACAGGTAGTTTAACATAATTCGTTACAATAAAGCGTAAGTGTTAGATGCCCCTTTTTTGCCATAGTCTACGATATCAACGATTAAAATAATGTGAATTAGAATGATTGCCTTCCACTCTGCCATGAGGAGAAGCACAATACAATCCATTTTAGAAAACAACATAATTTACAATAATTTGTGATCGTTTTGGTGCCATTATTGCACGTTTAGTTGCATTTCTTCACTTTTTGAGTAATTATTGATGGATAATGTCTCAAGATTATAACCTCTAATTACAGTTTATGTTGAGTGCATTTTAAGAGCCAAACAGTTAATAGTCATTAAGGCCAACAGCATCAATTAAACAGCCTCTGAAAACTACCAAAGTGCTCAGTTTAGATTGCAAATATTCATACATTATTGTGCTTTGGTAATCATTAAAAAACACATTAATATTTCAAAGCAACAAAAGAAAAACTAGTATTTATTAAGGTTATGTATTGGAAAAGTCTGCGGATGTGATACGTTTTACGATACAGGGGCAAAGAGACGATATATTGCCTAGTACTTTCCTTACTGTCAGAATTTACAGACCATGTGACTCTTGACAAAGTCTTAACTGCTTTCATATGTTTTGAAACCAAAATAAGTCCAAACATCAGCTTTAAAAGCTGCTGAAGTCGACTGTATCCTCCCATCCTCAGTCTCCGTCAGGATGTTCCTTAGAGGCTAAAGACGTAATAACTGCTGCCCCCGGAGGATTAATTGCAACCCAGAAATGAACACGCCGTGAATACATGTTAGTGGTAAATAAAAAAGAAATTGTATAAATATTTTATTTCACACACTTAATTGAACTTACAAGCTTAAAATAACTTAAAAGTATATATAAATGTATAAGGCAAAAATATATTCAAAAAATAAATATAGTAAAGTATAATATCGATACAGTATGTTGGAAAAGCATATATCGCAATATCAATATCTTATTAAACCCCTAGTATTCATATCGGTTTGTGGTAAAATAATCAAAGAACTGAATATACTGCATGTAGCGTTCACAACCCTTGTATGAGTTTAAATTATATGAATTATGTATCGTTACGCTTGGTCGATGCCCACAGGGGTCCAGCGGATGAAGGCTAAGTTATAGCAACTAATCCGGGCAGGCAAGGGTAGAGTGGTTAAAAAGCACATGCAACGGCAACTACGTTAACCCCTTACCTGCTCAAACGCCCCCCACCCCTCAACTTGTGTGGTGAAAACAAAGACTATTTTCAGGGCGGGCCATACACGGCAGAGTAGGGGAAAAGCTGCTGAAGCTCCGCAAGCCCCTAAAAGCCTTCATGACTTTTTAATCGGTGGCTCAGGGCTCTGCGTCCGGTGGTTGGAGAGTGGACCCCACTGTCAGAGCTCCGCTGCATGGAGGGATCAAATCCCCCCCTGCCGAAAGTTTCAGGCCTGTCAAAGCAGTCAGGCATAGACTGGGTAGATGGGTGGCATCTGAGGATGAGGGAGGGCGAAGGGGGAAGCAGGCCTTGGAGCGGGAAAATACTGTTTTGCAGAATGCAGTTTGTTGCAGGGGAAATGTGAGGCTGCAGGGTGAGGGAATAACCCTGCCCCAAAAATAGCAACATCCAGATGAGAGGGAGGTTTTCCAGATGCAAGAGGAATATGTTAGGGGCACCACCATGTTTGGAAGTGATGGATCGTTCCGGCATAGATTGCTTGGGGTGGGTGGTGGATTTTTTACTGTGGCGCTGAAAAGGTTTTGTGATGAATAATAGTCATGAGTGAGCGGGTCATTGTCAAAACCTTTCGAGTGGAGATTGAATCAGCAAGGGTAAGGTTTCACAATGAGCTCCAGCTATGAAGATCGCCCTTTTGGGTCGTATCGGATGGAAAGTGAGTTGATGGAGGCGGGCGGTCGCGATAGATGGAGCCGGCACTCGCTTCCTGGAGCGGCGTTCCTCTCGGGGGGGGAATGGGCCCCTGGAGAGCCCCTGTGTTCCTCCCACACACTGTGCAGAGATCAGAGAGCCATGCAGATGCGTTTAATGATCATTTTCGTACATGCATACGCACCGTTGTATACATACGTCGAGGCTGTTTGCAGAGCAAACCCGCCACGAGTGTAGCGCGCCGAGCTAATGACGCCCTGTTGACCCATCACTAATGATTTCCCTCAACTCGAGCGAGAACATGATGAGCTTTGATCTGCTTGTCAAAAGAACCTGAGAAGTACACGCGCATCGCTTTAATCTGACACGGTATACAAACATCCGACTTCCCGGGGAAACTGGTAGACATCCGTAATTATACAAGGCAGAGACGGCACATCTGCATTTACAGTATCAGAACATGTGTCATGTCCTCAGTTTAGATTCGACATTTATTCGTACATCATAGTGCTTTGGTTAACCTAACAAAACTTTAATATTTAAAAGCCACAAAAGAAAAACTAGTATTTATTAGGGTTATGTATTGGCAACGTCTGGGGATATGATACGTTTTAGGATACAGGGGCAAAGATATGATATATTGTGAAACTGTAGTAACAAGGATATATTTGTAGTATTTTCGAGTACTTTCCTCTGGTGTTTCAGAATTTACAGACCACATGACTCTTGACAAAGTTGTAACTACTTTCATTTGTTTTGAAACATAAATATGTCCAAACATCAGCTTTAAAAGCTGCTGGAGTCAATTGTATCCTCTCGTCCTCAGCCAGAATCTTGCGGTATTTTATTGTTTCTTAAGATGCGCAGGGGCGTAACTACTGCTGGCAACTAGCCGCCATAAGCTGAATTGATATTGAAAAAAACAAAAATTGTTTTTTTTAGTTAATGAGAAACTTTTGGTTGAATAACTCAAAAACTGGTGATCAGATTTCAATTTTACAACTCTGAAAATGTGTTTAAAGAAACAAGTATCAGACGCTTAAAATAAGGAGCTTCTCCGATTTACCATCTGGATCCACTGATCTTTTGAAGTTTCAAGATGCAGCGTGAGCCCCTTCTTAATCCTCTGCCTACTCCGTAGCGACCACATGACTCTTGATGAAGTCTTAACTGCTTTCATTTGTTTTGAAATCAAAATAAGTCCAAACATCAGCTTTAAAAGCTGCTGCAGTCAATTGTATCCTCTTGTCCTCAGCCAGAATCTTGCAGTAGTTTATTGTTCTTTTACATGCGGAGGGCATAACTACTGCTGTCATCTGGCCGCCATAAGTTGAATTGCAATTGAAGAAACAAACAAATGATTTTTGTAGCTGCTGCTGGAGTCAACTGTATCCTCTCGTCCCCAGTCATCGCCAGGATCTTTTTGGTATTTCAATGTTCCTTTAGCTGCTACCATCTGAGGGATCAAGAAAGTTATACATCTCTATCGATCCAGCGGACAGAAGTGTAATCCATTTAGAAATAAAAACCGAATGTTGTAAATAAAATAAATGATATTTTATTTCTTGCTAACTTTATTGACCTATAAACCATCAAAGAACTGGATGTTTCCCTCAGCAAGGCTTACCAAACCATGACGCAGATTAACCATGTCATTAACGTTAAAGAAGCCTTAATAAATAATACAGATGATATATTACACCCCAGACTTGTAATCCACTGCATTATATGTGTATTAAAGCACATTACTAAGTATGGCAGGGAGAGAGCGGTAAAGTGCTTCTAATAAAATTCTCAAGTGCCTACGGGCACTTCAAAGCCGGTGGAGAAGATCTCCGAGCAGTATCTGCTCTGTGTCTTGCTAATGGGACTGATGTAAATATGTTCATTTGTGGGTCTTCTCTCCAATTTAGCACCACTCATAATGCAGATGGAGATTATCCAGGGATTATGAAGCTCCAGAAAGACAGTATTTCATGTGTATTTATTCGCAGCTTATGGATGTAGTAATATGGAATTAGGTCCCATCTCGGGTGCGATTTTCTGGCTCGCTGTCAAGCTTGTCGTTCACTGATCTCCGTTTTTTGAAAGAGTGGGAATTTATGATGCAAATCGCAGGCTCTAAATGGCAGTGGAGGACCGCGATAGCCTCTCATCCTCAGTCACTTGAAACAGCGGTCCATTTTTGGAAATGATTTCAATTGCAAGCCAGCGACTGTCGACGTGGGCTCTCAGGAGGTCCTCGGTATCGTACCGACAATTGTTCCTTTTTTTTTTTAAAGTTAAGAGTGGGAACGTTTTTGATGAAAAAAATAAAAATGGAATACATTAACTTTGATGGAAAATTGTGTTTCCATTTAAATGTATGTAATTTCCAACGATAACCTCCCGGATATACCTGACCATTATGTGAAGGCAAAAAAAAAAAAAAATTGCTTAGGTTGTAATTTCTTTTCCAAAGTGCTTTTGCATATGGATAAGACCATGTCACGAAAAAACAGAGATAACCTTGGGGTTTTAGGGATTACAAACCCGGTCACAGAGCTTCTCTTTGTTACGCCACAGACTTATTTGAGTGTTCGAGGCGAGAGTCCAAGTTGGGACGGGGTCAATTTTGGCCTTTAACAAGAGCCTCCCTAATCTTTGCTCTCGTCTCGCGAAAAAAAAAGAAGGAAAACAGCAGTGACAGCGACGTGCGCTCTGGTACCGGTTCAAGAATATAATTAAGAAAACATCACCAGCCTCATATTCTAGATGGCTTTGTTGGCACGCAGCACCGGGCGGCTGTCGGTGCCAGTCCAGCGAGCGCCGCTGACCGCCGGAGCAAGACGGCGGGCAATTTTGATGTCCAAACGACGGAGAACTTCACGTGGCCGCGGTATTAATCATTCACGAACGGATGGCTGGACTTTTTTTTTTTGTTGTTGAAAGGTGCCTATTATGTTTATTTAAAAATAAATCACTCTGTCAAACCAGATCGCTCAATTATCACACTAGTTATGGAAAAAAAAGGATAATCAAATTTCTTTATAAATCTTTACAATAGATGATTGATCCATTTCTTTTGGCCCTCTTTTACGAAATGTATTTTTCAAAGATCGAAATCACTTTGAATTTAAGTGTTGTGGAGTGCCTGCCATTATTACAATTACTTACCTTTATATACCTTTTAATATGCATTTATTTTATTCTTGAAAATCTTTCTCCTTCCAAACTCTAGCTATAAACTTTCCCGTGGAATCAAGCTAACACACAATTTGATTTGTTAGCTTCTTTTTTGATGGTTAGATAGTGTCCGTTAAAATTTACCTTAAAAGCCCTGTAACGATTTTAAGTAAATGTTAAATTACGGTATTGTTTCCTTGAATAAAGTTGGAACTGAATGGTTGACATGCTAGCTAGCTCCAAGTCTACCCATGATGCCTTGTATCCTTTATAGGGCAGCTAAGACTTCCGAGCTTGATGACGTTCAGTGACAAACCTCAATGCTTGACCAATTAAAACAGAGTCGGCGTGGTTGTAGTAAACAAGATTTTATCTCCAGATAAACGGAAAGCGTTTTCAGTGGGTGGGGCTTAAACAAATTTTCGAACAAAAAATACACAGAGGTTGATTGAGAACTTGGGTAAAATGTCCGTAGGTATAAGTGTGTGTGTGAATGGTTGTGTGTGACAGTCTGGCGTCCTGTCCAGGGTGTCCCAAGCCTCTTGCCCAATGAAACTGGGATAGGTTCCAGTCTTCCCTCGATCCCCCATAAGGGATAAAGACGTAGAAAATAAATGAATATTTCAATGAAAAGAAAGTTATTGATACATACTGATGATACAATAAAGATCCAGGATCAATTTAAAAGACACTTAAATCAACCCAGTAGTTTCCATTTACACCACAATTATGATACTTTATAGATTTGTCTTTTACACATTTTTGCCTATAATATATTATATTATATATTTATAATTCTTTTTTTACCTGACCAATAAAAGCTTCTTGACTTAAGGCCAAATTTACTTTCTTAGAAATGTTCTTTTTTTTTTTTTCAAAATAAAACACCATACAAACATTATTAATCACTTAAAAAATATATATGTACATAATTCTTTTTTTTTCTACCCATCCTGGTATGAAATAACTTAAGTACAAGTGTCTAGTCTAATGGTTGAGTATCTACTTCAAAGCTTATGAAATAGATCCAGAATTAAATAAAAATATACATATATTTTTATCTCATATCAAATTGTGGATGTCTTCATGACAGGAAAACAATGTTTTGACATGAATACAGAAATGTGACTCAATCTGTCCGTCACAGGGTGGCAAAGATGAATTCATCTGCTCTATATAGAAATACACTCTGGGCGTGTGTGCGTCGACGTCTTCCACTCTTTGTGAACAGAAGCACAAAAGCTTTCCTTATTGAAAACATAGCCAGCCCGCGAGCGAGATAAGGTGGAGAGTCAAACTCTTTTACCTTAAAAAATGAATTCATACCCGTCTCTATCCACATCAAAAAAGAAAACACACCGACTTCAGTCTCTCGGCTTTTTTTTTCCTCCTGGTAGTCGGGCTTTACTTCAAACAGAGGCAGGAATACAACACTGAAACATTTATCAAACACACCAGTCAAACACTTTTGTCGTTACGTTTCACCGTCATCTTGATAAGTTGTCACGTATTATCTGCACTCAGACGCTGTACTTGGGAGATTGTCCACCAGACACTTTTGTCGTCTTTTTTAAAAACGCTTGATAGACAATCAGATTTACTTGTCTGCGCCGACTGAAACAAGATGTTCGAGTGATTTAATCTTTCTTAAAGGGCAGGACTCTCTTTTTTTTATATATATATAGTATGCAGATCCGGACTGATGGACCGACTCCTCCATCAGCCTCAAAGGGCACATCTTAAAGAGCGACCTCGAATGGACCGGCCTCGACCCGGGTCATATTAAATTCACTCGCTCGGAACCTAATAAAGCTGCTGTCTTTTCCCCCTTAACTTAAGATGGATGAACTTTTAAATAGGTCTTTTTTTCCCTTACATAAAGTGAATGTTCTAAATATCCTTTTTACTCCTTATCTTTCCAGAGTGTTCCCCTTATCTTTTCTCTATCCACTGGCCTATTATAGGAACTGGGCAAACAAATGAAGGCAATGCTAAAATATGCAGTTCATCAAATGTCCACTAGAGGCTTGCTTCAGAAACACTGGAAGTCACTTAGAAACATCAGTTTAAAAAAACACACAAGTGTCACTATCAACACACACATTACGGGGTATTCATGATTTGAATTTAATTGTATCCCCCCCCCTTTATCTGTGAATTTGCATAAAAAGGGGCGTGGTTTGCTTCTCAACAAGTAGTAAAATAACTTAACTTTCATCGACCAATCATCGGCCCGCCCTAACTCCACCTCTTGACCAGATAATAGCAAAACTACGCTTCCAAAATGGCCGCCACAGGTGACTTCAGAGTCACTTTGTTCAAATCTTATTCAACCTATTAATACAACAAAATACAGACAACTTTGGTTTTCCTGGGTACAAGGTAACGATTTGTTAGCGCGCCATTTAAAAAAAATTAAACAAAATTTAATGGAATCTCCAAATTTGGGAAGTGCCAGGAGCTATACCGCATTTAACCCTTAGAAAACGGGTTCAATTATAAACGTGTTTTTAGTAGTTACTGCAGATGAGTTAACTCAGACGGAACTGATGAAAATCTGTGAATATAATGTAAAAAATATACTTCAAGAGTTTATTGAGAAGCATCATAAATAAAAGTTTTAATAAAAAAAAGTTTCACAATAGAAATGATTCTCTACCTAAACTTTTTATTAACTTTATAGTAATAAAAAAGCAATCTTTTTATGCGCAAGATCAATTGTTTTCTTGCTCCACCGTCATGGTTTTTCTGAAGGAAAATGGGCCGCAAAACAATCATAAATATCGAGAAGGATTGATCAATCCGTGTATAAAAATATAATAAAAAATACTTGTTCCGTTAGTTTCACTTTTCTACCTCAGTACTTCACAAACAGACTTTGGTCTGTGTAGAATCTTTATGGGTCAAGACCGTGGCCTTGTGGGCTGTAGGGTGGGTGGCTCCGCGGACACATCTAAGAAACAAATATCGAAGAGGTTATGTTGGTGGTTATGGCACCGTCTTAAAAGCCGAAAACTCGCTGCTGTGGCATGGCTTTTGGGGGGAGAAAATAGCGGTCAGAGGGCTCCTCTGTAATGTTCTTGAAAGAGCCTGTGATGGGACAAGCTCCATTCTGTCGGCTCTCACACTCCGGAGGTCTCAATTAGGAACAAGGACTCGCTGCTTCCATGAGCCGCTTTGATCACGAAGGTGACGACTTGCTGAGGAAAATCCCAGAATAAGGGAATGAGACAGAGTGCCTTATAGAGTGCTAGAAAAAAAAAAGGCTCTTGTTTTTCATGAATATATGGGTATTAAGCGTACTTCTATAGTAGGAATCAAAAGCTTTCTAGAAAATTGCATTTCAGATCCAGTGAGAAACAGGAAGTCCTCGACTTATAAGACACGTTGTTACAACTATTTGACAACCTCAAGTTAATCCGAAGGGAATTACAATTAGTGGTGGAATTCAGGCAGAATTATGAGCAGGCAGTTGCTACAGTACGCTGGACTTGGACTATCATCGAAAAACTAGCACTTGGTTCAGCCTTCAAGGACATGTTCTTAAGGCGTTTTTGGCACAATACACACAACGACAACTGTAAAAGCTTTAGGGATCAGTCCTTGGCTGGTATGCTGGGGTAACATGACCTCCTTCAATGAATACCGCAGACCAGGGGTCCCCAACCTTTTTTGTGCCGCGGACCTACAATAGCATCGCGTACAGAAAAATACAATTAAAATGCTGAGTCGGCAAGAGCTCTGGACTGGTTACAACAAGATTGTTATACATTTGATTGTATTCAGATGATGTGTTCTGTTCGTGTGCGTCTCCTAGCTTTTAGACTTAATTTGCAGTTTTTGTGTATTACAAATTTTAATAGTCATTAGTCACACACTAAAGTTATTACAAAGTGCGGCCCTCCAACGTTATCCATGTGGCCCGAATGAGGTCAAAAATAGTACTATAAAACTGACCGATGAAAGGTCTTTGAGAAAAATAAATAAAAATCTTTATTTATTAATTTTTTTTGCTAATGTTTTTAATTTTCAGAAAAAAAGAGCTTTTCTATCACAAATTAAAAATGGAATTTATATTAAATTAAATATTTAAAATAATTTTACCTTATACTTAATTTTAAATTTAAGAAATGTACTTCTTTTTGATCATTGAATAAAAATGCCTAATAAAATTGAATAATATAAAATCAGATTTACAATAAAGCTTATTTAAGAATTTCCCTTTATTTATTCTTTTTTGTTTGTTCTTTTTGCCTGGCGGCCCCTTATAAACAGTCACAGTATATCACGTGTATATCACCTGTTTTTGGCAGTATTAATAAATAGAACAAGCCATTCAACAGCACTGTATCAATAGCTTTTAATAATATTTTATTTTCATCATAGTTATTTTATTGTTTACATTCAAATAAAGTGTGTATAATATAAAATGATTCCTTTTTTTGTATTTACAATTTACATGCAAATATTTTTGTTGCAATTAAACTCCCAGTCGCTAGATGGCAGTAGTCATTAGTCTAGTCCACAGATAGAGGGTCAATGAAATCCTGCGAGATGACTGAGGACGAGAGGATACAGTGGACTCCAGCAGCTCTAAAAGTGGATGTTTGGACATATTTTACAAACTGAATTTTCATGTGAAAACTTTCATCCAAGGTGTTTTTTTTCAAAGTGTTATAAGTATTTTATGTGTTGCGGATCGGTACCGGTCCCCGGGCCAGGGGTTTGGGAGTCACTGGGCTGGAAAAATGCTTGCGACGTGTCAGTCAGAGAAGCCGAGATTACTTCCTGCCACATTCCTTATTTCAAGATCATTAATCATAATCATTCTCTTCTACACGCCTGGAATGAAGATGACTTTTGAAGTGACTCACTGAATTGCGTAGAGAAAAACAAAACAAAAAACTCTCCTTCAAACATCATTGAAAAAACATCAAGTATTGACTCAATTTCAAGAATGTTCCTTTTTTTTTTTAAACTTTTATTCTTGAGCATCTGAAATAGTTTTCGCGAAATCTGCAAATTTATATGGAAGCTTGAAGTTTGTGGTATTTCAACACGGAGGTCGTTTAAAAAAAAAAAGAAAAAAGGAGCCTTTTCACCTTCCATGGTTTCAAAGAAAAAAAAGCTTAAAAGTTTAAAAGAAGTTCTCCGCACGATTCTTCAAGAAACCCGAAGGGCTGTTGTCTCTTCATGAGCGAGTGCCAATCTGACTAACTCGCTGCTGAGTGCTCCTTATCATTCTAGGAGTGTCCTCTGGCTCCCTCGGCAGCTCCCACGTTTCAAAGCTCATACATGTGGGTCAACTGGAAAATTTAAAAAATGGTCCAAAAAAAAATGCCTGTTAGTGATTGTGGCTTTATATTGCAAAAAAAAGACTGATGACCGAAGTATCTTCTCTCTCACCCAGTGGCAGCCAACCATGACCTTCTTCTGGATAAGCAGGAGGAAATGAATATATGAATATTTTCATTTGCTTCTACTCTCCGCCACTTATGCCGGCAAAATAGTCCACCGTATATGCAATTAAATCCGTCTGAATTGAAAAAGCCGGTTTCTTGCTTAATGGTGCATTAATACCGGCGACGGTGTTTGTCTCCTGCAAAAGGTCAGTTAAGTAGCAACATCGGGGGGGAAATGAAGCCGGGGCTCTCCGACTGAGCCTGAAGGAAGGGGAGCTGAGGGAGTGACAGCCATGCCATATAAATGTAAAGAAGGGAAGATGATTTCTGCCATTAGTATTTACTCCGAGCTCCCACCATTCACACGTGTGAGGCTGATAAGAATCACAATCACCGGCTTTTCCACATGCCAGCATTAGCATAGCACGTGTCCTGGCACCTCGGAAAATACTCAAAACGGAGTGGAAGTCGTGGCGAAAACGACTCCAAACCAGTGTTTTTTCGACAAATTCCCGACCTTTTATGTGATGGTTAATGGAATTTGCTCGACAACTGTCAATGTTCTGTGCCAGCCAGCCTTACTTGGCCTTACTTAGCCTCACTTAGGCTCACTTAATATTCCTTAGACTTAATGCATCATAGATGGGAAATTACAGATCAAATCTGTTGGGTGAAAAATAATAAAAGTTGATTCAACAGTCAGATAGAAGCAGGTAGCTGAAGAGAATATACATTAGGGAACCAAAAATAGATGGAAAAGAGGGAAAATCTTTACTAATTGTTTTACAAAAAGGTGGAATTTCTAGACAGAGCTTGCAAAATTAATTTGTGCATTCTAGTCATTCCTGTCCTAGTGACCTTGGAAATATTGCAGATGGTTTTGAAAAATGACGAATTATACTCCAGAAATACATGACATCCAAATTAGAGAGTTAAGAGGGAGGTTTGGACTGTGTATGGAACGGCAGGGAAGTCTCATGGTAAGACACAAAGCTCCTTTTCCAAAACAACCCCAAAACTGAAACACCGTCAAATAGAACCGTGTCAAAAATTTTCATTGGGTTTGCATAAAGTCTTCAATACAATGATACATACTGTAATCCGGAAGTTGAAATTGAACCTTTGAGCAAATGGATCAAGGAAAGATCAACCAATGCAACGCATTCTTTTTATTGAACCACTGATGGGCAATCAGGGCAAAGGCAGTGAACAGTTGGAACATCTATCAACACTGTACGTAGAATCTAGAGTTTTGTATCCACCTCTTTATGTTTTTGGACTGTGGGAGGAAACTGGAGTTATCCTCATGCAAACCTCTGTTATGTGGTGTTGAGAACAAGACACACTCTCTCAAACTGGTGGCAGTAATATCACTCCATAGACGTCCGCCATGATGCAAGTAAGTAAGTAAGTCATTTGTATTTATATAGAGCTTTTCCAGACCAGGGTCACAAGCGCTTAAAAAATCAAAACAATGCTCCAAAAATATATACAGTGACTCAAGTCGTAAATCCCACCCTGTGATGATACAATCCCGCCCACGGCGTGTCGGCTCAGTCGGTGCAGAGTCATGTGAGTGTTTGTAAACAAGTCACCCACCAGGTAATGTTCATATACAAGACACTCCGGATTATAAGGCGCACTTATATTTGTCGTTTTTTGAGGAAATTAAAGGCTTATAGTGCGGAAAATACGGTTCTTTACTTTAAATCTGGTAGTTGAGAATGTTTTTTTAAATCACTACTTGATGAGTTACATCTGCTTCATACTGGAGCTTTTCAATAGCAAGTTGTACATTAAACACCTGGGAAAAGCATACAAATCTTCATGGAACAAATCAGTAAAAACAATACCGCCGACGCACATGTTGAGATCAACTCTGCGTCTGTGCCGATTAGAATCCTTGCATATCTTTTTTCTAGACTTGATTAAAAGTCAGTGGTCTGAGCAATGATCGCACACCCACTGGCATGAATTGGCACCGGGTACCGCCAGATGAATCCACCCCCCACATCTATATGATAATGACGGAACCTGGTTGATACCTGAACGCTATTCCTTCGGCGTCAAAAATCATACACTGATGGAAGTCCTCGATAGATTCAGTTGCGTCTCCATCAAGATCCTCATGAATCATCTCCCCAGCTATACCATCGACTAATTAGGATCTAATTATCCGCGCCAGTGTAAACAATCAAGGCAGATGGCACAGCGCGCAGTATTAACTCTAATGACCCAGGGCTCCAAGGAATTAACATTTCTGCGCGTTTGTTTATTTTCATCCATTAGACTTTGCCCTACTTTCAGATTTCACTTAGGCCACTTTCCAACCTTCTCATGCCTTGAGACTTAGCGCCGCCGCCGCCGCCTTGCGCCGAACGCTCGGCTGATTATTTTTCCCGTTTGCACTTTCGTCTCTTTCGCTTATCTGTTTTCATTTTGAAATATCAATTATCCTTTTGAGACTATCAAGAGTAAATGTGTTACTATTTTTCCCTCAACCTGCTACCATCCTTGCTCTCCCGGGTGAGCTACAAATGAAAGTCAGGAAGATGTTTTCTCCGGCACGGAGCCTCATTTCTGCCTCCAAATTGTCCAAGCCATCTGTTACATTTGGAAAAGAACGCTGTGAAGCCTGTCACGCACATACACAACAATGTTGTAAAAAAACTTTTGGCTCTATTCCCATGTTTTCTTCGCAAGAGGTCTTGTTCCCTTCGGGCGACTAAAAATTATATATCTTTAGAAAGTAAATAATCACCATCGGAGCTGGCGGCACGTACATTGATCTGTTTGCGCCAATTATATCCACAGATCCAGGCAGAGAAAGGAAATTCCGAGCCCTTTACATAAGCAGTCTCTGCGGGTTCGCTTTCATTACTCCGTCCACATCTCTCATACGTTTGATTCGTGTTGTTACGGCTCCTTATAGCGCTCGTAATTGAGCTAAGAACTCTACACAGAAGACCATTGTGGTGCCGTGCAGTCACAACTAATGATGTCATTGTTCACACTGAAACGGATTTATTGCTAAGGCGTCAAACACGTATGAACTTGGTGTCATGAACCAATTCTCTAAATGTACATTTCTCAATCTGAATGTAGCCAAAAGATTTTTTGATCCTTTATAAATATGAGTAAAATAAACTTTACTGAATTAGTAGGTGCTTTGGTATCAATATCATACATTGGTTTATTTTGTCCTTGAACATTTTTCAAGACAGCGTTGTCTTTGTCAAATGATCATGTTTTCTGTGTTGCGTGGGTTTACTTCAGGAACTCCTGTTTCCTCCCACAGTCCAAAAACATACAGAGGTTCATTGATAACTTTGGGGAAATTGTCCATAGGTATGAGAGTGTGTGTGAATGGTTGTCTGTCTTTGTGTGCCTGGCAACAGACTGGCGTCCTGTCCAGGGTGTCCCCTGCCTCTAGCCCTATGATACTGGGATAGGCTCCAGTCTCCCCCGCCACCCTGGTAAGGGATAAAGTGGTAGACAATGAATGAATTAATGTTATTTCTTTCTGCCATGAAAGACCATAGTTGGAGGTTGAAACAGGTGTTAATCTACCGTCGGTGAAAAATGGGGGCCGGAAGTACTACTGTGGTTCGGGGGGTGAGAATGGAGTTGGCTTTTTTTTTTTTACTAGTGATGGTTATCGGCACCAGTTATGAAGGTTCAATGAAGTAGTGTCAATATTTTGCCAGCCACCAGTCATCGACACGACTTCCAATTAAAGAAAGAAGAAAAAACACGCAAAAATGATGACTGTGTGTATATATATGTATATATATATATATATATATATATATATATATATATATAGCAGAGCCAGTAGAAACACAACACAACAGAGTAGTATCGAGTTTAGTCAAGTAGGGCTGGAACTGTGTAGTAGAAAAATCGCCAGACAAGCAGTTACGGCTCAGACAAGGTCAGGTATTCAACCATTGAATGGTGTCAGAACTGAGATAGAAGCTGAAATGTGTTTTTTATAGCATATGTTAGATCGGGTTACTAAGTACTAAGAAATGGTAAAGGAAAAAGTTCTTGAAGTTATATTCAAATTTTCTTGGCGATCCAACCGATTCAACTTCCGCTTGACAAACAGCTTCCAGAAACATAGCATCTGAAAGAGTATAACTTCATTACCATCAATAGATTGTTTACTTGTTATTTATCTTTATTATTTAACTGTATTTGTTATTCCTGGTAAGGCAACCGGATCAGGCGTTCACATTTTGATTTTTTTTTCATTCCAAACACGCTGGATTTATTCGTAAAGGTTTTTAAGTGAATCATTTTTCTTTCCATAAGATTGGTAAATGTGAACACAGTTGGTGAATTCAAGTTTTTTTTTCTTCAAATGTGACTTTTTCTCAAGCAAACTCTGCATATTGTAATATGTTTCAGTAGTTTAGGATAACTAACATCATGGTCTCCAGGGTTCAATAATAACCATTTTAGATAAATCGTACAATTAATGCACTGATTCATCTTTAACTTTGATCAATTTCTCCGCGACTGAAAGTTTTGGAAGCCGTTTAGAGCGAGGTTGGCTGACATTTAACAGCGTTGCGTTGAAAGCCCCAGTGGTGATTAATTTATCATTCCAATCTGGCAGCCGAGCACTTTTTGTTGTCGAACAAAACACAGGCGTCCGCCAAGTTTAATCCATGACCCGCAATCTAAACAAGTCTGGTTGCGATTCTTGAAATTTAAAAACGAGTATTTGTATTGATTTCTTTAAAAAGAGTTAGACGTGGAATTATTCATGGGAGAAGGAAGAAGCCCTAAAGCCATCCTATGAAAAAAAAACAAAAGTTGAACACATGATGAATATATATTGTAAAAGTTGAATTGCTGAGGGTGTAGTTATCGGAGAAGGTAATGTGACATCAGGAGCAGAAAGAAAGGAGACAATGGAACCATATAATAGTGAGATTAAATTAATAAATTTAAGCTGACAAAACTGATGAATAGTATTCATCTTAAAATTCCAGTCCAGAAAAAATAACGAAGGTAGGTCAGCGAACAAAAGAATGAAAGGGAATGCAAATATCTTCCAGAACGCTAAAACACAATAGAAAACAATGAAGAAAAATGACTTGCGCTAAAACTTGGCCACAGAACCAAAGTGACCAAAAAACAAATTCCAGAGAAGAGAGCCCAGACAAGCATGCTGGGAAGGTTGACGGTAACTGGGCCAGGACTTGCCGGTGATTGAGGGGATGAGGTGCGGCTGTGATTGCAACCAAGCCACACCTGACACAGGAAGTTGCTACACAAAATAAAATACATGGCTCAAATGTTCATCAGATTTTGTAATTTTTCCACAACATTTAATCTAAATAACGTGCAAGGGGCAGATGGTAGTGGTTAGTGCCTTTGCTGTGCAGGGAGATTTTGCGTCATTTTGCTGCTTTTGTGGGTTTTCTCCCAAGTTCTAAAAAACATACATAGGTTAAATGAGTTAAGATCTCATAGTTGTGATTGGTCATTTGTTATAGTGTGCCTTGCCCTTACCCTTTGTAGCTGGGATTAGCTCAATCCCCAGAATACAGGAATTGATATAGAAATCCAGAGAAGTAGTAGGGCTGAATTTGCGATACGATCGCCATATAAAAAAAATGGATTATTTTAATCGCAAAGGTTGCAATTTAAGTTAATTTAATTTCCGGGCTATCATTAAGTTTCGTGACCTACGAGCAGTGCCGAGCAAAACAAGCAAGAACCATAGAACCAAAGTGTTTTTAATATTTTTATAATAAATATAATTTATATCGGTTCGTAAATTTTCGTGTGCAGGAGTTTTTAAAGTATTTGCAGTGAATATATATACGTTTGTTTACAACTAAATAAGTAACTTAATAAACCTAAATTGATTTCAATGTATGCATAATTTCCCTTTATCTTAGAATTGGCTTTATAACTTTATCTTAACAAAATTACAAAGAAATATAGTTTACTGTAAATTGAAATATTTATTGTAATAGAGAAAAAAAAAATTGCATGTTTAATCGCGATCGAAATATTTAATTTAATCGCATCTAGATTATTTACAATAATCAAGTCAAGTAATGATTTTTCCCCAAGCTAGCCGGGGTTTTTACAGTGTAGGCTTTATCAGTTATTTACATCGTTTTTTTAGGCCCTTCTTACATAGAATATAATAGAAAACGTTTATTCATCACCAGAGGGGAAACACACTTTTACAACAGCAGCAGCAGGACAATGAAAATAAAGTGCATGGAAAAAAAGAAATAGTAAAGAGATAATAAAATAAAATAAAATAAAACGATCTTAAAAATATACAAATTATTTACAGTATTAGAAAATTAGCACTATTAACAGAATAAAATAAAGTTAAAATAAGATAAAAACACACGAGAAGAGTTGGACGCATGTTCTGAATTCCCCCCAAAAAAAGACACTTGACCAGGCCTCTTTAAGATGTAAAATACATACACAAAGTTGTACTAGACAGCCCCAAAAATGAGGACATTGTCCATGTGAAAGAGAACGTATGGTTACCCTTCTTTCGATAATATACTCTTGGTCAATCTCTAACCTAATAGGTATTAACTATCCTTCATACCATGTTGCAAGTACCAAGTTCATGAGCGATAAATTACCTTTTTATTGGCATGAACATGCGTCCAACTATGTAAGAAGGGCCTAAAAAAAACGATGTTATTTACATCGTTTTTTTTAAAAACCGATGTTATTTACATCGTTTTTTTAGGCCCTTCTTACATAGTTGGACGCATGTTCTGAATTCCCCCCAAAAAAGACACTTGACCAGGCCTCTTTAGGATGTAAAATACGTACACAAAGTTGTACTAGACAGCCCCAAAAAAGAGGACATGTCCATGTGAAAGAGGACGTATGGTTACCCTTCTTTCGATAATGTACTTTTGGTCAATCTCTAACCTAATAGGTATTAACTATCCTTCATCCCATGTTGCAAGTACCAAGTTCATGAGCGATAAATTACCTTTTTATTGGCATGAACATGCGTCCAACTATGTAAGAAGGGCCTAAAAAAAACGATGTTATTTACATCGTTTTTTTTAAAAACCGATGTTATTTACATCGTTTTTTTAGGCCCTTCTTACATAGTTGGACGCATGTTCTGAATTCCCCCCAAAAGAGACACTTGACCAGGCCTCTTTAAGATGTAAAATACGTACACAAAGTTGTACTAGACAGCCCCAAAAAAGAGGACATTGTCCATGTGAAAGAGGACGTATGGTTACCCTTCTTTCGATAATATACTCTTGGTCAATCTCTAACCTAATAGGTATTAACCATCCTTCATCCCATGTTGCAAGTACCAAGTTCATGAGCGATAAATTACCTTTTTATTGGCATGTTCTCAATTCCCCCAAAAAAAGACACTTGACCAGGCCTCTTTAAGATGTAAAATACATACACAAAGTTGTACTAGACAGCCCCAAAAAAGAGGACATGTCCATGTGAAAGAGGACGTATGGTTACCCTTCTTTCGATAATATACTCTTGGTCAATCTCTAACCTAATAGGTATTAACTATCCTTCATCCCATGTTGCAAGTACCAAGTTCATGAGCGATAAATTACCTTTGTATTGGCATGAACATGCGTCCAACTATGTAAGAAGGGCCTAAAAAAACGATGTTATTTACATCGTTTTTTTTAAAAAACCAATGTTATTTACATCGTTTTTTTTTAAAACCGATGTTATTTACATCGTTTTTTTAGGCCCTTCTTACATAGTTGGACACATGTTATGAATTCCCCCCAAAAAAGACACTTGACCAGGCCTCTTTAAGATGTAAAATACATACACAAAGTTGTACTAGACAGCCCCAAAAATGAGGACATTGTCCATGTGAAAGAGGACGTATGGTTACCCTTCTTTCGATAATATACTCTTGGTCAATCTCTAACCTAATAGGTATTAACTATCCTTCATCCCATGTTGCAAGTACCAAGTTCATGAGCGATAAATTACCTTTTTATTGGCATGTATTCTACTGGTGGTTCATGATCTAACTACCGTCCATGGGAAATCTGGCCCCTTAACAAGAAGCAGTGACCTTCTTAGTCGCGTCAGTTTTCTCATCATCGTGTGATCAAAAAAAAGCCAAAATGTGCTACGTCTTCCGGCATCACTCAGCGACTCTAGAGCTTGACTTGGAGACTCGACACTGCGGAAAAGGGGGGCTTGTAAACGGAGGCAGTGGGTTGCGCGAGGTCTCATTAATCGACGGCGGGGCCCGACGAAAACCCTCTGTTCCTCTGTGTGTCGTGTTTCCCTGCCAGGAGCCGGACTTGCTAATTAGGCTCCTGGATATCACAGACACGTCCCTTGGTGCCGCCACACAATATAGAGCTCGCCACTTTTTCCAGGAGTTGAAAGGGGTCGATGGAGAGACACGGATAAAGATGGAGGGGGAAAAAAAAACAACATTTCGACTGAGATCTCAGACGGTGGTGACACGGAGAAATGCTGTGCGAGAAAAATAAATGACAACTGATAAAAGTGCAGCTCTAAAGAGGAGAGAGTACAGCGGCGGCAATCAAGGCCACCTTGATATACTCTAAAAAAAATACATCTTTGAGGACGAATAGAGACGTTTTGGTCGGTGAAGATGTTGTCAGAGCAGGTGATACGGGGGCCAAGGCAGCCGCAGACGCATGACTTCCAAACAAAAAAAAGATCATGTTCACGATGCGAACCATGAATGCCCGATGCGTGTCCAAGATAATTCAATCCGCTGCCCATTGACTATCCGTCGTCACTCCTAATTAAATCTCCATTTGTTGGCGCCACTATACCGCCTCTAATTGTGTCGCCTTGGCATCACGGAGACGCACACCTGAAACGCGCACACAATGCCGTCTAGTTTGCTGACATGTCGCTGTCGCACATTACGCCTCAATTAATCACATCAATTACGCATCAATTAACCCGTGACCGGCCATTAAAAGTGGCAGCAAGGCGCCTTTTTTTTTTTTTTTCTTGTCTTCAATAACGCCGACCAGAGCAAAACATGCATTCAGAAAACTACTGCTATTGTCTAGAACGGAACATTGGACTGAGCTCCTCCACCTGAATAATCTTACAGGATGTTGTTTTTCTCTTCCTTGAAGCTTCAAAAAGTTAACTTTATGGAAATGAATGCAACTGACGCCACTTCATCAGGGGTGTCCATCCTTTTTTTTGGAGAAGGGCCACGGTTTTCTGACATGAAAAACTGTGCGTACAGTGACTTCCAAGATAAATCTCATTAACCAAATGTGTTGTCTCTGGGTCAAGGTGACCCGAGAAACAAATGTGTTTATGGTATCCCTTGTGTTGCCGCTGGGTCAAGGTGAACAACCTCCACTGCTGCATATTTATTTAGGGAAGCCAGTTCATCTTGACCCAGAGACAACACAAGGGATACCACAAATACATTTTGGCCACTGGGTCACCTTGACCCTGAGATGAAGCAAGAATTAAGTAAGTAAGTAAGTAATTTTTATTTATATAGCGCTTTTCCAGACCAGGGTCACAAAGCGCTTAAACAATCAAAACAATACTCAATAAAGTATATACTTTAAAGGTCAATATAAAACTGAAAACACAGCAGGAGTTGAATGTTATTTTCTCTACGAAATAGACGGATGAAACATATTCAAACAAAAGTTTTAATACTATTTAAAACATTTTATTTTATGATTTAGATATATACTTTTAAATTCTATGGTTGAATATTATAGTTTATAGTGAAGACCAGTGGCCTCATGAAATGTGCTTTAAGGGTTTGCTTGTGACACCAACAAAGGGTGTGTAGTTAATTAAATAATAAAATAATTGAAATAATAATCATTTGTTTTTTTTGGTCTATTCTATTGGACAGAAAGACGTCAAAACAATCACACTAATATTTAATATAGAGGTCTGTCACGTGTATTTTTAAGGCACAAAAAAAACAAACCGTTTCGAGAGACCAAACCCATACATTGAAACCGTTCACACAGGGTGTGTAGACAATGATGTTTGCTGATGATACTGTGATTTGTAGTGAGAGGGAAGAGCGGACACTGGAGTGAAGGGGAATGAAACGGATTCAGAGGCAACAGGAAGCCTATATCGATAAGCAAACAGTTCAGTTTGAGTTCAATCTGAGAACGGATGGATGGATGGATGGACCTTAATAATCCCTTGAGATCTTCGGGAAATTGGGTTTCCCGTACACAGCAGATGATAGTTTATTAAAACAAGAACAAAGTGCAATTAACGAACAAAGTGGAAGGGATGACAAAGATGGATGGATGAATAGACTAATAATCCCTCTTGAGATCTCCTTCAGGAAAATGGGTTTCCAGTAAACAGCAGACCATAGTTTCTTTAAAAAAGAACAAAGTTCAATTAAAGAACAAAGTGGAAGGGACAACAAAGATGGATAGATGGATGGAGAGACTTTAATAATCCCTTGAAATCTCCTTTGGGAAATTGGGTTTCCAGAACACAGCAGGTCAATTAAAGAACAAAGCGCAAAGGATGACAAAGTGCAAATATAAAGAACATGGAAAGGAAATGACCGAAAGAAAGGATTATCTGGTTTAGAAGCATTAAGTAGTTAAGGAAGCAGAACTAAAAAGGGGACTTGAAGAGGATCCTTGTGACTACGAAGGACGGTAAGGGAAGGTGACAACCCCAGAAGTAGAAGTTTGCGCCGCTATAATAGTCGAGGAACAACCACGAGGAGTATAAAAGAGACTGAACCTTGATAAACACGCCGCTAAGGTCGACTCCTTATTTCCCGAACCATGTCCAAATAACCATAAAGGTCCTTAAAAGCTTCTCATTTAGGTCATAAAGCCTCTAATGCCACAACATGGGCGCCAAAGGGAACTAATACGCCATACAGGCCTGTTGACGGCAGTAAAATATGATTTAGGGGCCATAAATAGGGGTGCCGGTGGAGGGGGACGTAAAGAGTGGGAACCACATGATGGATTCACGCAGGATGCAGATGCAGAATCATGAGCCGCCTCTTGAAATGAATGTAGGGGAAGGACGAGGCTTTCCATCTCGCAGACCCGGGTTGTTTGGCCCCCTTTTCGTAATGGGTCGCTTCACCTTGCCGCCTAGAGTTGGAGGACACCCCACTCCTCTCTCTTTCATTCCTCCCCTCCATGTCCCACAACTCACCCCGGCCTCTCCATCACTTCTTCATCTCTCATTGTTCCCCTTCTTTCTTTACCTCCTAATCTTTAAGCCGTATGTTTGTTTGTTTTTGTTTTGTTGTTTTTTTCTGGACCATCCGTTACAGCCGCTGCCCTCTCCTTCTCCACTCCGTCTCTCCTTGTTTGTTTTCCGTCTTAATCCCTCTCTTCATGTCCGACTGCTTTCCCGACTCACCTAAGTGATAGAGTGTAAATCAGTGGGTGCTTGTTGTCACGGCGACGGCAGCTTGTGACAGAGTAACAGATCATTCCGACCTTCAGGAGTGACAATGTTTGTCATTTCTGAACGCCCGGAAAAGTATTTAAAACTCTCCTTTTTTTTTGTTGTTAGCGAGTTCTTTCTGTACTCGATACTGACGATCAAATTAAATGAGGCAATTATAAATGAATATAAGTAATTAAGTTAAGTAAGTTAAGTAATTACTAACAATTAGTGGAATGATGCTAATCGTTTATTTATTAATTATTTAAAGGCTCATTTAAAAACCTCAACCTAGCTTGAAGTTATAAACTTCACTTTCAGGGGCGGATGATTGATTTTTCACCGAGGACTTGCACTTTATCATGGGATTGAAGCAAGTTGTCAGTTTGGAAATTGAAGAAAATCACAAGTAGAAAACGGAGCAAAAAAAAAGACAACTTGATACTCACATTGAGTATAAATAATGTAACGTTTCCCGAGAAAAATAATCATTCAAATAAAAGAACCGAGGATTAGTAATTTAAAAAATGTATTTTCAAAACGAATCAAAATGAGCTTATGAATCAATTACAAAACTTTTTTATCTTTTATAAATAATAATAAAATCCATGAATGTTGTTCCAAACCAAGAAAGAAAATGATTTAGAATTAAAGGAAACAAAAGCTTTAAAAAATCTAAAAAATACATGGCAAAATTGTTATTTAAACAAATAAACCAAAAAAATTGAGAAAAAAACAAATAATGTGAAATAAAATAAATAAGTTGACTAAATAACGAAATGTATCTTAATTTATTGATTTAGTATATATGTTTAAGTTATATTTACTGAATTATTGTAAAAAAAAAAAATAGATGCTAAGGTAAAGACAACATACATTTGCATCAAAAAAAAATGTAAGATACATATTTTTTTAATTTAATTTGAATATGATTTTAAAAAAATAACTTTGTTTTTCATAATCTTAATATTAACATCTAAAAATGTTAAATATTTGTATATTAGATAAATTTAAAGATGTTGACTATTGTTTGTTTCATCCCATATCTCCGAGTAAAATGTTGCTCAATCCACTCACGGCTTCCCCTCAAGTTCCTGCAGACGTTCCCCGTTGGAAACAACCAGAAGCCGGATTTTATTGAACTTCAGAAGGAGGGTCATCATCATCTTTTAAGACGCCGTTAACCTTCATCTCTGAACCGCCTCCCCATCCACCGACCCGAACCCTTTCACCGGCGCATTACCGGAGCCGAGGTCAACGGCGGTGACTGCCGCATCACCCCCGGTCGGAATGGCCGGCCGTGACCCGTGGCCGCGAGTTAAAGTCCGATTGCTGAGCCTAAACGACAGCTCTAAATTCCCTCGGCTGACATGGTCGCCCTCTGAAGATGACGCCGGGCGGTTGATGGAGCGGAGAAGTTTTTGTTTGGCACCGGCCCTGAAGCGGGGGAGGTTGATGAGAGGGGACGGCAGGTACCGAGAGTGACACATATTGAGGGCGAAAAAAAATCGTAGAATCGGGCGAGCCAAAATGGACGTGGTCGCCAATTTATCGCTAGATCTTCGGTTTACTTGTTAGCAGAGTCTGCGGTCGTCCTCACACCGGTGCCTCAAAGATTAAGGAGGACAGGTAGAGATCCTTGCTCCTGGAGTGGATGAGGTACAAATAAAAAAAGAACAATAGTCGGTGAATGTGACCACCGTCTGTGTGATTTGGTGCCAGCGTGGAGCAAGACAATGAGCTGGGGTTTTTTTTTTATAAAGCGGCCCCGGTGCTCCACTCTTTGTTTCACTGTCATTAAAATTCTGGGTGTGCAGCGGGGGTCCCGGTTGGAGACGCGCCACTATTCAACCTCGGCTGTCGGGTTAGCAAAAGGTTTGTTTTATATCTGCTGCGGAAAAAAAAAAGGATGCAGTCGTGGTACCCTCGGATTCCAGGGGGCCAGCTGTTCTGCACAGCAACCACTGGTCAAGAGGGAGATCTCGGTCGTTTGCTTTCCTGTCATCATCTCCCTTCTCTCTCTCTCTCTCGCTTTCTTTCTCTCAATTTCGGGAGCTGTTCGGCGTTTGCCGTGTCCGACCGCGCTCTGTGGCCAGTAATGCGATTATTTAAGCTCATGATGAAACACTGGGCAGATGTTTACACGACGACTTTCATTATTTCACGACCACCGTGTCGAATTAAAGGCCAGTGGACCTCAAATGGATGCTTTCGCGTCTCTTGCTGAAAGTCCCATAATGCACTGCAATAGCAGATTACAAATAGTCAAATTGAGTCAACATGTTTATTTTATTTCTTGATCACTTTTGAAATAGTTTGATGGACTTTGCCTTTCTTTGATGCCTATCTTTGCAAATCTCTCCATGAATTCATCCTCCTGACCTCTAGGGGGCGGTGTTGATCATTCTGTCACAAGATCACTTATTTCAACAGGAATGTTTGTCTTTGTAGTTCACGCTTTGAACATGTTATGTCGGCTGCAATTCCAACAAGCAAAAAGAGGAATGTATTTTTTAATTTAAACCAAATGCAAGACCCATAAGTAATTTTTTTTAACTATCCAAGGTCAAAACACAGTATAAAAGGTGAAAAGAGGGTTCTCAAAATCTGGGTCTCGATCAGAAGGTTCAATGATACCAGAGGCAGAAGTGTCCAAGGATAAAGGCGAAAGAAAAAGTTCAAAAAGTTATGAGTAGTGGTCAAGATTAAGGTCAAATGGACAATAAGGAAAAGAAGGTAACTAGATAATCTTGGTTATATCAGGTCTGGATTAAATAAAAGAAAGTATAATAAAGTTTTCAAAATTGTTTTAACAATCCTTGCAATAAATGTATTCTAAATTTGCTATCCTAAGTATTGCTGTTACTGTATAAACTTCTCCCCATCCTAAATCTCGGCGAATGAAAGGTTACGAGAGTCCATTATGACTTAAAGTTCTTCACTCCTCCTCCAGCCAGATGAAATCATGCCCTGCTTTGTTTATAAAACGATTCCCCTTTGATGTGAAAACTTCCAGGTTTGATGATGCACAGTGACAAACCTCAATGTTTGACCTATCACAGCAGAGTAGGCGAAGTTATGGTAAACAAGATGAATCCCCAGGAAAACTTTCCAGTGGGCGGGGCTTAAGATCATTTTCTAATGTAAATATTTCAATGAAAAGATAGTTTTGTACAAACAGACACTGATGATACAATAGACACACTTACATCAACATTAGTTGACCTTTAACTACTGTACATAGTATAAAACATTTTTTCCATCATGGTAGACTTTGTGTTGTTTTCTGTCAGTATTATTTTGGGATAAACTCGTGCATGCATGAGACGGTATCTGTGGCTATGCCCCACCAAACGGCACTAAAACTTTGTTAACGTCGTTATTTTCAGGAACATTTTTACCTTTAGCGATACAGTAGTTCCAGGTCCCATCGGCCTTCAGCGGGCATCAGGTACCTGCCCAAAGTAAGCCCAGAGCTCCTCCTTTCACTGTCCGAAAAAAAAACGAGATGTGACAGCACTACTTTCTTCTCTTTCTCTTCTGTCGCTTTTAGAAACTGTAGCAGGACGACAGTGATCAGTATTCAGTCGGACACGCTGTCACCGACTGCCATTGTGCTCTCGTCATGAAAAAAAAAAATCTATCTCCGCACGGCATCATTCTTTTTATCGGGAGACGCACAAGAAAGCGTCCAGGTGACAGAAGCCGCTCGGAAGGAAAAAGGTTAACCCGCAAAAAAAAAAAAAAAGGGACACCAGGGATCCATCAATAGTCTTAATCGAAGTGCTAAAAGCACATAAATCCCGCGCCCGTGGCACCACATGTGTAGCAGCAACAACACGCATCAGCGGTGTTTTTGCTGAGAGGTTCAATGACCAGTGATGAAAAGCAACACAGGAATGAGGGTCGAACAAGAGGTTCTCTGTTAGAAACTCATTAGATCCCAGAGACCAATGTGCAGCGAAATTGCTTCTGCCTTCACATCTGAGAACTGTTTGTGGTCATCAGTCATAGGAGTTCTCTCTAAGTCCAGAGGAGTCACTTCCAGTTTGGGAGTTTTTCATTATAGCGCCCGGGAACTAGATGTTGAATTCTCCATTCCCCCTCAGCGCCCCCGTTAAAAAATATAGCTCAGCTGTGAATTTTAAATTGGATAGGGAAATAGATAACCCTTGCTTCACGGCGGCGGATGCTGACCTTGCGCAGTTTTTTATTTTTATTATCATCACTTGAAAGCATCGACTTGTACAAATATGAAAAAGCTTTTTTTTTTATTATTACGATAAAATGTCACAAAAACCATTCAATCAAGGCAAATTGGATTTCATTAAACTGTTCATATTTGATTCAAAATGTGTAAATGTGTTCTAGGAACTGTACAAAATACTTCTAAAGTAACTTTATTGCGCTTAATTATGAGTTTTCTGAGGGAATTTTAGCAACCTTTTCAAGTGGTAAAGATGCGCATCTAAAGTACATACCTCTTGGACTGTTACTAACAATTTATATTTTGATATTTCTAGACAAAAAAATATTTCTGTATACAACCAGAACTCAAATAAGCGTATTTGTATTTACTTTAGTTGGTCATTTTAATTGCTTGTCGAGTGATACCAAACACTTGACTTTAATTTTGAGGCCAATTACTGAAGCATCCAATATCTCTGTGGTGGGAATAGTAAATAAACTTTTAATTAGGTTTTTAATTTACTAATTTGAAGTTTAATGTCCACTCAATACTATACAATTATTAATGTTGTGCATCTTTAAACAATTGGCTTAAACCTTTCCCCTTTTTTCCATGAGAACAGATTTTTTTATTAAAAGTATTTAATCAATTACTAAATGATTTTTACTATTACAATTAAAAGCTTGTTCGATAATTGTTTAAAAAAAAGGAAAAAAGTAGATTTTTATTTTTTATTATTCTTATATTATGTATTAAAAGCCTTTTTGAAACCCTCTCCAGGCTCTCCTGCCAGGCGTTTCACCGTTTCTACGATAGTCAGCATCTTTTCTGGTGCTTAGTCTCAGTGCCTTTGATTTAATGGGTTTCTTTGTTTTCAAAACAAAAGCCATATTTCAAATGTTTTGACAATATGTATTCAATCTGATATTTACTACTAAGATTGTAAAAAGTCCAGCAGGATATTGAATGTAGTTACTCAACTTTTGTTATTCTAAAACAGTGGTCCCCAACCCCTGGTACAGTAACTTATACCGGTCGATGAGACAGTCGTTACCCGGCCGCACAAAAAGCAAATCTAATTATCTTCTGTTAATTATTAATGCCTTAAAGGGATTTCATTTAGAAAAATATATATACATTTCTCTAAAGGAATGTGACTCTTGACTAGTGAAAATGAGTAAAACATAAACTCTAGTAAAGAAAACTTCTGCTTCAGAGTGCTCGTTCCATATAAATACTACTTAAACACGAATTGGTACAATTAAAGTATCTTAAGGCTAGAAGACGCACACATACACAACACCATCGTCAGCATACAATCAAACATACGTAGAAGCAAATCCACAAACATCTTGTTGTAACCAGTCCAGCGCTCTTGCTGAGATGTTATTTTTCATGCACTTAATTGTAGTTTTCTTGAGTTTTCTTCAGGTCATGCTATTGTTTATCTACTTTTTTCTATCTGAACGTCAGAATGTGAATATAATCCTGACATTAAACCGGTCCGTAGTACAAAAACAGTTCGAGTACAGTTATGGGTTCATGAATACTGGAGCCAAACTTATCTCAATTGAGTGAGAAATGTTGGACACTCTGGAAAGGTTGCCAGTACACTTCAGGGTAGTAATATCATAATGGGTTCAAACATAAATGGTACTAAAAAGACAGAAAAAGCAACAGAGTTAGCTGCGGTATTTCAGTATAATTTTAAATAGAATAATTATAAACTTTCAGCATGTATTAAACATTAAATATATAGTCGTGAAGTATATATGTATATATATGTATATATATATATATAATATTTGATTGTCATTTTATCATTATGTTTCTTGAAGTTGTTATACCAATTTTGCATTATTTCTTCAAGCATGGTTTTGGGTTCTGTTTAGTCCCGGTATTTAAACAAAACCTATATGAATTGCTTATTTTGTCATATCAAGTCAACCAAAAACGACTCCAACCTGCTGCTTAAAATGTCCGACAAAGCTTCTTCTTTACTCTCACAGTAGAACACAGAGGGTAATTGGCGACTAAGATGTGTTCGAGTGCTCGTCCGTCTGTCGGGGAATCAGAGACATGAAAATGAATGAGCGCCGTCACATTACATCTTCTCTCTCGAAAGCTACATGAATAAAGTCATAGCCAGAGGTTCGGCCTCACCTGGGGATGTGATCTGAACTTTAAAAATATGCTTTTGAAAAAAAAAAAAAATTGTTCGTAGCACATTGAGTGTGAAAAGAATGACAAGCGATTCCTTTTTTTTTTTTGCCATTTTCTTGCAGTGAGCAAGATGTTTGGGGTGATTGAATAGAGCATACCTGATGTAAGCAGAGTAGATCATGCATGACCTATTGTCGCGACATCCCGGTAGACATATGTCGGTAGCAGATGGTAACAAACTCAAGTCTGCGACTCTAAAAAAGCCGGATGATTACGTCGCACTAAAAAAAAAAAAAAAAAAACCTGTTCGGCAATTCAACACCAGCAAGTGAATCTTTAAGCACATTTCTTTCATCCGGGAGTCTCTTTGCCAGGTTTTGCATCTGTGAGTCTCTAATAGCTCCCAGTTGATGGAGCCACGTCGCTAAAGTGCTCGTAGCCAGCCAGCCTATAAAACAGCTGGGAAAAAAAAAAAGGGAAGTCGTGTGTTTCAGCAAATGTTTTTGGTGCGCTATGTGTGTCAAGTGCAAATGCATTTACTGGCGGATGGAATTACAGCAAAGCCAGGCGCTGATTCCCGCCTGGCAAAAATAGAAATGGCTCCTCCATTTGGGCTCAGACAGGAATCATTTTCAAGAGTCTTTGGAGGTTTTTTTTGGACAATAGATGTTGAAGCAGGGATGGCAAGTCGAGAAATCCCAAACCAGGGATCGAAAAAAAAACAATGTTGCTGCCTTTATTTTTAAACAACCCATATTCGCAGTATTTCTTTTTGTGTATGTTGGCACGGCTGCCGCGTCGATCTTGTATTCACGGCGTCAATCAGGCCGCCCTGACTTTCACCCAAAACGCAAGCCTGCCCAGTAAAAAAATGTTGGGCGCCAACTTGCATTCGGCACGAGGAGGGGAGGTGACGAGGCTTTAGCATTCAGGCGTGCGAGTGAGTCACCTTAAGTGAAAGGGCAAGAACTGAGAAAGCCTTCAGGCGAGTGGATGAGCAGGACAGTAAACACAGACTTGGAAAAAACAAAACAAACAATCAAAGCTGCTGTCACAGAGAAAGTGTTCGCCGTGGGATCCTAGCAGTGCCAACGTTTATAAACACACGGACAAACAAGAAGTAAATTTCCAGAACAATCACGGAATAAAACATACAAAGAAAGAAAATAAAATTCAACGTAGCAAAGTGAATAGTAAGGAAAACAAGGGATTAGGAAACTTAAATTATACAAATATAATTGGATCACAATAAGCATGGGTGTTTGAGTTGACACCACGGACTGGAACGACAGGGAATATGTAGCAGACAGCTCGTATTTAGTGCTTAGTGTTAACTGAGTGTTGTGCAAAATAAAAGGGTCAGAAACAAAATAAAATTACAAGCAAGAACACTTTCTTTATCTGAACATGTATTTAATATATAACACAAAAGGCTACAATACTTAA
This sequence comes from Callionymus lyra, assembly GCF_982586985.1. Taxonomy (NCBI): domain Eukaryota; kingdom Metazoa; phylum Chordata; class Actinopteri; order Syngnathiformes; family Callionymidae; genus Callionymus; species Callionymus lyra. Next base: position 15,926,038 of record NC_141832.1, on the reverse strand, counting down.
TAAATAAGTACCTGTCACAGAGTAAACTGTGACACTCACGCATTGAAAGTATCATTTGCTTTTCTGTTAGTGTATCCTGTTGATGGGTCCGGCAACAACGATGCGTCGGCGCGTATCGCTTTAAGAAATTCACGTAACCGTTACCAGGAGTCTTTCGAACTGAATGTTGAGGCACCAAACTGTGTTTTTAATGAAGCGCATCGGTCAACGGGATGCGTCGATAAAAGGATTGTGGATCATTTGCGTGTCAAAACAAGAATTATAGAGCAGCCTCGAGCAGACACAATTGTATATTTTGGTATTAGCCACAATAAAATACATTATTTGGTGGTAGAACTAAACATTGAAGAATAGGCCAACTCGTTTTTGTTTAGACAGTATTTATATTCTTATATAATCGACACCACAGAGTTTATTCCGAACAAGGTACAACCTTCATATTTTTACAATTTAATTGAATTCCTAAAAAGACACTTGATCACTCATACAAGAATTAAGTTGTGTTAATTAAAAATGAATGTATGCATCCGATGCAATTCACAACAAATCGTATAATATGGCAATACAAAGTTCTGATTCTGAAGCATTTAAGCAAAATTATGTCAGAGATAAATACCTCACCATTTATATGTGCATGTATTGTTTCAAACAATCAGTCACGTACTCACCATGTCCTGGTTTGTGGAAGAAAACCAGAGGGACTAAACCACTCGGTTAAAATAGGGGGGTTTTAGGGTGTGGTTAGTGGCATGTTCCATTTAGACGGGGGTGTTTTATGAGTGATCTTTAATTTGTTGTTTGTTCTCCAACAGGAGGTGTTTTGTTTGTATTTTCTATGGCGTGGTATGGCTTTTTGTTTGCTTGTTCATTTACATTTGTCACTAAAAAAGATAATCTTTGGTTAATTTATTATTATGAAATGGATTTGTCCAAGGGTGGGTGGGGCTACAGTCTGGGCCAGGTTTGTCTTAGGTCACGACCTCTGTCAGTCCAGAGAAAGAGTTGCACAGGTAACAAGTGCCAAAATTGTCTTGTGAGGATTTTATTGAAATATAAACTTATTTTTTTTTGGAGAAAATTGTTTTTGATTTACTGAAAATAGAAAAATGAAAAGGATTTTCACTCTTCATCATCTGTCCAAGGTAAATATTTAATAAACACTCAAAACAATACATAATGGTCATGCAATGGTGACTGGCAGTGAGATCATATAAACATTTTTGCAATTATTATATGATCTTCTCATTGGAAACCATTAAATATTAACAAACTGTGAAGAGATAATTTGTGGTTTAATGAATTGATAATTTCACCTCGGGAGATGTTCAAAAGTTATTCATTTTTTAAAGTTTCTTTGAATGTTCAGAACCCGTGAATGGAAAGTAAATTTAATAGCGATATTCAGAGTTCAGAGAATCAGAAAAAAATCACGACGAGAAAGAAATGGAAGGCGAGAATAGAAGAAAAAAAAAACTGTCGTGAAACTCATGAAATAATGGAAGTGATTGTCACGTCGATGCTTGGCGAAAACACAAAGCGTTTAAGACGTTAAGGCGATCAAGGCGTACTACAATTCTTTTCGTTGTTATTCTGTGCGAGGGACTTGGGAAAGCGTTGAGGACATCTCTGTAGGAGGATGAAAAGAACGTCATCCCCCCCTCCTCTGCTTGCAGAAAGTTTTCCGTTCAATGACAAATGTGTTTACTTTTGGATTCATTTCTTCCGAAGCAACGATGTACATTTACATATACTTTCATCCCCGGACGGACCCATGACCTCACCTCCTTGACTTCCTTCATTTGGATATCAACACATTATTTTCATTATAGTTGATACATTAAGTAACATAACAAGAAGAAAATCTGATGTAAATTGACCAAACAAAGACACGTGATTCTTACTAGTGATGGTCTGATGCATCTTCACGAAGCAGTGTCATTATTTTCAGAATCCACTAGATGGCGGTCTCTGCACTATTTTCCTTTGTTTTGAACAACTGTTCTACTGAAACATTACATCATTTTTAAACTGATGGCGCCACCTACTGACCTCTAAACAACATGACACCGTTTCATGAAGCTTCATCAGACCATCACTAGTGACCATATGTAGACGTGGTTGTCGTTGAACATATGTCCAAATCGAACCTTGACTCGTCAACAATTTATAAACACATGGACAAACAAGACGTACATTTCCAGAACAATTACAGAATAAAACACACAAACAAAGAAAATATAATTCAAGATAGAATAGTTTATTGTAAGGTAAACGACAGACTAGGAAAACTCATATTACAAAAATCATTGGATTGCAAAAGCATAGATGGGTGTTTGAGTTGACACCACGGACTGGAACGACAGAGCTTATATAGCAGGCAGCTCGTCTTTATATTTTAACATATGTCCACATTGAACCTTAAAGACACCGACAGTAAATACTCTCGACCATCTTATGGGTCCCTCAATTATTATATCCATTAAACGCCTATAAGGACCAAGTCATCCCACTTCTGACACCATTGGTCACAGAGAGTTTAGACTCCCCTGAAAAGAGTTTGAAACCCCTTGACCAGCACAGGAACCTCTCAATGCCTCCACGGTAAATGCACATAGTTATGAACTCCTGTGTTCACTGAAATGAACTCCTCTGAAGTATTACCTTGTACCCGCCTCTTCTTGTTGTTTTTCCGATTCCAAGAAGTAAAACGTGTCCACTTTTCTAGAAACCTCTCAACCTCCGATGACCCGGTTGACTGAGAAGCGAGCACGGACATAACCCCCGCGTAAATGAAAGTGCTTTGTCAAAAAGCTCGCCAGTGGACCCCGATGTATCACCTTGTAGTCTATTTTTTTTTTCCTCAGGCGGCGGCGTGGCCGTGTGCACTGTTGCGGATGGGGCGTGTATAATCTGGCTGCATTAGGGAACTATAAAGATAAATGAAGTGAGGCATGGAGTATAACTCATCCTGTCAGAGAAAAAGGGGTTTAAGGCTGAGTAACTTTGTGTTTTCCAAAGCAGACTCGACCGCTCCACTCCCACCGGCTTTCTAGTTACTCACTCTCTCTTCTTCCTACTTGCCTGCAATCTTTTTCCTGAGAAATTGCTGTATTTTGTTCTCCATTTGCTTTTTTTTCTCAATTCCCCCCAACCCAGCTCTGCTCCTTCAGCTCCAGCTCCCTTCTTTGCATCCTCCAATCCTACTTTACTGATCGAGGGCTACGGAAGTGTTCATTTACACTCCTTTGCCACCAATCTCTCATCCACCTCTTTGCCAGCACATTTCAATTTGAAACGAAAGAGTTAGCTGGGTATTTTTCCCGGTGACAACTCGCCTCACGAGTCTATTTGGCAGGCCTTTTTTCGCTTGACCTTCAATCAGCGCCGGGGAGGAATGGAAATGGTTCACTCCCTGAGACTCGAATTGCTAAAAATCATGTTGTGTCTTCTCATAACTCAATTGTGGCCCCCCCCCCCAAAGCCACTCCCTTTTTAATCATGTACCCTAATCTCTGTCTTCACAGTGGAGGATGTCCCGCCTTACTTCAACATGGAACCTCCGCAGACTCAGGTCCATTTGGAGAGAAACCGTCTGGTCCTGACCTGCATGGCGGAAGGCAGTTGGCCACTGGAATTCAAATGGATCTACAACGGCACCGAACTCACTCGCTTCTCCTTGGAATACAGGTAGATATTCCCGCTTTCCCCCGCTGGATTATTATCATTTTTATTTTCGCTATAATGAGCTTCACACACAAGCTGCTCATTGAAGGTAATTGCTCACATCCTGCTTTTAATTTCAATCGAATTATTCAAGATTACGTTCCTCCCACGGGATGTTTGGGATTGTCACATGTATTTGTTTTGCCAACTCTCCCGTAAGGATGTGTTTTAATCCTCAGAGGTGTCGATTGCAGACTTTGTGTCCCCTGTGGATCTTTTACGTCCGTCCATCATCGGGATTGCATATCTTTTGAATAAATTAAGCCGTATGCATCTTCATACCGCTTCAAGGACGCTCGGACAAATCTCTCTGATAACGCCGGTCAGGGCCATGAATCCACTTCTGACAAGGTGTTTTATAAGGTCAAGAGTCACGGTGTGATGATATTGAGGGATTTCGAATAATGTCCGAGCTTACTCAATAGATCTCTGTGCGATTGCATTAGTCATTCAGATCAAGGCTAAGCTTTATTGTTTCTAACTACATTGTCTACGTGGAGTGTCGCTGGAGGCCATGGTAATGTAATGTGTTGAATGACACAACACTTGATAATACCTTCAATGAGAACTATCTAGAGGGCAAGCATGTCTTTATCCTCATCTCGCGGTTGAAGGATAAGCGTACGCCTTCTGCAAATTGCTCATCATCCGAAGCCGTGGCGAGATGAAATCATTATAAAAAGAATTAACACACCGATATCAAGTTTAATATGTTGCGAAGGAAGCCAATGAAATTCATAGATGATTACACATTTTCCTGCAAACCCCGGTGTCTGTAACAAGCATCGAATGATGAGCAGGACTCCTCAAGTTTCTCTTTTCTTAACATTCCTCGCACAGCCTGCCTCGCCCGATTCACCGGCTTCAAACAACATCTGAAAGTTGTGTATCTGTGTAATCTTTTGAACATTAAAGATGACAACCTGCCTGAGCGGCCATTCCTGTGAAGCAATATTAAATAAGTGATTCGTTGTTTTTTTTTCAAAAAACCAACAACTGTGAGACCTCTTAACTCAAACAAAACCAGAAGTGGACGCAAGTACTGGTAAACTTTGCAGCGTATCACAAACAAATGGTCTTATTCGTAAGGGCAACAAAGGTTGTGGTCAAGAACTGAGCAAAGTTGATGTTAGTTAAAAGGCAACTAATGTGAAAACTTTCCTGACTCACCCACATGTTTCAAATATTGAAATCTTCCTCTCCAAGATGAAGTAAGTCTCTCATCATGACCATGTTTTTAACTTACTATTTTATAAATTCTCCCCCGTCTAAAATCTCAGCGAACGAAAGGTTACAAGTGTGGAGTCCATTATGACGCACTAATGGCTTCACTCCTCCTCCGGGCAGCCATAATCACAGCCCGCTTTATTTATACAACGAGTCCCATGGACGTGGAGACGTGCTGTGAAAAAAAACCTCGATGCTTGACCAATCACAGCAGAGTGGGAATGGTTATGGTAAACAAGATTTAATCTCCAGGAGAAAAAAAAGAACAGAGACATGCTGATGAGTACAATAGAGGTCCAAGATCTGTTTAAGAGACACTTAAATCAACACATTAGTTGCCCTTAAAGTTCCAATGTACCTGAATGCATCAGTGTATGTGCCACAGAGCAGAGGGGAAGATGGACTGAGTGTTTTGGAGGTGGTTTGTAGTCAATGGCTGCCCATGTTTTGATGCTACCTGTCTATTTTGCAAGAGCTGTTTTCACTCTGCAAGTGCAGACTACCTGTCATCTCCCAAGTGGCATCTGAAAAAGTGGGTCTGTTGGGGGTCGGACCCAAAGTCAGTGGAAGTATAAAAATATTACAATTATTTTATAGGTACCTTCAGAGGCACTCTTGTCAACTGGATATTCACGTTCTGTACATCTCGGTAAAGATGTTGGCTCTGATTGAATAAACAAAGCTAAGATATGTTTAGTTCAGTGTTTGATACGAAAGATTATATATGAAATGTGTTGAAAGAAGCACATTGAGTTTGCTCCTTTTATTAATTGTCAATAACAATTTCTTATCCCGAATCACCAACGATTGAAAACAACATCTGAAACAAATTAGAATTAAGGTCCCAGTCTAAATTCAAGTCTAGTTTCGGATTAGATTTGCTCGTAAAACTGTGAAAAAGGAAGACAACCTTAATTGGCTCTTTTCCAGAAAGAAGAGTTAAGCTCTTCTGTGGAAGTTTATGTTTGACGCAGCTATGTGACAACTTCAAGTCGGCTTAAACATCCTTTTTTTTTACTCCACATCACGACACACAGTTCACGATGACAAGTACAAGAGTCCTATTTTTTCCTTATATTTTTAAATAGCCTTGTCACTGTGCAGCAAGTGGTAGTTCATTCATCTTCCTTCGGTTTTCATGAGATCATGATTTAGTATCATAACTCTAAAATGAACGAAGAGACAATTCCAAAGATTTTCTTCATTATGAGTATTAGGAGCTGAGCCAAGCTTCTCTCCAACAAAAAAAGTGTTGTTTTTTTTTGCACTTCACTGACTCCCTAGAAATTTTGGAGATTCTGTGTTCATATATTTCAAACCTTTGAGCCTTGGTGGTGCAATTCCAATTATTTATTTACCAAAATCTGTGAATTGAATAAGATAAAAATGAATCCCTATATGTGTAATTAATTAAACTTTTTCATTTTTTTAATGAAATGTCTTTTCTTTGAAACAAACAATTGGATTTTTTTTGTAGTTTATCTCAGAGTAGAGGTGAACGACCTTCCTGGCTTCCAGCAAAACATATGCCGATCACCTCGACCCAGAGACAACAACACAAGGGATAGCTCAAAACGCATTTGTTGTCGTGCCTTCACAATGCAAGGGCTAGGTGGTCTCTCATGGACCACTTAAAAAAAAACAACAGAGTACCATTCTTGGACCCATTGACTCAAATTTTAATGACAGATTCTTAAGTTTCTACACATACAACTCATCCTGGGATTTCTGGTACATTCTGCAGGATCCACTAACAAATCATCTGTGTGTTTGTGTGTATTCTCAGTTCACAGTCACCGACCGTAGTCGAGTCTTTTTCCATATAATTCCAGCTTCTTGTTGCTACTTGTTTGACGTGAGCAGACACTCTCAGGTGGCAGCGTCTGATTGCTACCTCTTCCCCACACCTTCGTCTCAATCCCTCGTCTCCTCCATCCTCCGAGCTGCTGTCTTCGCTCGGCATAGTCGCTGCTTTGCCTCGCAGGGCCGACCCCCTTTGCTTATTATTCCTGACCAGGCCTGATCAAAGAACAGAACTGGAATCTATTTAATCACACAGCAGCACCCCCTTAACTCCGGAGCGCAGTGCAGGGGGAACATGGCAGGGGCGGACTCCACACTCTTAAGTGGCTCCGGCAAACCAATTAAACAAAAGGCTCAGCTCTGGGGTTATCTAGTGTTTCACACACATATTAGACATTAATGTATGTCAAGGGAGTGGGGAGGTGGGGGGGCGAGCTCGCCCCGGACTTACGTACCAGTGTATGATTTGACTCGACTGACTGAAGATACAAGATTGCATTTGGGGTCCTTATTCAATTATGATAGTCAGAGGAGCAGAAGTGTGCGCCTTATTGAGTCTCAAATTGAAAACGCTGCTTTCATTTCACACTGACGATTATTACATTTGCCCTCATTCGCAAATCCTTTTGTGTTTGTAAAATGTCTCTTGGCCAGTTTATTTGCACTGGAGCACCAACAACAAAGTGCATTTTTCGATTAAAACGGAAATACATCATCTTCAGTGACGATAAACCTAAAAAAAAAAGAAGACCTCCACCGAGTCCCTCATTTCCACCAGCATACGTTTTTTATTCATAACCCTTTTTATCATTCGAAATATAATTGAGAAGCTTTTGTCAGTCCATTGAGTGGCCGTTTTCTTATTACAAACCACCCATTCGTAGAGCCCAGTGGGGTCCTTCTATGCCGCTCAGATTTGACAGGAGGCTGTGATTCACTTTGCTCTGGTACATACAGTAATTGCGATCGAATTCTCAAAACTATGTCCGATGTCTATAAATAAACTCTATCCTCTGTAGTAAGTAAGTAATGGTTATTTCCAGAGCGCCTTTCTAGACCAGGGTCCCAAAGCGCTTATACAATCACAAACATCACACAGTTAAAAAATTTACTTAAAAAAATCAAGACACTGGCAGCCAGAAATGTGAGTTCTTCTACTACAGCGGGTTAGAATTGTTGCTGCAGAGTTTTGTATTAACTGCAAGCGAGTCAGCTCATTCTTGTTTAAACACAAAAATAGTCAATTCAAGAAGACACAAACACATGGATTATAAACTCCAGATTGTGTTGTGACATCATTTTTCTATATTTAGAGATCTTTCTCAGTTGAAGGAAACAGTTTCTGGTTAGTTTTCTGCAGTGTCCCATACAACACCCAGGTTTCTCAGGCTCAGACTTTCCTAAATCACCCTAAACCCTGGAGATTTATCATCAGGCGTCCCCATTTAGCTACAAACGTTTTTTTACTCAGCCATTGTTTGATTTCTAGCAAACAATTGACCAAGCTGTAGTTGGTGGTACGGCAAGATGTATGCACTGAGGTAACTCTAAGGTAAAGCCTACTGTCCCAAAAGAATAGTTCATTCATTTTCTACCGCTTATTCTGAACATGGGGTCAGTCTGTCACATGGCACTTGCCCTATGGACAATTTCCCCAAGTTCTCAATCAACCTCTGCATGTTTTTGGACTGTGGGAGGAAACTGGAGTGCCTGCAGTAAACCCACGCAACCCAGGGAGAACATAGAAACCCCTCACAGAAAGGTCACGAATTGCCTCCCCCCAACTGGGAAGTGAACCTGCTTCCTTCTTGCTGTGAGGCGATTGCACTCAGCCACCATGCACTGGAAAGTACAAATAAAATATCCACTAAATAGACTGATAACTGTAGTAGCAAACAACATGTCATGTTAGGAAACGTTCTTGCCAACAAACCGTATCTCTACGACAAAGCGAAGAAGATTTGCCAAACCTGATGGTCTTTGAAATTCCAAAAGTAAAACAATCCGACAGTAAAAAGATATATTTGCTTGTAAACATGTCTAGGGGGAAATTAGGTGTTATGGGAAATCAAAAATCGCTACAAAGACATTATGTTCGTCGTTTTGAGAGCCAGAAATAACCACTTGCAGGAATGTTATTTGAGTTTATATCAGAGAAGGGAGATCAGAGAAGCATGGGGGAACTTCCACCAACCATATGCTCAGAAAACTTTCAGGGAATACTGCAAAGAAATGTGGTGGTACTCAAAAGAAAAAGCGACTTGAGAAGAGAAATGACTCTGAAGAACTGTGATGTTGAAAACCAAAAAGCTACTTTCATGCTAATCCTATTTCTGTTCCCATCAGGTACCTGATCCCGACCCTGGACCGATCCCATGCTGGCCACTACCGATGTATCGTCAGAAACCGAGTGGGCGCCATCATGCAGTGTAGCACCGAGGTTCAGGTCGCATGTAAGTCATTCCAAAGATGACTCACCGTGAATGGATTGGTTTTATAATATAGTTTTCAGCAAACAGATGCCCCCCGTCCAACGACTTTTACCACAAACTCTTTGTCTCCTTTTTGTCCTACAGATATGAGTGGCTTTGTGGAGGGTGAGAGGTCTCAAACTGTGTCTCAAGGGGAAGGCGCTCTCATCCAGGCCCCCCGCATCCTCAGCTTCCCGAAGCCACAGATCACCTGGTTCAGAGACGGGCGGAAGATTCCTTCAAGCAGCCGCATGTAAGTCTTACCTTGGAGCGAAAGTGGCATGTGCTCTTTTTTTTGTGTGTTAGAATCCTTGAGTTGTAGGTGAATGTGCCACTTTTTGCACTTCAGAAAGGAAGAAGAAGAAGTTCAATACCACTCTCAGATTTCTCTCCATTCCCCCTCCCGCCCTGCACACACACACACCGGGAGTGAAGTTGAGCAGAATAGTTGATGAGGCGATGTTGGTGCAGGCTCCATGTTCATCACTGAATCACCTCTCCGTGATGAAGACGGTTATTATATCACCCCTATTGACTGTGCAGGCGGAATGATTGAAGGGTAAAGATAAAGCAGGCAGCAGGGGAGCCAATTAGACAAAATTGGACAAAAGGCCTCAATTGATGATAGGTTTGAGTGACAGCGCTCACCCCGGGCGTGAAGGGTAGGGGGGGGCGGGGGGGTCGGGAAGTGATGTCGGAATGCATATGTTTCAGCAATCTTCGTTGTGTCATTTAAACATCTTTCAAATAAGCGGAAGACTGGAGAATGTTTTCTTTAATTGCTGTGACTCAGCTCTTTGGTTCGCTCCTAATGAATTCATGACATCACCCCAACTTATGTGAATCATAAGCAAGGCCGGTAATGAAACATCCTTACAAACTTCAACTCATATATTCGTCTATTATAGAGGATTTGATTATTTTATTCTACGCTCGACGCTTAACCGTTTTAATTGCGTTTCCATCAGAACGATACTCGGAAGTTAGTATTTTAGCCGGACTAAATGGGTGACGTCACTGACACGAACACTTTGATAATATCACATAGAAATTCTGAAGCACCAGGAAACACAAAAGAACAAAGATATGATTAACGTCACCAGCATAGAACTGTGTCTCAAATCACATACTTGCTTGCTTAAACTTTTTTTAGTGCATTAGTGCGTCTCAATTCTTAGTATGCGAAATGTAGTGCGCCATGCACACTAAATTGTCGTACTACAACACCCACAAAACTGAGTGTGGATCGATGGACACTTTCTATCCTATATGGCCGCCATCTTAGTGACGTAGACGTTGTAAACAAAAGTTACGTCACTAGTGTCAGTGCATTTTTAGGTGCATTTTCAGCCAGTAGTAGGAGGATGACACGTCTTCGGTGCTGTTACCGGCGTAAATATCTTGCAAATATTTCCTTTCTCGTATTTCTTGATCGTAACTTGCAAAACTGCTGCCAGCAGGTTTTCCTATAGCTGGTTGAAATCATCGTTAAATAGTAGTAGAAGAAGAAGGTGTCGCGTCATTTCCGGTTAGTGGTAGCGGCAGTGTGATTGATTTGAGACATACTGTTGAGAATTTGCGTACTAGTTAGTACGTACACTATCCTGATGCACACTAACCGCCAGTGCACCAAGAGAAGTATTCGATTTGAGACACAGCATTGTTTTCTACACATTTGGACTCAAAATGCTGGAACTGACAGGCTAATAAGCAGGTGGCAGGTGATTGAATGAATAGTTACAGCTGTATGTCGCTACCTGTCAAACAAAATGGATTCACTGAAGAGTTATCATTACAACTCCCAACACAAGAAGCAAACATGGCGTTTGTATGATAGTAGATTGTAGGGTTGGTAGACGTGAGAATGGCATGTTGGATCTGAAAAGTTCCAGTGGGAATTGGAAGGAGCCAACCTTAATGAAAAGGTTCACCAAGTCCTCCAGTGTTGTCTGAAATCGCACACATCTCTATAAGTGCACTGCTTTACAGTACACTTACTTGTGCAGTGCTCAAATTTCGACAAGGAAGTACCGACTCAAATCAAACACCCCTGGGCTGTGTCTCAAATTGCGCACTTCTGCACTTACACTTAATATTTTCAGTACACAAGTGTGTCTACATTGAGCAGTGTGCGAAAATGTTATGCGGCCATGAAATTGAGTGTGGATCGATGGACACTTTCCAACCTTAAAGTAGTGATGTGGATGACGCTAAAAGGAAGCTACGTCACTGACAAGGCGTCCTTGGAGAAGATACCGGCGTAAATGTCTTGAGAAAACATGAATTTTAAAACAAAAGTGTCTAGCAGGGCCAGTGGAAACATAACACAAACCCCAAACTTTTTCCTGTGAGGGCCAAAAAAAAGGCAATATATTTTTATTAAGCTCCTCAAAAAATGTAAATGTCATGCACTGTATATGAGGAAAAAAAATCAAAATGTGTCTGGTACTGTTCAGGAGGCAAGGCCAAATGTGGGGGTATATCTGGGCCATATCCTATTTCGTTCCTGATTTGACCCCACCTTTTTTACTTCTGCCTTGACTCGTCGAGACACTATGCCATCCTTTGCTTCGCCCCACAAACAATCAGGTGCGCCTGTGAAGGCCATTACAAGGAGTTAAATCTCCGTCATACGCCAGGTTTCTCCACTCAGCCCTAATAGAAGTAGTCAGTCCACGGCCGGTTGAGAAACCACCTCCTCATCTATTATTCAGCGGGAAGTGAAGAGCGCCATGTCCAAAACTGACATGAAGACTTTTACCTTGAGTTGCTTGTCAGAAGAATGATTCACTACAGGTATTAAAAGGGGGAAATCGCTCTCGGAGAGAAATTAGGATGAAACCACAACTGCTCCGTGAGAGCAAAGTCTAGTTGCTATTCAGCTCAGCAATCAGAAGTAAAGCTCGGACGCGGCGTTCAGTGACAATGAGCGGCACTGACAGGACACTCTGCATGTAGCGCTTGTTTGCTCGCTTTGTGTCAGGACGCATTGATATTCACAGGCGAGTGTGTGCGTTTTCGGAGATTGTGTACGTGCGAGTGTTTGTTGGTGCGGAGAGAGCCACAGCTCCTAATTGTCCAGGATTGTGTCTGTTTATCCGGCTCGGATCAGGCGGATGCTGTCAGATACAGAGACTAATCTGACCGTGTGCTTAATGTCAGCTCCGGTTTAATGGGCCCCTCTCTCACATGCGCCAGCCCGCCAGACGAATCCCAATCCGGCCATTCACACTTTAGATGGACAGCTTTTCGATGGTGCAAGGGCAAATGAACGGTGTTTTCGAAGAGGTGTTTGCCTTTGCGAGCTAAGTACTCCCAGTTCAATTAAAGGCTCCATGATATGCTAAATATTCAGAATTAAATTATCTTGTTTCCTCCACAAAATCTGTCTTGTTGCATTCAAATGCTAAATATATATCTGTTGCACTACGTGATATCATAAAGATCTTTTGGCTGATACTTTTATTTTCATATTAAAACATGTTCTTTTCTATATCAGCAAATAAATGTGGTTGCAAATCCAATTTTGCCTAAACTTCCGAGATCGCAATCTTTTTAAAATATTACACAAGTTGGACATCGTCATCTTTTCTACACTGCGACCATTTTAATGTGTATGCGGTTCAGCTGGGTTCAAAGAGAGAGAGGTGCAGGAGAAGGAGAGAAATACCGTGAAACAAAAACCTAGGGAAGAGTTGGGTTTTGGCTCTTTAGGCTTTCTACTTGTAAGTAAGCAAGTAATAGTTATTTCTAGAGCGCCTTTTTTACTTGTGTACACCTTAACTCTGTCATTCCACTGTCCTTATAGAATGTTATTGTCGAATTCTAGGAACTTTAAAGACAATAAGATGCTTCCGACATCATGTCACTGACTCTTAGAAGATAAAAAGTTCTGAATTGTGAAGTTAAAACTAGCAACATTTTAACTGCAAGACGCCTGCTGGACCCACAAACCAACACACACCTTTTTTGACATCCAAAAAGATGACTAAAACTCTTATAAGGGTCAAATGGTTGAGTTTTCCACAAATAACTTTTGTTTCAAAAGTTTTATGTACAGTATAGCCGAGCCGGAGAAATGTGTTTGTGTCCTGCTTCTCCTGCATCATTTCTCCCAAAGGGTTTTCCTTTTTTTCCGGCAAAAGTACGACTAATTACTTATATACATCTTGGTGCTCCTTTTTTGTTGCGTGGGTTTGTGTGTGTTGGGACTGATTCGGACGTGAGCACAGGTTTACTTGGGATCTCTATTTAATGAGCAGCCAAATCTGTTGCCACCACTTGATTTCCCAGCGCTCAACGCTAACTTGAGCGGTTAGTGTCTTTATTAGCGTGAGGTTAATTAAGTGTCCTGGGAGGGGGATGCAAGTTGGTTCTGCTACTTTGGAAGTTGTCAAACTGAGACGTGTGTTTGTGTATTTCCCAGCGCCATCACCCTGGACTACACCCTAGTCATCCTGTCCACCGTGGCCCCGGACGCCGGTCGCTACTACGCCCAGGCCGTCAACGACAAGAATGGAGAGAACAAAACAAGCCAACCTGTGATTCTCACGGTGGAGAGTAAGTAAACATCGTACTCTCAAGGTACCATACGACGGCATGAGGTGAATAAAGTTGGTAGCTACTTTGAATGTAGCTTAGCATAGGCTAATGCTAAACATCCATTAGCAAAACAGCAGGAGGGATTTATGTACATTGTAATAATGGATAGTTGGAGTTTAAGGTCTAAAATTGTGCAGACCAGTTGTGAATTCTCCAAATTGAAACTTATTATTGAGTATAATTTGGGGTTACTAGTGTAGGGTCTACTTTTACCGGGACATGTCCTCTTTTGGGGGGTTGTCCGGCTCAACTTTGTGATTATTGATCAGCATCCCAAGGTGGTCTGGTTGGGTGTCTTTTTGGTAATTAAGAATATGGGTTTAACTACGTAAGAAACGCAAAGAGAAAATCCTCAACCCAACCCGTAAACCCTCAAAATTTAGGGAAGAATTTACCCCACACAGTAGTGTCCTCATTTTGAGGATTCAGAATATGGATTTAACCAAGTAAGAAACCCAGAGAAAGCCCTCGATCTGACTCAAAAAGCCTCCCAAATTGTGTTGAAGACTTCCTTCTGCATAGTAGTGTCCTGATTTTGTTAATTTAGAATATGGTAATCCTTTTTTTTTAAACTTTTTGTTAGTCTTTAAAAAACATTGTCTTCCGTCTTCCACTGATTTTTTTCGAAGTCAGGTCAATGAGGCCCAGACTTTCATCTCCCTGGCTACTTATTCTACCCCTAATCCCTTCCCCTTCGTCTACACCTAAAAGGAGAGGGTCAAGGGCTAGGGGGTATTAATATCCGACTTAGAAATGGAACAGCCCTATACTTGCTACGTCGTCAGTCGTTGTTTCTGACTGAAGTCTCTTTAGCAAGTCCTGGTTCCTGAGCCTCTCTTCTAGAAAACAGGTGCAAACATTTGTCATTGCAAATTATGTAAATTATGTAGCGCAAAGTTACACCAAACAAAAGGTTATACAACTAGAACTGTAATTTATCTTTACTCATAACTTTATTCTTTGCAGCACGTTTTTTTTCCCCCCATCAATGTTTGACGTTCCTTTTGCACAAAATGTATTCCATTTTTTCCCTTCCAAGTAGATTTAAGTAATCTTTATTTACTGTGAGCACATACAGTCTTATGCCGAAACATTCTTTCAAGTTTTTTTCAGAGAAACCAAGATGTATTTGTCCTGTACGCCTCTCATGTTGTACTGTGTTAAGTGTCTAATCTTAAAGGGATTCAAGTAAAACACCAATATGCACTACAGAGCTCCCTTGAACACAGTTCCGGTTCCTCCCACGTCGCACCTTTATCCGTCAAATAAAGTGGAATACTACCAATTACTTGCCGTCTATGCAGAAGCCCTTTTGTTCTCTCACCTATGGCTCCTGCCGTAAATTACTGTGACTTTGCGCTCCACTTTGACCGACTACATGTACGGAACCATAAACCAGACCTCCGGTGCAATTGCTTCCCACAAAAGGCAGATTTAATAAGATGAGACTGCGATACGTGAAGGGAATAATCAAAGGAACAGCTATGCGAACTCTCACGGTGGAAAGGGCTCTCTCGCACACGGGGCGAGCTTTGCACGCAAGATCATTAGCTCCGCTCTCGACTTGGTGGTTCAAGTAAATACCATATGACAGTGTCTTTCGTCTGATTAGCATTAGCGGCTAATTGGAGGCTCTGTGGAATCAGTGGAGTTGAAGATGATATTTCACAGCGTTTGTGGGAGTAGATAAAACGCCTACACAATCTCTGCCTATGCATCAGTATGTTAAAGCTAGAAAACATTACGCCTGTTTTCTTTGACACGTTTTTTCATTAGAGAAACTCAACTTTGTTTATAGCAAATATGTGCTAGCTTACCTTAATCATAGAGGTGTGCAACAATCTTGGAAATATACAATCCGAGGCAAGACGCGGATTTCGGCCGGGCTGATTATGATTAAAAAAAAGTGTTTGCTCACTTTAACGTGGTTCAATTTGTGTGTGTTGTTATGTTTACACAACAGGGAATGCTATTGGCTCAACGACTATTTAGGGTATAAGTTCTAAGACGTGAATTACTTAATGAATAGGGTGCCGCTACTTCGCTAATTTTCACTTTTTCGCAAACTTTACCCCTGTGATTAAAGAGAAAACACTGTATACGCTAACTTTTTAGCTCTGTAACAATCTGTAACAATATTGAAATTAGTCTTTAAGACACAAAACCGACTGCCTAAAAGTTTATTTTTTCATACTTGCGTGCGTGACTTCAGGTCTTTTGGCAGCCCACCTCAAGTGGACACTCCATGAACTGCGGCTTCTTGCACTTCGGAATTAACTTCACCCACTAATCCCGGGTGTTTCCCCTTTTGTGCGACATTTTTTAACGTGATAACCTAAAGAGTAAATGTGTGAGTTGGCCAAATTCTATCGATAGGCTACGTATCACGATATAGGGACAAAGATACAATATATTGTGATACTGTAGTAACAAGGATATATTTGTAGTATTGTCAAGTACTTGACTCTGGTGTTGCCGAATTTACAGACCACATGACTCTTGACAAAGTCGTAACTGCTTTTATTTGTTTTGAAACCAAAATATGTCCAAAAATCAGCTTTAAAAAATGCTGCTGGAGTCAACCGTATCCTCTCGTCCTCAGTCATTGCCAGGGTGTCGCGTAACGGCTGCTGTAACAGAGCTCTCTCTCTCTTTTGAAAATGAAGTGAAAAAATAATGGAAAATGAGGCATTTTATTCTCTTATGTTGCTCGAATAAAATGTACTTAATCATTTATGTCTCAAAGAACAAACGCTCGGCGGAAAATCGTTCCGCTTTTCTAATAAACTGCTGTTGATTCAAGATGCGAGTCACTGCCCTCTGTTGGGAGCCAACATCTCGGAGTATCAGTGGACCCGACCTCGCCTGTTTACACGCCCGCATTATGCATCTGACAGTCAATAAGCGTTTGGTTGTTTATGTAGGAAAATAATCAAACATACACCAAAGGGAGTGAAGGAGTCAAAGCTGCAAGTCTCAGTGGGGAAAAAAATGTCTTTTGTTTTCTTGTAATTCACTTGTTTGTTGATAATGTATGTGAACAAGTCTGTGTGTTTGTTTATTATAACTTTGCCCTGCGACTCAAAATGTCATTTCTTTTAATAAAGAACTAGATGCAAAGAGTTTATAAACAGCTTTTCTACAGTTATTTTTTTTAAAAGTCTTGAAGTTTTTGACTTAAAAGTGGACACATCTTTCTAGTGAATCATTTATATATGATGTTTGATTTGGAAATTATGCCGCGAGTGACCTTGGCAACTCCTCAGCCTCCTCGACTTATTCGACTTGACTTTTCCGACTTCTTCTCCTCCTCTTCTTTCAAGTGATCGATCAGCTCTGCTCCTCCTTCTGTCTCCTCCACTTTAAGTCGTGGAAGAGATTCACCAAACAAACTCTGCTCTTAATCTTATTAGAGAGGCTGCGAAAAATACACCGGGAGACGATATTTAGTTGAATTTCTCTCTTTTCTCAAGACAAAATTGAAAGAATATAATGACAAAGATCAGATAATCAAGTAATGGCAACGTTAAAGAAAAAGTATGGAATCATTATTAACATATATTTATAGATATTAATAAAAACCGTTATCTATATATACCGTAAGTTTATATATTATGCAGATAAGCTTCATTTAAGAATTCAGTGTTTTTGCTGTGAGGGAATAAAAAGAAAACAGGCTGATTGTGTTAGATTGTGTTAGACGTTTTATTTTTGTTTAATGTTGGAGACTCAGCAGCTATTTGTGTTTTTGTCTTTTTCAGTTTTGAGTAAAAGACTTGATTAATGAAAGTATTTCTTTAACTGAAAATACACTTTCAGACTCAAGTGGAATTATTGATACTGTTTTCAGAGATTGTTTTGCCAAAAGATTATGAAAATGCTTTTGCTCATATTTATATTGTTTGCAGTCATATTAGTACAACTCTTTTTTACTATTAATTTAATCAAATTTTGTAAGGAAATTGTAACATTTCTGCCGTCATCACAGGGACAAATCGTGCTCCTTTATTACAAAACTGTTGTGTTGAAACAGTGTCATGTTGTTAAGAGGTCAGTAGGTGGCGCCATCAGTTTAGAAATGTTCAAAAAATAAGGAAAATGGTGCCGCCACCTAGTGGACTGTGAAAATAATGACACTGCTTCATGAAGCTTCATCAGACCATCACTAGTTGTTAATAATAATAATAATTATTATTATTATAATAATTAAGATAACACAAAAAACTTGTAATTGAGATTATTTATGACTGAGAAATCTGAAATATATTTTTTTTATAATGCAGTATTATTATTTACATTACCGTATTTTCCAGACTATAAGTCGCCGTTTTTTTCATAGTTTGGCC
Organism: Callionymus lyra; assembly: GCF_982586985.1. Lineage (NCBI taxonomy): Eukaryota > Metazoa > Chordata > Actinopteri > Syngnathiformes > Callionymidae > Callionymus > Callionymus lyra. The sequence goes on along the minus strand of NC_141832.1, from coordinate 15,907,866 downwards.
GGGGGTGCGACTTATACTCTGGAGCGACTTATGTGTGAAATTATTAACACATTATTACCGGTATATCATTTCACGTGTTATTTTCACACTAAACCACAAGAGGGCGCTCTAGGCCTGTGTTGATAATTTCGACGTAGAAGAGGAAGCGCCGCATCTTCTACCTCCGGAGTTAGCGGAGTTGTTTAAAAGTGACAAAGAGGATGAAGATTTCATTGGATTTTAGTTATTTGGAGTTACACGGATGGTTTAGTAAACTTCTTAGTTATTTATGCTATAGTTATCTGAATAACTCTTAATATGTTATGTTAACATACCAGGTACGTTCTCAGTTGTGTAACGTAAGCATACAATTATTCATCCCGTTGTTGCCTCTATTCTAATTTTATTTTAAATTGCCTTTCAAGGTGACATGTCTGTTCTTGGATTTTATCAAATAAATTTCCCCCCAAAAATGCGACTTATACTCCAGTGCGACTTATATATGTTTTTTCCTTCTTTATTATGCATTTCATGGCTGGTGCGACTTATAGTCCGGAAAATACGGTATAAAAAAAATAGGGAAAACAGAAAAACAGAACTGCTTCTTTAAATCTGAGTTTATCCTTAAATATTTGTATTTATTTATTTGCATCTATTTTTCTTGAATACATAAATACATATTTTAATATATATATTTTTTCCAGGGGTCTTATTTTTTTAATTTTTGTCCTGTTTATAAAATAAAAAAATAGATCAATCAATATAAAAATCAATATAAAATCAATCAGACAATCCTAATTCACACAAGAAAAAATGGATTGCATGAACCGACAAAACACAGCAAATATTTTTTTCGACGTTCTATAAATATAAATAGTATTATTTTGTCCAACCTCTTACAAGAGGTGAGTGAATAAAACTTTGTGTTTCTTATTACTAAAGTAATACATCAAAGGTTGTAATAACATTTTCAAGTTTGGAACTGAAACAAGATCGGTTAAATATAAAGTTCACCGTGTCAACAGAGCCTTTGAAACAAGCATCAGGTAAACAACAACAACAACAACAGAAAGATTATCGGGGGGGGGGTTTATTAACGGAGCCTCTTAACCGACGGCACTAAACTCCACTGATGAACCGCCGACTCTCATTGGCCGACACACGTGTGCGAACGCAACCACAGTCGCACTCAATCACTCCGGCACGTGGAAGCGCTCGGGCCGGCGCTGGTTCTCGGGGGAGGTGGCGGAAAATGAGATCAGATTCAGGGAGAGATCACTGATTGAGGGCAGTGAATCGATGGTTGGCTGGAGGCTCAGAGAAACCTGTGAGTGATGGCGCTGCATTTAATCGCCTTTTGTGTTTGTCTCAATTATGCTACATAATGGCTTCTAACACCTTGGATAACGGTGCGGCCAGTAAATGCAGGAGAGAGGAAAAAAAAAGAAAAAAAGGGGGGGTGGGATCTAAAGTAAAGACAGGGATGTTAATGGTGGGATAATAGCAATGCTCGGGCCCCGGCGCCGCCGCTGATGATGATGCTGACATGTTGTCGGACCCGTGTACGGATCCGAGCTCTAAAGTGGTCGTGGCAGGAGCTAAAGCAGGATCTTGTTCGGCGCCGGGACGGACGTGTTGTTTCCACTCATGCAACTGAGTTAGCGCGACATTAGTGCATAATGTACTTTTTTTAAATTTAATCCCCAACCCTTTTTTTTTGCACCACAGTGTTCATGGCTACGTTTAAAATGGTCTTAATGCAGAATTAAGATTTGTTTCTTTTGTTTGGCTTTTCACATTACAGTGTATTAAATATTTGTTGAATAAATATTTCTTTATTACGTAATGAAAAAATATAATAACATATTATTCATATAATATTTAAGCAAAAATGATTCCTAAAAACGATTTTTTTTAAAAAAAATAAAGATCATATTCAAAGTATTGTGTTTTTATATTTTAAGCCATAATTATTTTTAACAGGATTCAAAAAAATACTTGTAAAAGCATTAAAAAATCTAAGTTTATCTTATCTAAGTTTCATTTTTTTCATGACTTGGATTCTTAAAAAAGGTCAATTAAAAACTAAATATAAATTTATATATTATATATTTATATTAAATAAATATCAAAATCCCCCCAAAAAATTTGAAAAAGTTTGTAAATTATTACATTGTATTTTTAGCCATATATTTTTTTTTTTAAACGTGTAAAGCCTAGATTAAAAAAATAATAATAATCAAATATATTGGCACTAGCATGATATGAATAATTATTTAGAATTTTATCCTACATTTCAAAAATAATTTTAAGGTAATTTATTGAACTCTTTACACTGTCATTACAGTACTTTAAAAAACTTTTTTGAGCATAAAGTTCTTCACTACCTAAAACCCTACTCCAGATTCATAATAATAATAATAATAATCTCTATTTATATAGCATGAAGCACGTGAAGCTTCATGAAACAGTGTCATGTTGTTTAGAGGTCAGTAGGTGGCGCCATCAGTTTAAACATGATGTTTCATTAGAACAGTTGTTCAAAACAAAGGAAAAATAGTGCAGAGACCGCCATCTAGTGGACTCTGAAAATAATGACACTGCTTCATGAAGCTTCATCAGACCATCACTAGTACTAGATTTCATTGACTTAGTAGATCAGAACCATCATTTAAAACCGTATAGTGCCATCAAATCAACAAAATTCACCTGTCGTTCATCTATTTGCTTTGTGTTGTAGATGTCGGAGGCCCCGCGGACCCCATCGCGCCATCGATTATCGTCTCCCCGAGAAACACCAGCGTCACCGTGGGCAGGAACGAGGCCGTCATGGAGTGCGTCGCCAACGCGAGGTACTTCCTGCGCCGGTTCTTGCTTGTTATTGAAATGAATCGGAAAATCTTTTGTCTGAACATGACAGATCGGTTTGTACGGGCTCTTATTTTCGTAATGAAGCGATGTTCTTCTTCGTCTCCATTCAAGGCTTTACCCTCCCCCCCCCCCCGTGTCTCACGCCGTCTCACTTCTGAGATCCCGACTATTATCTTCGATTCAAAGAACTCCTCAGAATGACAGATGTATCCCATCGCTCCTTCACTGCCTTGTAACCTTGAAACAGAATCTGAATCTGTATTAAACACCGCCCTCCCCCCCCCCCCCAAAAACCTCCCTCGTTTTTTTTTTTCATCTCTTTCTTTGTCTCAGGCCGCTCGTCAAGATGAGCATCACGTGGAGGAAAGATGGAGTCGTCATCAATACGGGGATCCGGGATTTCGGGCGACGGTTGGTGATCAGCCTGCCGGCGGTCAGCGACAGCGGCTACTACGAGTGCGAGGCGTCGCTCCGCAGTAGCAGCGTCCCGTCGGTCACTGCCGGCGCCTTCCTTCACGTCCTGGGTAAGGAAATCCAACATCAATTACATTGTCGTCAGTGATGGTCTGATGAAGCTTCATGAAGCAGTGTCATTATTTTCAGAGTCCACTAGATGGCGGTGTCTGGACTATTTTCCTTTTGTTTTGGACAATTGTTGTTTCATGAAGGTTCATTGAAGCTACTTCACTTTGCTGGATCGGTTTTCTGTTTTTGTATGTTTTCCCTGCACTGTTTTTCTTGTTATAATCTTGATCTTTAAAGTGTATACTTTATTGAGTATTGTTTTGTTTGTTTAAGCGCTTTGTGACCCTGGTCTGGAAAAGCGCTATATAAATAAATATTACTTACTTACTTACTTACTTATATATACGAACGTCATATTGCAGTTACACCATTCCAACAATAGGGGTTGCCAGAAACTACGTTTTTAATATTATGTACTGGGGCTTTAAGAAAAAATGTTTTTTTTTAAATTAAAATAAGATATTTATTCTTTCCGTATTTAGGGAATTTGAGTAGAGATACCTCATAATAATCAAAAAAAATAAATGAAAAAGGACCTTTACTTTTACAACATTTATTATAAAGTTTGTCATCATTAATTTAGTTATTGTTTATTGTATACAAGTTATGTGAATGGTATCAGCAATTTAAATAAATGATATAAAGTTAAAAAAACAAACTTTAATTCAACAATAAACACAATGTTGATCTGAAGCTCATTTAATAAAATAGAAAAAGTAGTTATAAAAATTTCAAATAATTAACTTAATATCAAAGTTCTCTTTATTTTAAGTTTAAATGCAGTGTATTGAATAACATTGACAAAACTGTTGTTAAATAGATTTGAATTTGTAGTGAGAAAATGTCATTAACATAAGAAAAAAATATTCATAAAAGCAATTTTGAAAAAGTTGAAAGAATAACAAACGGGCAAAGTATTTTATTTTTATATGTTTAGCTTACTTTGTTTTTACATGATTATAAATACATGCGAAAGCATAAAAACACATCTTATTTTCATGTTTTGACATTCATTATTAAAAATAAACTAACATTTCAACTTTAAAAATGATACGTATGTATATATATAATATAATTATGTATATATATATATATATATATATAATAAATATAACTGGCAAAAGCATTTTAGAGTTTGAAGCACATTTAAAACTAAATTCTATGATAACTTATTGAACTATTTATGATCTAATTTTAGTAGATTTAAAAATATTTTTTTAAGCACAATTAAATTAAAGAAAATGTGTTTTATCAGAGGTTTATCTGACTTTCATTTAACATATCTTCATTATAATGTGACAAATGCTACTTTTGTGTTACTATTGTTTTTAAGATCAGTTTTAAGGACAACATTTGTTTATAATCGGTCAACAACGATGCTAACGCTAATGCTAACGCCCGTCCGCCATGTTGAAACAGAGCATCCCGTGTTCGTCAAAGAGCCGCCGACTCACATCACCGCGGAGATGGAGAAAGTGGTGGACATTCCCTGTCAGGCGAGAGGTCAGCGCTTCTTCTGAGTTTTCTCAAAGACACCATGAAATACAGAATAAAAAATAAATAAACTCGAATGCGACATAAGACAGAAACCGATTCCCCTTCCTTCTCCGCAGGAACTCCGCAGCCGGACATCGTGTGGTACAAAGACGCGGCGCCCATCAGCCCGGTGAAGATCCCGCGCTACAAAGTCCTGGTGGGGGGCAGCCTCCAGATCAACGGTCTTCTTCCCGACGACACCGGCATGTTCCAGTGCTTCGCCCGCAACCTGGCCGGCGAGATCCAGACCAACACCTACCTGGCTGTGACCAGTACGTATTTTTTTAATTTAATTTCTGGTCGTCCATCTTTTGTCGCCCCGGGAGATGAAGTTATCGGCTATTTTTTGAGTGAGACGAATAGAGAGACGGAGGCGCTTTGTCAGGGCCGCCTCGGTGAATGAGACCTGACAGATCCCCCCCCCAACACCATCGCCATCCTAGTTGCTTTATCAGGGGGGGGGGGCGGGGTCCGTCTCCGACCGCCGTTATCATCTGTGTTCCGTCTGATGTGTTGTTCCTCTCCAGGTATCGCTCCTAATATCACGGCCGGCCCGACCGACAGCGCCGTAATTGACGGCATGTCAATCATCCTGCACTGCGAGACCTCCGGGGCCCCCAGGCCGGCCATCACCTGGCAAAAAGGTACGTGGGTCAACAGCACGAAGCAATGCCGGGGTCGTTATGCAGCTATTTTTGTTTTATAACTTGGATGAAGAAAAAAAAAAAAAAAAATCCTCCTCGCCGCTGCCGCCGCTCTCAGCGCTGATTATCCTGACCATCAATCACGGTCGCCCCTGCAGGTGAGCGTGTTCTGGCCAGCGGTTCCGTCCAGCAGCCCAGATTCACGCTGCTGGAGTCCGGCAGCTTGTTAATCAGCCCCTCCCACCTGTCGGACGCCGGCACCTACACGTGCATGGCCAGCAACTCACGCGGCATCGACGAGGCCTCGGCCGACCTGGTCGTCTGGGGTAAGAGGCGGTGAAACGCCGACCGCGAACAATTTACGAACATTTTAAACTCTGTATAAATTCAAAAAATACTTGTATATGATTAAAAAAGGTGTACTCTTCATTGAACACTGCAATGAAATGATGATTATTATCATATAATATTAGAAGATAGAGTTCACAACCGAATCAGGTATTCATTTCAAATAATAAGTAAAATAATGAAGCTTTTTTGTTAGGAAAATGAGATGAAAGAATCAATTTAAATCTTGAAAACTTGAATACATTTGACCCAAAAGGTAAGAAATGATGTATTTAATATGATTATAAAGGATTTGTTTGATTAAAATGTCAGTATTTTTAAAAGTTTAACTGGGATTTTATTCATACTCTAAGTGATATAAGTTGATTTATATTAAATGTATATACATATTTACATGTTTGTTATAATTTATCAAACATGTAAGTATGCTTGGAGTCTAGAACAAAGTTTTTGGATTTGAAGCTTCTATTAAAAAGTAATCAACGCAATGTTGAAGACGACAGACGTCCATTGTCGATGAATTGGAACCCCTCTTTTAAACATCCCCATCTAATTACTCACACCAACTTTTTCAGAAATGTAAAAATAAAACCTGTTTTCGGATAATCCTCCTCAAAGGCGACTTCCCGTTCCAGTGATGGAAATAAGAATACTTAAAGTTGTCTGACACTGGTTGTTAATTGGCCTGTCAGATGTGTTTCTAACACTGTTAATTAAATCTGCTTCCTGTCCCTTATATGTGGGAAAACAGTGCAACTTGCAAGCTGCTACTGCAAAAAAAAAAAGAAAAAAAAGACATAAATAAAGAGACATCCTCTTTAAAATTCATGAGTTGTTTACTTGCGGGAAAAGCTCCGCCCGTGTGAAATAGTGCATGATTCAGCCTGATTCTGAGGGACGTTGAGTGAAAGCGGAGAGTCCAGGAGTTCAATCTGCTGTTCAAAGTCAGACTCATGAAGTGAAACCTGTGTGTGTGTGTGTGTGTGTGTGTGATTGTGTGTGTGTTCCAACAGCACGCACACGCATCACCAAGCCGCCACAAGACCAGAGCGTCATCAAAGGGACTAAGGCGGTCATGACATGTGGCGTGACTCACGACCCCAGCGTCACCATCAGGTAATTACGCTCGTATGAACCTGCTTCATGGAGTCTTTGACTTTTTTCTTCCTTAAGTTCTTCTCACTTCTTTTTTGTCGGTGAGTCGAGTAGCTTTTGGGGGGTTTCTTTGTGTTGCATCTCAAACTCTGACTGAATTTAGAATTCGAATCACCCACTTTTTAAAAAATATGTAAGTAAGTAGCGCTTACTGTAGCGCTTTTCCAGACCAGGGTCACAAAGCGCTTTAACAATGTTAGAATTATCTTATTTTTCTATTTGCATTGCTCTCTTTTTCTCATCTAAGTCCAACCTTAATTCATTCCCAATATTTTTGGTTCTCTTTAAAAGTATTTTATTATTATTTATATCAGAGATTTACCAGTTTGGAAGAATCATTTTTTAAATTTAATTTTAATTTAATTTAATTAAGTTTTGTTTTGTTTTGTTTTATATCATTGCAGACAATTACTAGTTTAAAAAAACATGACTTTTATTAACTTTTTTTAATCGATTGCTTAATTATAATACCTTTAGTAATTAAATAAATATATAATTTTCTTTTCTCTCTCTCCTTCTATCTTTTTTTTTCCCAATCCCTTCATTATTTATATTTTTTACAATTATTATTTGCCTGATCGTATGCAGTTTGTGAATATGTTATTTTAATTTTTATTAATTTTTGCATTTTTATGTTGTTTTAGGCTTTTTCTGTGTATTGTATTTTTTCATCATAAAAATGTAATTTCTATTAATATATTTATATTTCTTTACAGAATTTTTACAAACATGTGTTTTCATGTTTGTTTATTTTTCGGTTTCTTGTGTTTGTGTTCATTAAATAATAGACATATATTTGTTTTCCAATTAGTTTTTTTGTAATATTATTGAATTATTTTACAAAATATAGAGATTATTTAACTTTTTCTCAGTATTTATTTAATTTCAATATTATTAATAATTTTGATTTAAATTTCAATGTCCTGATCAACATTCCTTTAAAACGCCTTCCACAAATAACCCCATTTTATTAAGTATCCCATAATTAAAACCTCTCCCACGGTGAAGAACGCATAGACAGAATTAATGCTATTTCTAATTAGGTTGAGAGAAATGTGCACGAGACCTTGTTATATTTACTCACCCACAGATAAGATCCTCTGGGAAGATCTTTAAAGCCGTTCGGAGTCAGACCGAGGAATTAGAACCACGGCTTCTCCTCAATCCGTCTGGAGCAGTTCTAGCTCCTTGTGTTCATACATCTGCCTCCGAGGGCGTGGAAAGATGTCTTCGGAGCCCGGTGATTAGAGCGTCTTGTCACCTGTGGGCCCCCCGACATTGATCAGATCTCGGGGTAAACAGTGGAATATGTAAACAGAGTAATAACTTGAGACAGCGCCTTTAATTAAACGCGGCGCCGAGAAGATTAGCTGGAGATACCGTCGTAATTAATCACGCCGGCTTCTCGGTGCATGTTGGGAGTTTGGGTCCATTTTGTGCGAGTCGGGGGTACGTGACGGGAAGCGATGTATGCATAAGCATGTGGCGACGCGGAGTGATGGCTTCCAAGATGACGATCGCCTTCGCACGGGGTGCGTTTCATCTATGTCAGTGACCCCCTCCTTTATTTTCGCCCCTCGCACAATGGCCATGGATTTGCTGTCACCGGGTACCTGTTTTTTTCCCCGTGTAAAAACCCGTGTTGCCCCCCCCCCCCCCCCCCCCGCCAGGTACGTGTGGGAGAAGACCGGCGCCGTGATTGACGTGAACGCCTCGCCCCGCCTGAGGCAGGACCCCGACGGGACCCTGCACATCTCCCAGACCTGGTCCGGGGACATCGGGACGTACACCTGCAGGGTGACCTCCGTGGGTGGCAACGACTCCCGCAGCGCCCACTTGCGAGTCAGGTCTGGATCATCGTCGCCTTATCTCCCCCGTCCCCCGTCCCCCGTCCCCCGTCCGAAAAATCTTTTTTGTTTTCGTCCCTGACATGATGGATGGCTGTTTGCTCCGCTGTTGTGGTTTATCGGTACAATCCCCTTTAATCCATCACATATTATCATATTGCCAATGCGCTCGCCTCCTTCAGGGCTTCTCCGACTTGTAACTGATTCGATTTTATTTCGCAACTTGTTGTTTGTGATTGTGCACATGCAGGCAGCTTCCTCATGCCCCCGAGAACCCCGTGGCACTGTTGAGCGCGGCGGAGAGGAGGGCCATTAACCTGACGTGGGCCCAGGCCTTCGACGGAAACAGCCCGCTGATCCGCTACATCATGGAGGTGTCGGAGAACAGTGAGTCATTAGGAAAAGCGGGGCGTCTTTTTTTTTTAATGGCTTGGGTCCTGATGATTTTTTTGGTCATGTTAACGTGTGATTACACTTCGGTATTAGCGCGAACGGCGCTGTCTGCACTGCGGTGTCAACAGATCGGATTTAACTCTTCTCCGCTTGAATCCTTAGTGTGAGCACAGCGGTTACCGGACTTGTCTCCCGAAGAAGACTCTTTTTAAATTAGTTCCCCAGAGTTTCACCAAAGAATAAAAGCGCCGTCATGGTGTTGTTGTCGTAGGTGCTAACTCCAGACCAGTAAGGGGGTTACATTTATCAGCTTCGACTTACTCCCTATACTGGGTTTCAAGGGGTTGGAGTCTATTCCGGCTACTTGGTGGAAGAAAAACCCTAGACAGATTCACGCAGGAACTGAAACCCAAATGGTCTTTTTTAAGAAACCAACCGCACTACAAAGTTCTTTGATCTACAACCGGTGCGGTTGTGGATTATCAGAACTTTGCTTCCTATTGAACCAGTGCGCGTTCATACGAATTTAACCCTCTTGTGGCCCCTGGGTCAAGGTGATCTGGTTGGCAAAAACAACCTTGCTCCTGAGGCAACACAAGGAATACCTCAAACACATTTGTTTTCGACTTTCAGCTCACCTTGATCCAGAGACAACACGAGGGATTCCAGAAAGACATTTAATTTTGGCCTCTGGGTCACTTTGACTCAGATGCAACACAAGGGATACCTCAAACACATTTGTTTTTGTTCTCCAGGTCACCTTGACCCAGAGGCAACACAAAGGATACCACAAACACATTTGATTTTGTCTTTCGGGTTACCTTGACCCAGAGACAACACAGGAGATACCTTAAACACATTTTTTTTCGGCCTCCGGGTCACCCTGACTCAGATGCAACACAAGGGATACATCAAACACATTTGATTTCGTTCTCTCGGTCACCTTGACCCAGGGACAAAACGAATGATACCTCAAACACATGTGAGTTTGTTCGCTGGGTCACCTTGACCCAGGGACAAAACAAGTGATACCTCAAACACATTTGTTTTCGACCACCGGGTCACCTCGACCCAGAGGCAACACAGGGGATACCTCAAACACATTTGATTTTGTTCTTCGGGTTACGTTGATCCAGAGACAACGCAAGGGATTCCAGAATCACATTTAGTTTCGGCCTCTGGGTCACCTTGACTCAGATGCAACAGAAGGGATACCTCAAACACATTTGATTTTGTTCTTCGGCTTCCGTTGATCCAGAGACAACGCAAGGGATTCCAGAATCACATTTAGTTTCGGCCTCTGTGTCACCTTGACTCAGATGCAACAGAAGGGATACCACAAACACATTTGATTTTGTTCTCTGGGTTACCTTGACCCAGAGGCAACACAAGGGGAGCTGGCGTTAAGGCTAAGACTACTTCCTGTTCCTTTTTATCAGCAGAAAATAGGACAAACCTAATGATGATGTCAAGTCACGCAAGATTGTTTGTCAGATTTGAACTACTTTTTTTTTTTTAGCATCTGAACTCACCAGCTCTTCCAAATCACGGGAAAAGGCGTCAGAATGAAAACAATTAGCAAACGTTCATCCTTCGGTGTCAATGTTGAAGCAACTAAAAGTAATAGTAAGAATAACTACACAACGTACAATAAACAAAAAGCGCTTTTCTGGTGAATAACTCGTGCAAAGTGAGAGGATGACAATTCATCAAAGAAAAGTGAATTAAGGAACGCCGATGGGATCTACTCTGGGGATAATTGTGTTTCAACGTGATATCTGGGACCTTGTTTGCAAAAATAAATGAGTTGTTTATTCGATCAATTGTAGCAATATTCGCGAGAACGAAAGAAGCCGTTCGATGGCAAGACAATAAGGTTGAATTGAAATTGGGACGAAAGCGTTTTGAAGAATGCAAATGGATTTTGCCGTTCAATTATCTCCCCCCCCCCCCATGTTTGTGTGTCTTCATTAGACGCTCCGTGGACGGTGCTGCTGGCGAACATTGAACCAGAATCCACGGGCGTAACCGTCGGCGGCCTCATCCCGGCGCGCTCCTATCAGTTCCGCCTGTGCGCCGTCAATGATGTCGGACGAGGACAGTTCAGCAAAGAGACTGACCGGTGGGTGCCGCGCACACGGGCTGTTCTAATAAATATTTAAATCCCGCCTGGCGTTTGGACGGCGAGGACTTCTGAGGGAAGCCGCCGCCGCCGCCCAAGGGAGAGCGAGTTATCGCAAAGAGTCGCATGAGAGTCGAATGAGAAAAAGTCACTTATCGAACCCATAAGAAAATCAAAGGTGTTAAATAAGAAAGCCTTTGAAAAAACCCGCATTGAAATCTACTGGCTACTGGTGTTTATCTCTGAAACCGCTGTTGCCACATGGGGGCCCACAGATCCTTTTTTTTTGCAAGTCTTGTGCTGTGTCTCAAATCGCATACTACTCTTAGTATGCGAGAAGTTAGTATGCATCAGTTTAGTGTACTAACTAGTACGCAAATTCTCCACAGATAGTACGTCTCAAATCAAACACTGCTGCTACACACTAACCGGAAATCACATGACAGCTTCTTCTTCTACTTCTATTTAATGATGTTGCAACCAGCTGTTTGAACGCTATCGACACCTGCTGGCAGCACGTTTTGCAAGTTTGGAAAAAGAAATAAAGCAAAAATATGAGAATCAAAATATTCGCAAGATATTTAAGCTGGTATCAGCAGCGAAGACGTGTTTATCCTCCTACTGCTGCTGAAAATGCACCTGTAAGTATATTAATATATATGCATTTATATATGACGTAACTTCCGTTTAAAACGTCATTAAGATGGCGGACGTTTAGGGTGGTTAGTGTCCATCGAACCATGCTCAGTTTTGTGGGCGTGTTAGTACGCCACTTTAGTGTGCATGGCGCACTAAATTTCGCATACTAAGAATTGAGACGCACTAACGCACTAAAAATACTAACTTTTAGTACGGTAGTATGCGATTTGAGACACAGCACTAGTCCTATGTGGCGACATTTGTTAAAAGGAATTGCAGAAAGACAAAAAAAAAAAATGTATTGGCCAAATGTATAGCACTACGTCGTCGGCGTACGGTTACAGAATCTGAATTACCTCAGGATGATTTAGTAATGCTTGTGAATTCTTTAGCCCTCAGGAACTTGAATTATCCAGTGGATGTTGAGCTTCTTTTCTGGATCAGGATTTCTTCAACTTGATACGCTTCAGCCTTTTCTCTCTATAAGACAAAAATATTTGGAAATCCCTGACACCTTCACTGACCTCGACAGTGATTCACAGTTGAACCTTGACTCAGTCCTGCGGATACACAACGGATCTTGGTACTTTTGAGTATTTCCTTTTCATTGCTACTTGCTTGCTTTATGTTGGAGCCAAACAACCACAGTTGTAGTCTTAATTCCTCCAGTACATTGTGTATCCGTATTATTATTATTCATAACAGGCTGGTTCAGGCTAAAGCTACCATGTTGACCCATGTCCCATGCTGTGTCTTAAATCGCATCAACATCTGTAAGTGCACTGCTTTACAGTAAACTGTAAGACTACTTGCGCAGTGCTCAAATTCCGACAGGGTAGTACTGTCTCAAATCAAATACTGCAACTACACACTTACCGGAAGTGACTCTGCAGCTTCTTCTTCTCCTACTTTTTAACGCTGATTGCAACCCTATCACCGACACTTTTTGTCGATCAAACAAGTAAATAAGTTGTGTTTCATTGTGTTAATATTGTTGTTGTATGAGTGTTTTCTCGAGACATTTACACCGTTATCTGCTCCGAAGACGCCGGTGACGTAGCTTCCGTTTAGCGTCCTCTACGTCGCTAAGATGGCGGCCGTTACGGGTGGAAAGTGTCCATCGATCCCCACTCATGTTTCTGCTCATTTGAGTGCAACAACTGAGTGCTCATTTTGGCACATTGCTCATTGGGACGCACTTGTACACTCAAAATATTAAGTGTTTTGGGACACACCCCCAAAGACTTAGCCTGTACCACTTACCGACCGAATCCACTGGATTGTTTCGCATGATTGTGCTCTCCTAGAAAAAGTGAAATCAACCGCAAAGCTGTAGTACGTATGATGAATACTTCACTCGGGTCCATTTTACTTTTCACGACAAGCTTTGTCGGAAAATCATAAGCAAACCAAACCATTTTTCCTGATTGAGCTAAAATTGGTCTTTGGTGAGGCTTGATGGGAGCCATGACCCCTTGAGCTTCATATTTTCCTCCCTTGAATACGGTAAAAAAAAAAAAGCCTCCATGACCAGCAGACAAATCGCTCTTCAGAATTCCTCTCTGCTCCTACACCTGACCTTGTCCACGCGAATCAGCTCAGTCCATTTTCTGCCGGAGCCGGAGCCCGGGTCCTCCCTTCCCTCTGAAAACGCCTCGCAATCCACCGCACACCTTTTTTCTTTTTTTTTTTTTAGCCTGGCTCCTGCTACCGACTGAGAATGCCCAGACAAGAGTGCACCGCAGGAGGGTGACCGCACATCAGCGAGAGCGTAGGGCTCTTCACAGGCTTCTCTCCGGCACACCTCTTTGATCCTAAAGACTCTGCTTTATCTCTTCTAAAGCAGCGCTCCAGTGTACTGGGAAGAAATCAAGATGTCATCTTAAATCGACTTAAGGGAGAAGTCGGGCCCGCATCCCCCTTTTCTTGTTCCTTTTATATCGTTCCGTCTCCTTATTGCGCCGCCCCGTTCTCACCCAGGTCTCTTTGATCCTCGACAGAAAGACGTCTCTCCGCGGACAGTTGTTCTAGTGATTCGGATCAAACCGGAGTTCGGGTTTTGTGTCACTTATAAGAAAAAGAATACAAAATGCAGACTTTAGTGTGATATGATGTGTGATGAAATGGAATGGAAATATCAAGAAATGGGTCATAATTAATGCATGGCTTTTTTTTAATATTTTTTTTTGTCTCACACATAATGGTGGCAGACTGACGCTGCCCGAAGAGCCCCCCAGCGCCCCGCCTCAGACCGTCATCGCAAGCGGTCGCACCAATCAGTCCATCATGATCCAATGGCAGCAGCCTCCGGAGAGTCATCAGAACGGTCCTCTCCAGGGCTACATCATCAGGTTCGGAGACCTCGAATACCCCACCTCCCCCCTTCTCGGCGATAGCTGCCCGTCTGGGTCATTTAGACGTTGATAATAAGTCTTATGTCGGCTCCTTCTCTTCCCCTCGATTTCACTTCATTCTCACTCTCCGCCACAATAGAATAATTGGCACCAATTAAAGTCTCACCCCCTCTTTTTTTTTTCATCTGTCATCAGTCTCTCTCGTCTGCCTCTTATGACTAACATGGTCGCTCCCGACTATATCGGTCGAACAGAACTCAAGGTCTTACATGGCTCTTTTTCTGTTGTGTTTGTCTATTGATTTTTTTTTGTTCCCCTTCCTTCTGCTGCTGCCAGGTACTGTCTCTCAGGGCTTCCGGTGGACTGTCAAATGAAAAACATCACCAACCCTGACCAAACAAGTTTGATCCTCGAAGACCTCATCATCTGGACAAACTATGAGATTGAAGTGGCGGCGTACAACGGGGCGGGCAGGGGCGTCTACAGCCACAAGGTGACGGAGTGGACGCTGCAAGGCGGTAAGGAGAACATGGAACACGCTCTTATTCAAATAGTTCCCTTTTATAAGTAAGTTCCGGTGAAGTTTCTTTTGCGGCTCAATTCTTTAAGTTAAAATGTTGCAAAAAACATTTTCTACTCACCCATGTCGACTAACTGGCGAGATTATTTTCACAGTAATCTGTTCCTTTTTAGAGTTATAGGAACAAATGTATGTTGATTTTTATGTAGCGACTGGGGCTCAGTTGTCTTTATCTTCGTCCAAAAAGACACTCAAAAACATCCAAATACTGTACCTCCATATTGCTCGTCTTTTAAGCTTTCGATTAGCAAACGCTGCTAGGCTGGCTGCTAGGCCAACAGCCTACACAAACAGCCAACCTTTAATTTTCTCAAAAAACGACAGTACGCCTTATAATACGGAGCGCCTTATATATTACCTGGTGGGTGACTTGTTTACAAACACTTTCATGACTCTGCGCCGACTGAGCCCGGGTGGGATTTACGACGCACGTCACATCATGGCGGACGTCTATGGAGTGATATTACAGCCACCGGTTTGAGCGAGTGTGTCTTTGTTGTTGTACTCAGTCATACACGTGCGTTCAACATGTCATACACGCGCGCTCTAGCTGTCATACACGTGCTCAACTTCTCTGCTACGCGCTCAACCTTTGTCTGCTCACAACACCAGTCTCGTGCGCTGCTACTTAAAGCCTTTTAAACATAATTTGAACATCGTTACCATGGGAGTGAACAGAGTTCTCAGAAAGCTTAATAAAGATTGACTTTATCTGACTGTTTTGTTGACATTCCCTTTAGCACAACTTTAACTAGTGGATGTAGGAACGCAACCCCAGTCAAACGTTTGACTGTATCTTTTATTCTATGCGCCTTATAATCCGGTGTGCCCTATTTATGAAAACAGTTCTAAAATAGGCCATTCAGTGAAGGTGCGCCTTATAATCCAGTGCGGAAAATACGGTATTCCAGAATATCGCAGACGGTCAGTATTGAAGTATTTGGATGTTTTTAAGTGTCTTTTTGAACGGAGAGGAAGACAACTGAGCTCCAATCGCTACATTAAAATGAACAAACCTTTTTTGCAACCCCTAGTTGAGGGTAGAAAGAGTAGAAAATGAGTTTTAAATTGTGGTTTTCCTTCAAACCTGTAAGAACCACTGTGGTAACGTTGAAGTTTCATTTTAAAAATTATTACATGATTTTATTCATGCGCTGAATAATTCAAGACACGTCTCCATTGTAGAAGTGAGCGAATAATAAAATAAAAGTAGTCATAACTTTTTGCTTTTATTAGTCACATTTAAATGCCATTTTTTGTTATCGTCATGACGATGGTTGAGGTAGCTCAGATGAATAAATCCAGAGGTTTTATGAGTCAGTTGAATCAGGAGATTCAAGCGGAGTTGAAGTCAGAGAAAAAGGCCAAAGGCCACACACAAAAAATATATATTTGAAGTTTGTCTTTCAAAGTGTTTAAACCCCGAGATATTCTTTTTAACTCTTCCTTGGTATGTTAAGAGGTTCATCATTGCGGAAAAATGTACGATGTATAAATACTGGTGAGTCTCTTCAGGCGACACTTTGAACACTAAAATGTTTTCAAGATACAAGTTTAACTCCATTTGTGTTAGCTTCATTTTCTGTACAATTACTCGGCTAAATGTGATCCAGCACATGTTGTTTTTATTGATTAAAATTGAAACATCAACAAGTGTTGGATGTTAGAATAACAAATGGAGCCATTTAACACCAGTAGATCTGATACCCTGGCGACAATTTTTTTTTTTCAAAACCTCTACAAATAACAATATAAAAGGAACATATCAACAAATCTGAATCTAGATTTTGAATCCTTTTTTTAATTATAAAAATTATAACAGAAGTACAAAACCCATCCGTCGACTTCATGATCAAATCGTTCTTTTATGTGATATTGCCTTGATTTATGGGAATTCCCTTTGCCAAATTTGCCATAGACGTAGACTTGCGACGAAAAGGAATAGAGTAGAAGATTTTTCAAAAATCAAAATGGTTTGCCAGGAGATTCTCCATCAGTTACATTGCATTCATATATCAATATACATATTGAAATTCAAATTGAAAGAAATAATGCAATTTTAAAAGTGATAGCTCACCCAAAATTCAAAATTTTTAGTTGGTAATATTTTTAGTAATCTGTAAATTAAAACTTCCTGTCTGTGTAGCATGTTAGCCTTTAACTTCTGATACAAAACATCTTAAAATGTAGTCTTGTTTACGTTTTTCCGGAACAATTCCTCATTATAAGGCTTCAATAATAGCAGTATTTACATAAAGCTCCACTGATAGAGTGAAGTTAAATAAGTAGGCAACACTTAAAAGTAAGGGTGTCGAGTTTATTTCAAAAATGAAAGGCTATTTGCTGATTTGATTTATGTTTTGCTCCATAAGAGCAAGTAAGTTCATGCTAAAAAAAAATTGCCGCAGTTAGATCATTCGTTGACATCGTCTTTTTTAATAAATACCACGAGTTTCACCTTTTAAAAAATCACTTTATACTCGTATAACAGACCCTTTCTGCCATGAGTCAGTATTTAAGAACAGACAGTTTTTCTGCTTATCTTTTTTTGTCAGGTTTCCTTTGTTTAATGTCTTGTGCTTCTACTGTACAGCACTTGGCGTGTAGGCGTTATTTACCGAAGACTGATTCACTTAAGTCCATTTTTTTGGTTCTCAATCAATGAATTCACTGCTTTTATCTTTCCCTTTTTGGATTCCTGCCTCTCGACAAAATAAATAAAATAACGAATCCTTATGATTACGCTCAGAGACAGCACTTCAGAGCGTAGGGGGAAATATAATTTCCCACCTGGAGACTGGATGATATATTTAATTGGGTTTTGCGTGTGAAATACTCGGAAATGACGCTAGTCTGACTCGTGACATATCTTTTGATGTTTCCTGATGAAGCCGACGTGCTCGACTTCATTCCTCATTGAGCGTGCTCGTGAAAATAATTAGAACGCACATTATGAACGTCTCCGCCATGTGACACGCCGCAACATACTTCTGTCACGCTCCGTGATCCTAACACCTTTCGGTAGCTTGTTCAACGCTCAAGTCAATATATTTAGACGATGAAAGCCACCGGCTCGCAGTTGTTAACGGCTTCTGCTTCGACCGTGATGCATGTTTACGACTGAAGGAAGATGGCAACTCTGAGTAATTCTTTCAGTTAAAGACACTTGAGGTGAGTGGAAGTGTAGCTCACGCAAAATGCTTTGGAATAACCCGTTGTTTTTTTAATCTCATCTCAAAGAGACGTTGATGAATATTGGGTAAACGGCTGTGAGCGTTCGGGATATGATCATATTTCAACATATTTATCAGTACACAGCATTATTCAAGTTCAAATATAAGGGTGTATATGCTAATTGCGGATTAATTTATTTGAGGTTTGTTTGGTCTCTTTGCTTCACATTTTCTAATATCAGTACTTCTTACATCAGGTCGCTAATAACAGTGATAACAGTGACCTCTTTGCTTGACCCCTGGTTCTGTAGTTACTCAGATCATCTGACGATACAAACTTGTTCGAGGCAGAAGCAGATCTTGAAGAATCGATCAGTTGCATCACTTTTAAGCTTCGTCTTCATCGCTTTCCTTTCATCGTTCTGCATGTTTTTAGGAAACGACCAGGATTGTAAAATGTATACAACTCACTGAAGAACTTGAGCAAGAATTCTTTACAATAATGCTGTTGAATCATGTAATTGATCTGATTTTAACGATGCCAGTGAAAGTTTAGATGAAAAAAGACACATTTCTGTTGAGATTAATTAAATGTATAAAGTGCCTTATATATATATATATATATATATATATATATATATATATATATATATATATATATAATTAGGTTGGTGCAGCTGTTACACACCTTTTCAATCACTGTTATTAGCGACCTGATGTAAGAAGTACTGATATTAGAAAATGTGAATATATATATATATATATATATATATACATATATATATATATATATATATATATATATATATATATAGGAGGAGGGATGAAGACATTGACGGAAGAGGCTGATATTTGGGTTTTTTCCTGAAAGTGCTTTCAACACGGCAGTAACACGGCCAGATAAAAAGAAAAACTAAAAAAAACAACAACCAACCCCCCTCTGGACAGAACTATCTACTCTTATTACCTCGGAAAGATGTCCCCGTCTTTTCGCATCGAGTCCGTGCTTTACACTGCCGTCTCCGTATCGATTAATTGATCGATTAATTGATGCCAAGCTCGAACGTCCCTATTTACTTCTTCAACAGCCCCATCGATCACGCTCAACTTAAAAGCTCCGTCATGTGCATGTCTCTGTGTTTTCCATCTTGAGGGGTTTGTTCATGAAGCACTGGTCGACTGCACAAAATCAATTCTTCTTGTTGGCATCCAGCTTTTAGTGCATTAACGCCGACTTTTGTTCCAACAACAATTGGCTTCTTGTCGCGCTTTCTCTTACACCTGTCTTTTCACATATTTGCACTTCCTGCTAGAGCGGCTCTAAACAGGTAATAATCCATGGATTAGCCACAACCTTAAAAGGGAAACTAATGTGAAAAATCTCCTGACTCACTCACATGTTTCAAATGTTGAAGTCTTCCTCTCCAAGATGCAGTAAGTCTCTCATCATGACCATGTTTTGAACTTATTATTTTATAAAGTTCTCTCCCGTCCTGGCGAACAAGAGGTTACAAGAGCGGAGTCCATTATGACGTGATAATGGCTTCACTCCTCCTCACTATGCTCCTCACTATGTACTATTTCAAATATAATGTATTTATTCTATCTATAACATATTAGCACTATTGTAAACTTATTTGTATTTATACTTTATATACATTAATTATTATATACAATATATATAATGTTATTTTTTTATTCTGTTTATACTATATTGCACTCCTTTTAACTTATTAATATTTGTATTTATACTTTTTATATATACATCTCTCTGCTGTGTTTTTTATCGGTTTCCAAGCAAACAAAATTTCATTGCCAGTTTCACTGTGTTTTCTGTGCAATGACAATAAAAGAAAGTCTAAAGTCCAGCCAGCTGTGATCACGCCCCGCTTTGTTCATACAACGAGTCCCTTGGAGGTGAGGACTTCCTAGATTGATGACGCACGGTGACAAACATGCATGCTTGACCAATAACAGCAGAGTGGGCGTGGTTACGGTAAAGATTTTCTCTCCAGAAAAACAAAGTGTTTTCAGTTTGCGGGGCTTCAGCACATTTTCTAATATAAATACTTAAATTGAAATAGTTTTATACAAACAGACACATACTGAGGAGTACAATA
Organism: Callionymus lyra; assembly: GCF_982586985.1. Lineage (NCBI taxonomy): Eukaryota > Metazoa > Chordata > Actinopteri > Syngnathiformes > Callionymidae > Callionymus > Callionymus lyra. Next base: position 15,887,580 of record NC_141832.1, on the reverse strand, counting down.
GAGTTCCAACATCTATAGAAAACACACTTAAATCAACACATTAGTGTGAGAAGAAAGTCCAGGCTCGTAGTAATATCAATAGGTGAAATAATCTATACTCACTATAACATTTGTCACTGTGGTAAAACCATTGATCCCTGCATAAACCCATGGATTTTGAATAGATAATCTCATGTTTCAAAGCATTTATAACCCTTTTTTTTTGTGCCCACTTCAGTGTGTTCATTTTCAGAAAACACAAGTTTTTTATAATAGGGATTTGTTATGTTTACTGGTTTCGTACACACCACAATAAAGATACACTTTCGGCTATTTTTGTTCCCTCAGTGTGCGTTTAAACAAAGATTTAAAAAGGTCCCGCCGAATCCATAATCCTGTTTGTTGTACCCCATTAAAGGAACTGCACATATTCCCGGGAGTATTCATTAGAAAATGGGGATTTGACTAGTCACCGTGTTGGCAAATAGTTTGACAGCATCTAATGCTAATGAAGGCAGAATTCGGGGCATCATGAACATAAACTCTTCTTTTTTTTCCTCTGAGGAGTGAAACCATTTGATGGAGCTGCTAAAACCCACGAGCCTTCAGTCGATATAAAGCCATTCCTCTTTTGTCTCTTTGAAGTTTCTTTTGATGCAATTTAATAGTTAACCTTCGCGTTTCTGCAGCACGTATAATTCTTTCCTCACTATTGGTAAAAACTGAATTTGAATGGCAGACGGAGCAACTCAGGTTTTTGTTGTAATTATCTTTTGAAGATTTTATATAATTTTCATGATGAAACTCAAATTACTGGTTTTACCATTTTCATTTAATTCATCAGAGAATCCTCCAAAGCTTCTTTTTTTTTTTAATCTGACTCCAAATTGGATGTTTTGAGTCATAATAAATCCTGGTTCAGTCAGTCGACTTGATAATTGGTGGAGCAATTGAAACTTAACAAAAGAAAATAGCAGTGGTTTTTTTTCTCAATAAGGTCGGGCTTTTTCCCCTTGTTTTCAAGCAACAAAGCAGAACGCCGCTCAAATAAGTTGTTCACGGGTTCACCTGGAAGTTGCCCGAGGCGAGTTCTCGCACATCCGGTTTGATTGGCACGCTGCTTCCTCACCGGTGAGCAGAGAAGCGATTTAAAAATGCTTTCTTTCTCACAGAAGAAGGACAAGATTGTCTCATGGCTCCTTTTTTTTTCTTCTTCCTCTTTGGTCTCCATTAATCCCTGTGTCTTCGCTTTTCAGTACCGACTGTACCGCCTGGAAATGTTAAAGCCGAGCCCGTCAACTCCACGGCGCTGCGGTACACCTGGAGCGCCCCGAGTCCTCAGTTCATCAACGGAATCAACCAGGGGTACAAGGTGAGAAGCTCCGTCTGAGAAAACGTTGCCCTCTAGTTGTCAGACTGCGACGGAGTGGCTGTCGTTTCTCCCGCGAACGCCGTTATATTACCCGCGGACTGTTTTCTCCTTTACGCTCCTACTCGGTGGAAAAGTTTTATCCAAGTTGTCCCTAAAGATCCAAACTTTTTAGCAATAGTTGTGACACTTTTGGGAATTTTTAGGGTTAGATATATATGTAGACTGAAGACTGTGGTGGAAATTTAAAGAAATAAAAGTTGCTATTACTGTTTTTTAACTTTTGAGTAAAATGTATGATTATATATACAAGAAAGTAAGAAAATACTGTAATTCAAATAAAATAAAAAGAAAAGTTGCTTTTACTGTTTGCAACTTTTATAAACAAGTTGATGAAATGCATGGTTAGATATATATAAAGACAGATTAAATAAATAAATAAAAATACTACTTTAAATTACTGTTGCGACTGTTTTTATTTTAGTTATTATATATATATATATATATATGAAGACTGTAGTTCAAATGTGTAAATGTTATGGTATTTTTATTTTAGCTATTTAACTTGACACTGTATGTCATGGGGTTCAATATTTTAATGGAAAAAATGTAACACATTTTTTTGTTAAATTGAAAATATTCCAAAATATATTCTATAAATGTTAAGTTTTACCAACGGAACAATTTAAAAAAAAGTGTTAAGTAAAGGTAAAGGTGCGAGAACATGAATTGTATACTTAAAATAAAGTGTCAAATTACGTTGTTTTTCTTTTTAATCAAAGTTAATTGTTAAGGCTTTTATTGTACTACACATTCTTGTGTTCATAAATAGATCTAACTGTATTCAGTGTTTGACCGAGGCTGTTGGCATTGAAGCTAACAATCATTCTAAAACTAAAAATGCTAAAGCTTGTCCTAATGTCGTAATATTAACCAGACAATACCTTAATGTAAGCCGTACCAACTTAATTAAAAAAAATATTTGAACCGATATATCTCATGCTTTTAATGACCTGTTTTTTTGTTTATTTTTTCTTGTAATTGTTTGTTACACGACAGTAACACGACTAGATAAAATAAAGAAAATAAAACATCCGACAAGAACAATCTGTTTTTATCTTATTTATTCTTGAACATTTAGCCTTTTTTTCGCTTTAAGTCAGTACTTTTGTACTATTGTACTACACTTTTTTAAGTACATTAATAGATCTAGTTGTATTCAGTGTTTGACAGAGGCTGTTGGCATTGAAGCTAACAATCATTCTAATGCTAAAATGCTAATGCTTGTCCTAATGTCGTAATATTAACCAGACAATACCTTAATGTAAGCCTTACTAACTTAATTTAAAAAAAGAAAAAATATTTGAACCGATATATCTCATGCTTTTAATGACCTGTTTTTTTGTTTATTTTTTCTTGTAATTGTTTGTTACACGACAGTAACACGACTAGATAAAATAAAGAAAATAAAACATCCGACAAGAACAATCTGTTTTTATCTTATTTATTCTTGAACATTTAGCCTTTTTTTTTCGCTTTAAGTCAGTACTTTTGTACTATTGTACTACCCTTTCTTAAGTACATTAATAGATCTAACTGTATTCAGTGTTTGACAGAGGCTATTGGCATTGAAGCTAACAATCATTCTAATGCTAAAATGCTAATGCTTGTCCTAATGTCGTAATATTAACCACACAATACCTTAATGTAAGCCTTACTAACTTAATTTAAAAAAAGAAAAAATATTTGAACCGATATATCTCATGCTTTTAATGACCTGTTTTTTTGTTTATTTTTTCTTGTAATTGTCTGTTACACAACAGTAACACGACTAGATAAAATAAAGAAAATAAAACATCCGACAAGAACAATCTGTTTTTATCTTATTTATTCTTGAACATTTAGCCTTTTTTTTCGCTTTAAGTCAGTACTACACTTTCTTAAGTACATTAATAGATCTAACTGTTTTCAGTGTTTGACAGAGGCTGATAGCATTGAAGCTAACAATCATGCTAATGGGCGAACTGCAGATGCTAAAGCTAAACTAGCTCAGATAAGCTAGTTAGATGTTTTATGTATATATATATGTTTTTGCTTTTGTTTATGGATGATGTGTTGATTCTATGACACGCTTGTGCAACGTTGTGTTGCTTCACTTTTGACTTTTTATTTCCCAGTGGGCTCATCCTAATAGTCTTCAACAGCAAACGCAATTCGTCACTTAAATATAGGAGCTCGTCTTTAATGCGATACAACTTGAGATTCCATTTTTCTCCGTGACTCATGAATGTGATTAAACTTGTTGGATGGAATCACACAGCTGTTAGCATGGGAGCCCAACCACGCCGGCGAAGTCACCGCCGTCATGGTGCGGCCCAACTTCCAGGACAGCGTCCACGCCGGTTTCATCTCGGGCCTGAAAAAGTTCACCGAGTACTACACGTCGGTGCTGTGCTTCACCACCCCCGGGGACGGCCCGCGAAGCCCGCCTCAGCGTCTGCGAACCCACGAGGACAGTAAGTGTCTCCTGGCAGGGATTTTTATATGGTGTCGCCGTGTAATTACGTGTCAGGTTATTGTTACTGTTCGCTCACTCGCGCCCCATTGTTTATCACGTTTACAGCCCCCGGCGCGGTGGGACACCTCAGTTTCACTGACATCCTGGACACCTCGCTGAAAGTCAGCTGGAAGGAGCCGCAGGAGAAAAACGGTCTTCTGACAGGTGATTTTTTACAGCCGACGCCGACATTACTCCTCGTTGCATTAACTGGGAGCAAACGTGTAACGCTTCGGCTATTTGGAAACGTGTCACCTCCTCCCAGGCTATCGTATTTCATGGGAGGAATTTAACAGGACCAATACCCGGGTGACCCATTATTTGCCCAACCTGACCCAGGAGTACAAAGTGACGGGGCTCACCGCGCTCACGACCTACACCATACAGGTGGCAGCGATGACTTCCAAAGGCCAGGGTCAACTCTCCTCCTCCACCATCTCCTCGGGGGTCCCGCCAGGTGAGAGTCCAGAATCATAATAACCGCACTACACCTGCAAGCCGCAAATAAATGTTTTTCTTTTAAATGACTTGTAACACGACAGTAACACGGCAAGAAAAAAAAGGAAAAAAAAACTAACAGAATATCACAACAGAATATCTGCCTTTATCTTTATCTTTCTTTTCACTTTGAGTCCATTCTTTACGCTGCCGTCTCCAAAGTACAGATGAATCGTTGACAAGCTTACGTGCATTTGTATAGTAACTGTTATTTTGGAATATAGAAATAAATATAATTGAAAAAATATTATACATATTTATATTTAAAGATGGAAATTGTACGAGTATCATATTAACCAGAATGTATCTGACTATTAGCGGCAGCAACTAAATTAAAAAAAGAAAAAAATATTTAATAGGTCACAATTTTAATTACTGGTTTTATTTATTTTTTTGCTGAAATTGATTGTAACACCATGTGTATGTAAATATTTATTTATTTGCACCTATATAGTTCCCACCGATCTTATCAATTTAGTAAATGTGTTTTTTTCGGAAATGACCTGTACCACGACAGTAACACGGCAAGATAAAGAGAACAGATGAAAACAAACAGCATAAAAGCTTACGTGCATTTGTATAGTAACTAGAAGTAAACGTAAGTAAACGCAATTTAATAAATATTCAACTCAATTCACATTTAAAGATGGAAATGGTACTAGTATCATATTAACCAGACAATAATAGGTCACAACAACTAAATAAAAAAAGGTAAAAATGTCTGAACCTATATAGGTTCATACTTTTAATGAACAACCTAACTGTTTCTATCTTATTTACTCTTGAAGATTTAACTTTTTTCACTTTGGGTCAGTTCTTTACGCTGCCGTCTCCAATGTCCTACTATAGTTGAATTGATGCTAAGCTTACATGCATTAGTATAGCAACAGTTGTTTTGAAGTATAACAATAGATTGTATTTCATTGAATGAATTAATATTAAACAGTTCAATATTATATATATATATAAAAACAAAATCACATGTTCATTAATTGTATTACACTCAACAAGTGATAAAGCTTCATGAAGCAGTGTCATTATTTTCAGAGTCCACTAGATGGCGGTGTCTGCACTATTTTCCTTTGTTTTTAACAACTGTTCTAATGAAACATCGCATCATTTTTAAACTGATGGCGCCACCTACTGACCTCTAAACAACATGACACTGTTTCATGAAGCTTCATCAGACCATCACTTCTATCCATTCACCTTATACAACATAAAACATTTAATAAAACTGTTATTCCAGTTTCCTCTCAAAATTCTAAAACCTTCACACTGGTACTAAATTGTCCTGTTACCCTATCATGACCTGTCGACCCCCTGCCTTAACCCCTATGTAGCTGGGACACGCTCCAGAATGGCATGTTTTATAAAGACGGAGCTGATTTATTGACTCGAGTCAAAGGTGTTGGATGCATGACCTGAGCGAATACACAACGTGGGGTTACATGGAAATTAAGTATTGAATGATTCTGAAACACTTGGCAAGGATGATGAAAAGTTCTGGTCCACACATGATGTTGAAGACGGAGACAAGGAAGTAGTGGAGAAAAAAACAAGAATAATCATCACAAGATTCATCTCTGGGGTCATTATGTGAATCAGTTCTTTCAAGATGGAAGCTTAATGGATCCTCGCTGCCAACTCCTGAACCTCATTAAATCCATCTTTTTTTTTTTCTCTATTTGGGTCATGTTTGGGCTGTAGTGGAGCTCGGGAACTGTTACAGGTTGTTTTTTTTTTTTTGTTTTAACCGGGCCTGAGTCATCACATTTCTCGTCGGCTCCTCTCGAATTCAGGAGCGATCTCCTTTTTCAATTTTCCGTCTAATCACCGTCGTCCGCCGTCTCTCACAGAGCTGCCGGGACCGCCGACCAATCTAGCCATCTCCAACATCGGACCTCGCTCGGTCAACCTGCAGTTCAAGCCCGGCTACGACGGGAAGACGTCCATCTCCCGCTGGCTGGTGGAAGCTCAGGTGAGACGCCCGGGATCAACTCGTTTTTAGTTCTAGTGAGAGTGGATGTGATGATGATGATGATGATGATGATGTTTTTGTGGACTGCAGATCGGTATAATCGGAGAGAACGAAGAGTGGCTGACGGTTCATCAGCTGGTTAATGAACCAGACGTGAGATCAATGGAGGTTCTGGATCTGAATCCTTACACTTTTTACAGGTGAGCACACACTCATAAACCATATGATTCCCCATTAAGGTCATAGTCCACCCACTCATTTCCTACCTCATGTCGATTAAAGGTTAGGGTTATTTTTCAGAGTAATCTGTTCCTTTTTAGACTTGTATGTTTATTTATTGACACAAAAACAGCAAAAATATACTTAAAAACCCCCGTCAAGGTAATATATAGTTACCTTTTACCTTGATACCTTTTGCTATAAGTTTAATTTAAAAGTCAATTATTTTACTATTAAATCAACATCTACTATTGTCAAGAATCTGTCGATAGGATACATATCACGATACGATATATTGTGATACTGTAGTAACAAGGATATATTTGTAGTATTGTCTGAGTACTTGACTCTGGTGTTGCAGAATTTACAGACCACATGACTCTTGACGAAGTTGTAACTGCTTTCATTTATTTTGAAACCAAAATATGTCAAAACATCTGCTTTAAAAGCTGCTGGAGTCTAGTGTATCCTCTCGTCCTCAGTTGTCGCAATGATGTTGCGGGTTTTTACTGTTCATTTAGCCACGAAGGACTTAATGTATGCTGCTATCTAGTTTAATTGCAACAGAAAAATGGTACTTGTAAAAAAAAAGGTTACGCACGTTATTGAACTACAAAAAATGCATTTTCGATACAGTATCATAGAAAAGAATATCATGATGTATTGCCATAATGATATTGTCTAACACCCCTATCAATATTATAAATCTGGACAATAAATCAAAATGTGACCAATAAATATGAAGATACAATTTTAAATAATGAATTAAGTTTAATTATTATACAATTGTGTAACATCGTAATACTATTTGATACATTTTTGTCGTACACACATTCAAAAAGAAAAAACGATATTTGACCGGTATATTTATTTTAAATCACTGAATTTAAACAAAGATACATAGCAATTATTATTCAAGAAGTATTTTGTTAGAAGTTAATTAAATATGTTTCTCGATTGACAGAAAAACAGCAATATCATATTTAAAAAACCTCCATCAAGGTTACCCTTTAGTTACCTATTACCGAAAACTTTTGCCGCCGCTATAATTTAATATTGAATAAGTCTACTATTAAATCAACATCTATTAGGATACAATGACACACAAGGTTTAAAAAAAATGGGGGAAAAAAGCCTTGATTGTCCTCTATTATCGCCATTATTACCCTTGTTGTTTAAGGTAAGGTAAAACTTTATTGATTGTTTGTTTAAGTTGTTTATAACATGATATTATTTCTGCACTCAACCTACAGAAGGATTTTTGACCTGTGCATTTTGACACAAATGGATATAAACTAAAAAGAGATTTAGTAAAGATCACAAACCATATTGTATTAATTTATTATTATATTAATACTGCTGAGATCAATACAAAAATATGCCTTTTATACTGTTTATTGGGAGTTTATTGGCAAGAATAAAATTTGAGTCAATTTTCATGTAATTTCGTCTAAAAAGATAAACTTAAAAATCTAAATTCCTTCATGCTGCTCGTCTGTAATGTCTCTCTTGTTTTGAAGCCTCGACATGAGAAATTATCCCAGAAAAAAATTAAATAACTCTATATTTTAAGCTAGTTTTTAGCAGAAGCTAAAAGGCTAACATGCTAATATGCATATTCACCTGTCTGGGTAGCATGTTAGCATTTTAGCTTCTGCTACAAACAATATTAAAATATATATACTGTATATATATATATATATATAGACATGTTTATTTTATTTTTTCCATTTTTAAGTGTCTTTTTGGACAAAGTAGAGGACAACTGAGCGCTAGTTGCTACATTAGCATCAAAAAATATTTTAGCATCCAACTCCAATAAGGAATCGATTACTCTTAAAAATTTGAATTTAGGGAGAACTACTACTTCTTTCATATTGACTTTATTTTCTGTTCTTGCAGCGTGAAATCATGCTTAAATCACAGGAGCGACTTGTTTATTTTTGTTTCCAGGCTGCGGATGAGACAGGTCAACATAGTGGGCACCAGTCCCCCCAGTCAGCCCTCCAGGAAGATCCAGACCCTGCAGGCGCCTCCAGACATCTCCCCCGCCAACGTGACCCTGCGAACGGCCAGTGAGACCAGTCTGTGGCTCCGCTGGGTGGTAAGAAACCGGTCGAAAATAATCCATTTTACGCTCGTAATTAAAGCGTTAAATTCAATTGTTACGTTGTTAGTTTGACTTTGAGAATAAATAAATATAGAGAATGCAATAACCTAAAGCAGTCTGCGCTGACTTAACACTATTTAAAAAACACAGATGGGTATGTATGAGTATGGATGAAAATCTGCGTGAACTTTTCGCCTTCTGCCATAAACAGGGTTTGTGAGCAAATAAAAAGCCTAGATAATCCCAGAAAAAAAAAAGCGCTGTGACTCAGACTCACCTTAATGATCCGGGTCATTTTTATTTTTATTTTTTTTCAAACGCCGGTAAACGCAGGTGTAGCTTTAAAATGTGTGGAGGGGCCGGCTCAGGCAGCGACGCCGACAACAACCCCCTCCGCCTGATTCATGAGCGTAATAATTCTGAGAAAATTAACTTGTGCATTGATGCGACCACAGTAGGTGTATCCGTCTTGGAATTATGGAGGCAAATAAATTTGTGGAATTCATCACGCTGACATCCCCTGCCTGTGTTCAACGTAAAGTATCTATAAAACATACTAATTTTCCAGTGAAACAACTCATCAATTTTTACTAGTTATTACAATGCTGGTACCTGAAAAAAAAGTTTTTAAAAGTCTTTTTACTGGTGTCAATGTAAAAAGTCGTTAAAGTATGTTCGTATAATTTATTTATCCATTGCAACAGGTAGAAATAGTGGTTGGTGTTTAGTGTAGTATTGATACTGTATATATTTATTTATTTTTTCAGTTCAATAAAGTGTGTATAGAATAAAATAATTCCCTTTTTTTATTTACAATTAACATTCAAATATTGACTGTTTATTTCATGTTTTTGTTGCAATTAGACCTTCGGCCACTAGATGGCAGCGGTCCTGACTTCTACCACAGCTAAATGAAAATTACAATCCTCTGAACTCCAGGCAATGACTGAGGACGAGAGGATACAGTCGACTAAACAATACTACAAATATATGCTTGTTCCTACAGTATTGCAATATATTGCAATATACTTTATCGCTATCCGTGTATCGTGATACGTATTCCCAGATTTGTATTCCTAATAAATAGTAAAAAAAATGGCACTTTTATTTAATGCTGGCGATAATAGAAAACCAAAGCCTCGCAAAAGCATCCTTTGCTCCTGAAAACTGACACAATCAAATGTTTTATTAATAATATTTATGATATTTTTCAAACTATTGTCTCGTAATATATTTTAAATAAAGTGAATTAAGATGATGTAAAAATAAATAAATAAATACATTTTTGAAAAAACAAAAGCAAAACAATTATTTTATATTATAATTATAAATAATAAATTACTTAACATTTTATATTTATTGGTCACATTTTGATTAATTCAATAGTGCATATTTATAATTTTAACGATATTCATTTTTTAAGCTTTAAGTGTCATTGTAATATAGTAAATGTTAAATAATATAATTTTAAGTTAAAGGTATAGCAAAGATATCGAGGGACTATAGGTATCCTTGATGGACTTTATAAAATAAAATTCAAATTAAAAAAAATAATCACAAAACAAATGTGTTAACCGTTGAGTTATCTCAGGGTCAAAGTGACCCATAGGCCTGAAAACAAATCACAAAACTGTTTGTTCATCTTTTTGTTCTAGGGACAACACAAGGGATACCGCAAACACATTTGTTTTCAGGCCCTCGGGTCGCCTTGACCCCGGAGATAACACAAGGGTTAAATAATTGTATAATATGACGTAATTGTATGTTGTATAAAACATATTAAATTGTTAAAAAATATTATATTTCGATGTATTTATCACAATTTAAATTAAAAGATAAAGAAAAGTGCATTTTCAAAGCAGAAACCTCAAGCTAACCAGACACAAATTCCCTCCTGCTCTCCGTAAGAAATACAACTAGTGTTACAAAACTAAACGGTTTAATAGAAATAGATAAAGCGTGTAGCTCTCAACAGTTAGCCCTCGTCCGTAAGATACTCTTGAGAAAAATCTCTGTGCTCTGAAGCTGCTCTCAGCCTAATTGCTCCGTCCCACACACTTTTATTATCTCACTTTTATTGATCTCACTTCACTGAGTCACGACAGTAAACACAGTCTTCGACAGCCTCTGCCGGAGTGGGAGTACAACGGGAACCCCGACCTGGTGGGCTACCGGATCCAGTACTCCAAAGCCGGGTCGAGGGGCGGGGTCCTGTCGCACGTCATCATGGACCGCCTGGAGCGGGAGTTCACCATCGAAGACCTGGAGGAGTGGACGGAGTACGAGGTCAGAGTTCAGGCCATCAACGGCATCGGCTCCGGGCCCTGGAGCCCGCCGGTCCACGGCAGAACCCGGGAGTCCGGTGAGAGACGGAGAGACTTTTTTTCATAAATGAATCATGTCCACGAGATAAAGTATTTACCTTCTTCTCTCAGTGCCCTCCAGCGGACCCACCAACGTCTCCGCCTTCGCCACCACTTCCAGCAGGATCCTGGTTCGATGGGGGGAGGTCCCCGAGGCGGATCGCAACGGACTGATCCTGGGATACAAGGTCAGAGGTCGTGTGAGGGAGTTTGTTTGGACGAACCTTGAATTCCAATAAGATCCGACACAGCATTAGATCTAAAAAAAAAAAAAACAACAACAATAAACAGAATAAACTGGAAATTTTCCTACATAATTAATCAACATCCTTTAACTGATTTAAGTAACTAATATTAAGTATAATTACTTAAGGGGAATGCACCAGTTTTGAGATTTAGTTTGGATATTTTTGAATAATTATTGTATATTTCAGGCTAGTTAGTGAGATAAACAGTTATAATATAAATCATTTGGACGTTAATTAGACAGTAAACAATAAAACTTTAAGTATTTGCACAAATAATATCAGAATTTTAAAAAGAAATGTCATATAAAGACATCATTCCAGTTAAGAAAAACTACTTGGCTGCCACTTTACATTTAATATCCTTGTGTTGTATCTGGGTCAGGGTGACCCGGAGTCCAAAATAAACAAATGTGTTTGTGGTATCCCATGTGTTGTCTCTTGGTCAAGGTGAACGACCTCCCTGGCTTCCGTAAATACATCCACAGTGATGGAGGTTGTTCACCTTGCTCGCCAAAACTAACACAAGGGATACCGCAAACACATTGGTTTTCGGGCGTCCGGAAAAAACAACAACTTTCATTTACTTGCTTTTCCTTAGGTTGTTTATAAAGAGAAGGATTCGGACACCGCTCCCGACTTCTGGACCGTGGAAGGCAACACCAGTCACAGCGTCCAGCTGAGCGACCTCGGCAAGTACGTCCTCTACGAGATCCGAGTCTTGGCTTTCACGCGTATCGGAGACGGACGAGGAAGCCGGACGGCCATTTTGGAAAGGACTCTGGATGACGGTAGGGTTGACGAAGTCGTTGTTTTAGTTTAATAGTTTTAAAATATATAAAAATGTTTATACAGCTAAATAACGTATATTCAATATATAACATGAAGTTTTGATTTTGATGGTTTATATCTCGATAAACCGTTATATATATATATATATATATATAATTAAAATGCAACTATTCACAGCATTTGTTAATTTTTGTGTTGCAATTGAACTTCTGGTCGCTAGATGGCAGCATTCATTACATCCTCCGCAGCTTAAGGAACAATGAAATCCCAGTGACGACTGAGGACGAGAGGATACAGTCTACTCGAGCAGCTTTTAAAGCTGATGTTTGGACATATTTTGGTTTCAAAACAAATCAAAGCAGTTACGACTTCGTCAAGAGTCATGTGGTCTGTAAATTCTGCAACACCAGAGTCAAGTACTCGACAATACTACAAATATATACTCGTTACGACAGTATCACAATATATCGTATTGTTGCCCCTGTTACGTGATACAAATCGTGAAATCGCAAGATTCTTACTAATACACACCTCTAATAAGAAGTACAGATTTTTTTTTGTACGTTGTTGAGAGATGTTGACATTTTTTCATGAATACTTACTTTTTTTTTCAGTACCGGGCCCTCCGGTTGGGATCCTGTTTCCTGAAGTCCGAACGACCTCGGTCAGGCTCATTTGGCAGCCGCCCGCTCAACCCAATGGCATCATCCTGGGTATCGTGTATTTCTTCTACACCGCATGATTCAAAGTCAAGGCCCCTGGGGGCCAAATGTAACCCTGCCAAGTCATTTTATGTGGCCCTCCGGATGATTGGCTGGAATCCAACGTAGATCAATGTTCATGTTCATGTTCAAATATACTAGTAAAACTGGAGTTTGTTTAGTGAAGTAGGAAGATCATATTTATGATAGATTGAGCCTCAAAAATAGAAAAGGATGTAGCTCAAGATCTACTTCCTGTTTGGTAAATGTACATTTCCAGACCACGACTTGGACCGCCAAAAGATTTTGGCCCCTCGTCCGATCGAGTTTGCATCCCTGGATCCACACTATTGACTCATCAACCGACTCGTGTCTCCACAGCCTACCAGATCACCTTCAGGAGAAACTCCTCGTCCAACAACGCCGCCACGGTCGAGGTCCTGAGCCCGAGCGCCCGCCAGTACACGGCGGCCGGACTGAAACCCGAGACGGTCTACGTCTTCCGCCTCACGGCTCAGACCCGGAAGGGATGGGGGGAGGCGGCCGAGGCCTTGGTGGTGACCACCGAAAAACGAGGCAAGACAAACCTCTTCTTTTCCGTTAATCTAAAAGTTTTTGCGCCCTGAAGCTGAGCGATTATTAAACTTTGCCTAATTCAAAAATGATGTGTTGCTTTAGCGTCCTGTATTTTCTCGGCTCGCTCATGTATGAAATGATTTTCGCCGCCTCCGTAAATGTATTAAAACATCCCGCGAAGCGTCTAATCATAAGTATTGATCCCATACAAAACGTACACTAATAGCGCCATGATCTTAAAATCCATTGGATTTTTAATCGACGTGATCATCCGCCGCAGCTCGACCTCAGCCGACCAGCCGCCCGGTGGTTCCTCAGGAGGAGGTCCGGGCTCGGAGGGTGCTGTTGTCATGGGAACCGGGCAGCGACGGGCTGTCGCCGGTGCGTTACTACACGGTCCAGTACCGGGAGCTCCCGGACAGCAACTGGACCGTCCACTCGGCGTCCGTCCGCCACGAGACCTACGCCGTGGACAGGTTAAATAAAGTAGATCCTCCTGACAAACAAAGCTCCGTGACTTAAACCCTGTTTTTTGCCGCAGATTAAAGCCGTACACGTCGTACCAGTTCCGCGTCAAAGCCACCAACGACATCGGAGACAGCGAGTACAGCCAGCAGAGCGAGGCCATCACGACGCTACAGGACGGTAAGAAGTCACACGGATGTAGGTCGAGAAAAACCTCTTCGGTGTGTTATTAATGTCGCCGACATACGTGTTTTTATTTTCCCAGCGCCAGACAAAGCCCCGACTATTCTCTCCGTGACGCCGCACACGACGACATCTGTGCTGGTCCGCTGGCAGGTAGGAGGCGCGAGCAACTGGGATTCATAAATGAATCAAGGTCTTGTTTATTCATAGGTTGTTGAGATTTACCTGCAAGACTTACCAGATGAATACGCTTTAGAAAGTGTTCGTCGGAAAGAAAGAGGTCAGAGCTGTAAGTCGACGACGTCTAATGTCGTCACAAAAAAAACATTTTATTCAGTTTATTCACATCTTTTATAGAATAACATCTTGAAAGAAGCTTCACTTTAAAGTCTTAATACTTCATTGTAAGTAAGTAAGTAATATTTATTTGTATAGCGCTTTTCGAGACCAGGGTCACAAAGCGCTTAAACAATCAAAACAATACCCAAAAAAGTACATACTTTAAAGATCAAGATAATACTGAGAACAACAGGAGTTCCAGAAAATCAAGGAAAAGCCTGAACAAATAGAAACGTCTTAAGATGTTTGTAAGCCGTACATTATTATAAACAGTCTTTCTACTAAAAAGCCTCATAAATTATGCCTTTTGAATATAAACCAATGTACACTTTTTTATTTTCTTGTATTTGTGTTTTTATTTGTGTATTTTGTTGTTGTTTTTTTCCATTATAACATATTTTTAGACGGATTCTTTCCCTCAGCTATCTGACGTTGTAGTGATGGGTTGATGAAGCTTCATGAAACAGTGTCATGTTGTTTAGAGGTCAGTAGGTGGCGCCATCAGTTTAAAAAGGATCTGATGTTTCATTGAAACAGTTGTGGAAACAAAGGAAAACAGTGCAGAGACCGCCATCTAGTGGACTCTTAAAATAATGACACTGCTTCATGAAGCTTCATCAGACCATCACTAGCATTGATTGATTGATTGGTTGATTGATTTATATACTTAATAATTCTAAGAAAAAAGTAATACTAATACTTGGAAAAAAGTAATACAATTATAATAAAACAATAATTTAAATAAAAACTAAAATCAAGTAAATAAATAATTATAAAATATAATATAATGATAATTAAATGAAGCATAAAATTAACTCAATAATAAATAAAGTAATTATAAATATATCAACAACACTAAACAGTAGTACAAGAGCACACACTACTGAAGTACTATCTGAAAAAGAGGTTAATGAAGATTTAAAATATATTATTAATATTAATTGAAGGATTAGAAGTAGTAGAGGACGTATTATGTATTATTATGAGCGTTTGTGTTTTTATATTCCTCTCTTACTTGACATATTTTGCTCCATTCCAAGTGAATAGAATGATAATGTTTTTTTTTTTTAAATCCTTGAAATTATTGTGGTATTGATTATTCTTTATGAATATTGAACAAATAATTGGCTGAAAAATATGTATTTCCTGTGTGTTGCTTAATAAATACACATATATTAATTGTGTTTATTTTACTGTACTTTGAGTTGTGATGTTCTAATGAAGCTTCATGAAACAGTGTCATTATTGTCAGAGTCCACTAGATGGCGGCACTATTTTCCTTTGTTTTGAACAACTGTTCCAATGAAACATCAAATCATTTTTAAACCGACGGCGCCACCTACTGACCTCTAAACAACATGACACTGTTTCACTAAAGCTTCATGAATACATCCCTTATTTTACACAGTGATTCTTTTCTTCATCATAATATTTTCCAATAATATATTCAGTATCAAAACAAACCAGAGATGAGAAAAAAATCTATTTTTCTAGCCTCCGTCTGAAGAACACATCAACGGCGTCCTGCTGGGATTCAGGGTCAGATACCGGGAGCTGAACTACGACCGCGTTCGCACTTTCAGCGCCCACACGGTGAACAGTCCGTCCAACACCTGGGCCGACCTCACAGGTGAGCCGAGCCTTGGACCGCCGCCATCCGTCTGTTTACAACCCACGGATCTGACGCTCTCTCTCTCTCTCCTGAAGCTCCGTACAGCATCAGGAACTTGAGCCAATCCTCGCTCACCCAGCATGAACTGGACAGTAAGTTTTTGAAAATCCTCCTTTTTTCTTTTTTTTTCATAATATTTCCGCCTAATCTTTTTTTCTGCTCATTTGCAACTTTTTGTTTAGAAGTAAAAATGAAAAGATTCCAGGATCTTCCCACACGTTGGTATCCTCTAAGGAGGCTCGTCCATATGTACATATCTTTAATCCTCCCCGAGCTGCCCTGTCGTTATTTCTCTCTGTCTCTTTTTTAATCACGGACAAATCTACCCAAGAAGAAAAAAAAAAAACATCCTTTCATCTGCCTATAATTCCAGCCGACTGCCATTTTTTTGTTCAGTATGTGATATTGCCTTGCCACCGGGCATCACCATGACAGTGTCTCTCTTGAGTTAAATCCTTGTTTTTTTTCCAGTTTCTTTTTTTTTTTTTTTAGGACGGCCTTTTATCTTTAATCTTGTGATATAATGATGTTGTTTATTTCCCTCTCCCGTGCAGACCTGAGCAAACACAAGCGCTACGAGATCCGGCTCAGTGTGTACAATGCGGTGGGAGAGGGTCCCAGTAGTGCTCCGCAGGAAGTCTTTGTGGGAGAAGCAGGTGGGTTCCAATGATCCGGCTTTTTTTAATTGGGGTTTCTAGGAAATTTTGCTACGTGGATTATCCCCCCCCGACCTCCCACTCTTATTGGATAGTGATCTATAAAACCGGAGGGTCGATCGACCTTCATCTGGTCGACCTTTACATTTCAAAGTGCCAGTGTCAGGGGCCACATTTAATAGAAGCTGTTGTTAGGGGCCGTCAAGCGCAAAAAAAAAGGAGGGAAAAGTATAAAATCAAGTAATAAAATGAATCTAAATATGCTTAGATTATTATTGAATTTTATATTACTTTTGGAAAAATGTAATCTCAAATAAAAACGTTTTTTTCCCCATAAAATGTATTTATTTATTTTTATGTCCTGCTCAATTATAGTTATACACTCTTGCACTTATACAATAACGGGTAGAAAAACATTAAACATGTGTATCTATAAGGAATTAAGAGGACACAACACACACAAAAAGAAGATATGATCATGCAAAAATATAAATGAGAAGATAAGTAAACAATAGGAAATAAATATAAAAAAAACGAAATACATCTGGTATTCCTTCAAATAGTTATTATATTTACATTAACTCCTTTCTCAGGGGCAATAAATACTAAAAAAAAATGGCAAAATCCCTAAAACAAAAATCATCTTTTGACTAGTAATAAATAATAGAAATAGATACAAAATAAAAATGAACCTGTGACCTCATGAAGGCCACATAAATACAGTCAAAAGGCCACATGTGGCCCATGGGCCATACTTTTCCGAGGTCTGAGCTAGTACAGTAAGGATCTCAAACATGCGGCCCGCCACTAGGGGTCACTATTTAGCATAGTTACGGCCACATTTGTCGTTATGACCAGTATTTACAGCCAAATAAAATAACTCATTGATGTGAGAACAAACAGGTACAGTTTTTTAATAGAACCTTTTTTATCTCTACTGAACATTTATTTATCGAGTTACCTTCTGAAAACCCTTGCAATCAACGAAATCCGCGAAATTGCAACAGTTTAATTTTCCACAAATACAAGTTGAGGACTCATCATCCCTCCTGGAACTCTTTATAAACCTTTCCTAAACGTTTTTTTTATTATTTGTAATATAAAATCTGTAGTATAAAATATATTACAGCTCCTCTGATCGTGCTGCCTCCCCACCCTCGTCTATTAAGTCGTTTTCTTCTGTACCAAACATTTAGTGGAGGCTTAAAAAAATAAAATAAATCTAAATCATTGAATGAAAAGAAAAAAGTCTAGACTATCTTTAATAGCAAAAGTATTCAGGAATCAATATTAAAAATTGGTACCAAAATTTTTGTAAACAGTGTACGAAGAAACTTTGACCAATAATATCGTAGAATAAAGACATATATAATCGCAGACATAAATATTTGTTTTCTATATTTAGTACTGTATGTAAAAGAAAAATATCTGCGAAACAGAAACAGCACAGAACGGAACCGCGATATGGCGAGAAAACGGTGCATGTGTTTCTGGTGTTTCAGTAGAGTAGCATTGTCGTGAAAACTGAAGTGTCTCCAGCCCTCGTGCAACCGTCTGCAGTTTGTTTTTTAAAAAATTTGAGAATATGAGAATGTTGTCAGTTTTCGCTTATTGGAAACTTAAAAAAAAAAGTACTTTCAGTATCTAGTTAGCCATGATAGATATAAAATATATATAATATCCCTCCAAGTACTTTTCCATGATTTCTTAGTTTTTTCCAGTTTCTTTGTTGTCTTTTGTTCCATGGGTTCATGTGTGAAGTCGATAGTTGTATTCCTTTAATTGTATCTTTTATATTGGACAAATTTTCCTCATGGTATTTTTAAAAACAATTTTTAAACATGGAACCTTTAAATGTGTCATGACTGGTCAAAATTCAAACATCATCATTGCAAGAACCCAGAGATGATTCAATTTCGAACCCGTGACATTCAAGCTTTCCCGTGAGGTGGTCATAATGTTCCGATTCTCACGTCTTCCTTCAGTACCAACCGCTCCGCCTCAAAACGTGGCGATCCAGTCGTCCACCGCCACACAGCTGGACGTCACGTGGGACCCTCCACCCCTGGACGCTCAGAACGGAGACATCCAAGGCTATAAGGTTTTTTTTCCTCGTCAAACGTTCCCCAAGATTCCTGCGATCCTGAACCGTCCTTCTGTTCGCAGATCTATTTCTGGGAATTCCAACTGCAGAACGAGACCGAGCGTCTGCGGACCCTCTTCCTGCCGGAGCTGGGGGTGAAGCTGAAGAACCTGACGGGTTACACCACCTACATGATCAGCGTGGCGGCCTTCAACGCCGCCGGAGACGGACCGCGATCCCTCCCCACCAGAGGGCGCACTCAGCAAGCAGGTAATGGGAGCAAATAGTGTTTTTTCTAATTATGTTTTTATGTACTTATGATGGATATCGTAGAGATCCCCACAGATAGTGGTGCATTAGGGCTCATCAATTATTTTGTAGTAATCTCATATTTAGTTAATGGTTTTCATATTTTATTCAAATATTAACACCGTTTCTGACGTGTTTCTATTTCTAAATCTCATATATTTCGGGTTTTCTTTTTAATTGAGTTGTGTACGATTGTTTTCTTTTGTGTTTTCGTTATTATTGTGTTAACTTTAAATACAAATTATTTGTTAGGAACTATTTTTTCTTTGACCTTTTTCGCTTCATGCAAACTTAAAATATACACTTTTTTTTCCAAACAATTTCTCATGTCAAAGCTTCTATACAAGATGGACGTCACAGTTGAGCACCGTGGGTTATTATATTTGGATGTTTTTGAGTTAGCGCCGGTCGCTACATTAGCATGGACATACGTTTTTGTCTTTGCCTCTTAAAAAGTAAGTAAGTAATATTTGTAGAGCGCTTTTCTAGACCAGGGTCATAAAGCGCTTAAAAAATCAAGACAATACTCAATAAAATACATGCTTAAAAGGATCGGAGAAATGTGAGTTCTTCTACTAGAGCGGCTCAGAATTCTCGCTGCAGATTTCTATATCAACTGCACAATTACTATGAAAAATAACTCGAACCCTAAGTCGCCATGAGTGAGTAGAAAATGAGTGAATATTGGTCGAACTATCACCGTTAAAGGTCGCCAATTAAAGAGATGGAAAAACAAAAATAAAGCCACGTCTTCCAAATTGTAAAAAACTAGTTGAATTTTTACTATAATATCAACTTTCCAATCATGATCTTAACCTAATATTGTGCAGGTCTATCAAGCTGTTGCGAGACACGTCGTGATCCTGAACAAAAAAAAAAAAAAAAGAGCAAGATGGAAGATAAAGCGTCAACAAGGTCATCAGCAGCCGAGGCTCATTAATCTAAAGCTGCCCCCCCCCCAACACCCCCAACACCTCCTTGTCAGCTCTATCTTGAGACTCAAATTATCTTAAAAAAATGTAATATCCTGATGAAGAAAAGTGTCAGAACATTAAGATTTACTTCCGTCGTTTACTTAGCAAGCGACGCTTTATGGGCACGATACAAGAACAAGTTATTTTCGTGATAATTTAGGGTCTTGCCGTCACTTTTTACCTCTTTAATTACAAAGTTTGTAGACTTGAGAAAAAAACAGGCTTTTTAAAATACACAAACGATGGAATCACACCTGATATTTTGGTAAATACGAGAACATAAATGTCAGAAGTAACATGTTTATTCAGTGGCATTTAAAGACCAAGAGACTGTTTCGATATCATTTAACAACCAGCTCGAGCGCGTCTCTTTTTCCAGTCGTTTGAAACAGTCGCCCGCAAAAAAATGGAACCTGAGTGCTTTCCTACTATTACAGCTTTTTATTTATTTATTTTTTTTTTTCAAAATCACAAATCATGCCTGATAACGCAACTCAAATTGATTCTGAATAAACATTCGCAGCAAACTCAGGGAGACACTCGAGACTATGAATAAATCAGCCGGTGAAGCACAAATAAAATAACTGAGGGGAAATTGCCTTTCATGTATTTGATTATTTAATAAAAATGTAAAAAAGGGAGAGAATCGAATAATCGCGTAGAAGAAGTGAAGGGTTTTGGAATGAAAGCAGATTTATTCATTGATATGGGGCGTGTGTGACAACACGGAGGAAGCAGCGGTCGCTTTAAAGTCGAATTGTTATGAAGTCCTAAGAGGCGAATATTGTCTTTGGTGTGATACAAAAAACATTTGTACACACAATTTTGATCTGAGGAGACCGACAATGAATTCACTTTATGTCAGAGTTGATGGTTACATCAACAAATAAAACGAAAAATCATTTAATCCGTTTTTTTTATTGTGTTGGATAGTAGTTTAATTATTATATTGACTGTATATACGTCCTCCGGAGCTAAATGAACATTTGAATCTCACAAGATCACAGTGATGACTGAGGACAAGAGGATACAGGGGACTCCATCAGCTTTTAAAGCTGATATTTAGACATATTTTGGTTATTTTTGACATATGAAAACAGTTACGACTTTTTCAAGAGTCCTGAGGCCTGTAAATTCTGCAACACCAGAGTCAAGTACTCGACAATACTACAAATATATACTTGTTACTACAGTATCGAAATATATCGTCGTGATACCTTTCGTATCTCCAGATTATTTCTAATACACAGCGCTAGTGGTTAGTGCTGCGGATAAAGTTGCAAATTGGGTTTAAGATTATAAATAACTATATTTAAAATATATTACCAGTGATTTGCTGAAAAACACCAAATAATTAGATAAAAACTAACCCAATCATGGTTAATTTACATGTCAAGCATGAGGAAAATTTCAACAATTTCACTTGTTTTTTTCATTTCGTTTCCCCCCAAACGTGTCCCACTTGTTATTGCGCTGCACCGCCTATAGGGGGCGCGCTCTGACACAGTATTTACCCTCAGATGGCCAAAAGCGGCGTATTATTCAAGTTAGTAGTCCAAAATCTTTATTGTTTTGGACAATTTTTTTTTTTTGGTGAATATTTCTTTCCGCTGAAGATAATTACAATGAATATTGAGATCATCAGAAATAAAAGTTGTTTTATATATTTTTTAAATGTTCATAAATAGTATGCTTGTTTGTGCTTTAAAAACAAATAACTCCTGTTAACACAAGAATACGTTTTTATTTTTTTATTAGAGATTGGGGATCAAAATTGAATACATTTTAATTCAATTCAAAACAAAAAGTTTTGATGTCACACTAAACCCTACTCGTGTTCTCTTATAGAATACATAGTACATTTAAGTGTATTTTAATATTTGTGTTTAGGATTGTTACAACAAAGTATATTTAAGTCTAGTGTATTTTTATATTGGTGTGTAGGATTACTACAACAAGATACATTTAAGTGTATTTTAACATTTATGTGTAGGATTACTACAACAAAGTAGATTTAAGTGTATTTTAATGTTTGTGTGTAGGATTAAAACAACAAAATACATTTAATTGTATTTTAACATTTATGTGTAGGATTACTACAACAAAATACATTTAATTGTATTTTAATATTTGTGTAGGATTACTAAAACAAAATACATTAAGTGGATTTTAATATTTGTGTGTAGGATTATAACAACAAAATACATTTAATTGTATTTTTACATTTATGCGTACGATTACTACAACAAAATACATTTAAGTGTATTTTAACATTTATGTGTAGGATTACTACAACAAAGTACATTTAAGTGTATTTTGATATTTATGTGTAGGATTACGACAGCAAAATACATTTAAGTGTATTTTAATATTTGTGTTTAGGATTACAACAACAAAATACATTTAAGTGTACTTTAACATTTATGTGTAGGATGACTACAACAAAGTACATTTAAGTGTATTTTAATATTTGTGTGTATGATTACAACAACAAAATACATTTAAGTGTATTTTAACATTTATGTGTAGGATTACTACAACAAAGTACATTTAAGTGTATTTTAATATTTGTGTGTATGATTACAACAACAAAATACATTTAAGTGTATTTTAACATTAATGTGTAGGATTACTACAACAAAGTACATTTAAGTGTATAATTAAATGAATGTGCAGGATTACTACAACAAAGTACATTTAAGTGTATTTTAACATTTAAGCGTAGGATTACTACAACAAAGTACCCTTTATTGTATAATTAAATTAATGTGTAGGATTACTACAACAAAGCACATTTAAGTGTATGTATAAATGAATGTGTAGGATTAATACAACATGGTACATTTAAGTGTCTTCAATTGTTTATGTGTAGGATTAGAACAAAAAAGTACATTTAAGTATATTTTATTGTTTACATGTATGATTACTACAACATGGTACATTTAAGTGTATTTTATTGTTTATGTGCAGGATAAGAACAACATTAAAGTGTATTTTTGTGTAAAATAGAGCCAGGGCAGTGGATTTATCCATCAGTACTGGTTGTGAGTCTAACAAGAGCACGAGAGCGTCGGGACACATATCGATGAGTGTTTTGGCTTCACCACACAAAGACGTCTGTGTTTTCTCACCAGAGAGACTCCCTCGTCCTATACAGTGTAAACCTCTCCCGTTTGTTTCCTCCCCCGTGTGAAGCTGCGACACTGGCCACTGCGAGCAGAACTTTTTACGAAACACAGGCAACAATTCAAGTCTCTCTCTGCACCGCGGGGCAGCGCGGGACCTCGGCCAACATAAGCTTTTTGGGAATTTTCTGCACAACTGTGGCTAAGTCCCGACTCATGCCTTGGATCTGTTTTGGGTCAGGAGGCGGAATTCTCACAGCTCTTGTTCAAGGTCAAGGGAGTGACTTTATTTTACAGGCCTGTCGACTTTCGGCTTGATTCACACGAGCTCGGACGTGTGTTGACGTTTATTCGGTTCCAACATGTCGGCTCGGATTAGGAAGTTTTCATGAAAACGCCGTATCAGCATGAATCAAACATCCAGTTTTTCACTCGCTGATGATATTCATCTTGAAACGAAAAATGTATTGTTTTAAGAACGCGAGTTGAAATCTTAGACTCGGGAATGTTACTAAAAAGGCTGCTAGAAGTGGCTTTCAGTGAACGTTGTAAGGGTTTCAAGGACACACAGAAGATAGTTTGAAGGTTATTTAACTTCAGAAAATTAAAAAGAAGACTATTTGAAAAATGAAGGGCACTGAAAATTCCAGGTGAAAAGAAAAAAAGGAATTTATTAACGAAGAACAAAAAGCAGAAGAAGAAGAACCACGACAACAAAAAGCGATTGGAATGTTCCAGGGAGGTAAAAGATTGAAATCGGAGAATGACAAAAAGTAATGTAGATAATAAACGAGGACATGATGCAAGCACACGGGAACCCTATCAAAATAAAACAGGAAGTGACATGAAGGTGAATAAAACAATATATTTCATCAGATTTGACAAAACGTGAAAAGTTAAATCAGAGTTAAGAGTTGCTTGTAATGCGACTTTATGAAGATTATTGTCTTTTTTGTTGTTGTTGTTGATTTCTTCCCTAAAGAATATCCCTCGTACAAATGATACATTTAGTGTTATTAAGTCCCAGTCCCAGGAGTGGAAGATGAACTACAAAACACAGTTATGGATACCGAAAATACAATTTATACACAAAATCCCCTTAAATATACAACAAGCAATACTTAAGGTTTCCTGACAATGTCTGAAAGACAACAGGAAAGAGTCAATAAACAAAATAATACTCAATTAAAAGCAGTGACAGTAAAAAAAAGGAACTGGCAAAAGGTGTCCGGTAAAATCAGTAGGTCCAAAGAAAGCACAAATCAAAACATCCAATGTAGGACCGAGTAATGTGTCAAGGATTACCAGGTTGAACAGTAAGACAAGCTAACGCCGGTCTATTGAAAGTCCAGCGTAAATTAAGGGCTGATTCATTTCAGATTGCTGGCAGCCACCCACATGTAGATTGTCATATGATGATTTAAAATTGGTGGAAAATCAAGATATTAACCGTCTGATGATTGATCTGCATTCATGAAAAAGTAAAAAGCTCTATTTTTCTCCTCGAAGCTCCGACGGCCCCCGGCTTCATCCACTTCAGCGAGCTGACCACCACTTCAGTCAACCTGTCGTGGGGCGAGCCCAAGCAAGCCAACGGCATCATCGAGGGCTACCGCCTGGTTTACGAGCCCTGCACTCCAGTCGATGGTGAGAAAAACTCCGCCAGAAGCCTATTAACTCCGCCATGTCCCGACATTCCTCACCTGGTTTGCTCAGACTGGGATTTACAACCTTTAGCTTCCTTACCATATTGCTCTCCGCTCCCGCTGCTCCGACTTTGGATATAATCCCTTCCAGATGTGAACGGCTCCTGCATTTCTTATATTCACCGTGACTCTTGCTCTGATAAATGAAGTTTGGAAATCCTGCTAAGTCTTCGCACAGCTCCGTCTTTTCTCTGAGAAACTAATAGTGGGCTAAGTGTGATTGCCTGGATCACATTGTTAGGTAAATGGGAGCAGAGGTGACGTTCCCAGCTGAGGCTGCCGGAATCCCTCCGCAGCCTATTAACGGACTCAGAACAAACCCCGAAAAAGGAGCAGCGAAAGACGGAGAAAAATCAATTGGCATATAATAAAGAAAGCCCCGGGTGTTTTTTCTGAGTCTGGATTTGGACGAGCAAGTCTTGTTATCTCCCGAGTTACTGTGTTACAGCTTTGCCGTGTGTCGCTTGTAGGAGCAGCATCTCTAGTCTTAGTGTTTTCTTCACAGACTCCTCTCCTCGCACTCCAGGTGTCAGTAAGATAGTGACAGTAGATGTGAAGGGCAGCGCCCCCTTGTGGATGAAGATAAAAGACCTGGCCGACGGCGTCACCTACAACTTCCGCATACGGGCCAGAACCCTGACGTACGGGCCCGAGGTGGAGGCGAACATCACGACCGGTCCTGGAGAAGGTTGGTCATTCCCATGGATTTTTAATGTATATGATGAATCCAACATAATTGAGGAAGTGACTGGAGGGAGGATGCGGAGCAAGCTGGGCTCCATGAGGAGGAACTTGTCTCACCCTCTCCAGCACACACTGAGGGCATTGAGGAGCTCCATCAGTGATAGGATGCTCCATCCCCGGTGTGTGAGGGAGAGGTACCGCAGGTCTTTCCTCCCTGCTGCCATCAGACTCCACAACAAGAACACACCAAGATAACTATTTAACTGCACCTCTTGTTATTTATGTAAATATGATTGTGTATATATTATATAGCGCAGATTTATCTTTTATTCTATTTAGATTTTCTTTCTCGTTTTTATTTCTGGGTGTTTTTATTTCTCTTGCTGTTGTTAAACCGAATTTCCCCTCGCGGGACTAATAAAGGTTTTCTGATTCTGATTCTGATTCTGTAAAGTATAGAAGTAAATACATTTAGGAAGGGAGGAAAATACAACAGGAAAACAGGAAATAAATGGGAAAAGTAAGGAATAGGAGGAAGAAAAGAGAAGTTAAACGAAGAAGAAAGGAACAGGAAAAAGGGAAGACAAAAAAGGAAGGAGGTAAAGAAGACTACTGATGACAGAAAAGACGTTGACCGGATAAAGAAAAGAAAGAAAAGTCAGAGATGAAAAAAATGTAGAATAGAAATTAAGAAATAAAGGGAGGTAAGAACAAAGAATGGGTGGAGGAAGATAAACTAAGGAAGGAAGGACAGTAAAGAAGAAACTTATAGATATGCCAAGATAAAGATAATAGTAAGAGGGGACAAAAAAGGAAGAGACTGAGATAAGGAAGAAAAGAAGAGAAATGGAAATCGAGCAGAGTAAGTAAAAAAGAAAGTAAAAAGGGAGAAATGATGATGAAGTAATGACAGGAAAGAAGATCAAACGATGAAGAAAAAAAGACAAATGGAGAAGGAAGAGACAGAGATGAAGAGAAATTGACAAGTGAAGAGACGAAGGAAAAGTTCCATGGAAAGAGGGAAGAGAATTTAAAAGAAGAAAGAAAGAAGGAAGGAACAGACATTAGGAAATAAAGGGAAGAACAAAACAAACGATATCAAAAGGCAAGATAAACTCAAAAGAAAGAAAGGAAGACTAATAAAGATGACCAGGAAAAGGATGACAAGAAAGAGAAAGAGGAAACAAAGGAAGGAAGAAACTGATATGAAAAGAAAGAAGAGAAAATAAAGTTAAGACGACAAGAAACAAACTAACAATGGCAAAAGTGAATGAGGGAAGGAAGAAAAAAGGAGAATGATTAGGGATGATAGAAAACAAGGATGAGCAATAAAAGGAAGGGACAGGTATGGAGAAAGGAAAGAAGAAAAATTCAAAAATAAAGGGGGATACATGAAAAAATAGAGATAAGGAAAGAAATTTAAGATAGAAAGAGGAAAAGGGAAGGAATAAAAGATACAAATGGAGATGAACAGAGAAGGAAAGAAGGAAGGAAGGAGACAGTATAGATAACATTAATGAGAAAGAGGAGGGTAATGTAGGTAAATATTATCAACTCTTTCCCTCCATCCTCAGGAGCCCCGGGCCCTCCTGGAGAACCCTTCATATCTCGTTACGGCGGCGCTCTGACGCTGCACTGGACCAGCGGCGACCAGGGCCGCAGTCCGATCACCAGATACGTCATAGAGGCGAGACCGTCAGGTGAGGCCGACTCCCTTCCACCCCTTCAATCTTTAAAAAATATCTCACCAAACGTATGTCGCCACGTAGACGAAGGCCTGTGGGACATCCTCATCAAAGACATCCCCAAGGAAGTGACCTCGTACACGCTCAACCTGGACATGCTCCGGGAAGGGGTCACCTACGACTTCCGGGTCATCGCGGTCAACGATTATGGCTACGGGTCCCCCAGCGCCCCCTCGCCCTCCATCTCAGGTTTTTACCTCCAGACGATGTCGATTCACTTCCTGTTTGCTCGGCAGGCGGGGGGTCGCTCACCTGTCGTCTTCTCTCCGTTATTCTCCAGCCCAGAAAGTCTCGCCCTTCTACGAAGAGTGGTGGTTCCTGGTCGTGATCGCCCTCGTGGGTCTCATCTTCATCCTGCTCCTCGTTTTTATCCTCATCATCCGAGGTCAGAGTAAAAAATACACCAAAAAAGCAGACTCAGGTAGGAAGCAATTCCACTCCCTACTCACTGCTTCTGCCTTCCCTCCTCAAGGGTGCCGTTTATACAACCGCTGACCTAGCGTGGTCCGCAATAAGCCCCCCCCTGTCCAAACGACGAAGCCGCAATTTTGGGCGCGCTCTTCGTTGCCTTAAGGCCACGAATGCACTTGCTGTTGTACCCAGAATTTGCATTGTAAATGAGCTCAGTTTGGAGGGTTTTCTGTGTGTAACTGAAGGATTAGTACGAGTATAAGCTCCACTACCAAGGACAACGTGACAGTGGATGAGTTTTTGTTTTTTTTCGGGGTTGGCGTTATAGAAGGAAAAACTACCAGTCCAGAAATCAACAATGCGTAAACTCCTCAAATATATATTTATGAATCCAATGAGTAAATATCAAAAGGTTAATCTCTTGGAAAAGAACGGAGGGAAAGATAAGAAAAGCCGCTTTTCAGCATCTATTTTTAGCATTACGACACCGCTAGTAAAGTAGCCTTTTAAGATGTCTACGTTGTTGTTTCTTTTTTTCTCCCCAAACTTTTTTTTAGTAGCGTCTTATGGTCAAAGGTGACATTAGCAAAGACATTTTTATTTAACTACTTTTTTTTAGCACGGAATTCTGCTGTTTTAAGTCATTTTTAAACACGTAGTCAAGCTAATGCTACATGACAATCCCGCCAAGTCCATTATATGTGGGGCCCCCCAGATGGTTTGCTCAAAATCAACCTTGATTCATTGTCAGGAATTGCTTAACAAGGAGAAAATAAGGATGCAGAAATGTACAAAAAAACATTGACAATTTAATTTAATACCTGACAAAAGATTAATGCGGAAAAAACATTGACGAGATGGCGACAAAGTCTTTTTTTTTTCAAGCAACAGTTCCAAAGAGTCTGTTTCTTATAACAAACCAACCTATAGCAAAGATTTTCTAAAGATTTTGGCCCCTTGTGTGATTGACTTTGGTACTCCTGATCTAAAGCGATGGTCCCAAACCACTGGGCCACGGAGTACATGTCCCTGAGGCATTAGATAAGTTCTGTTGTAACGATTAATAAAGTCTAAAAGGTGTTTTTTTTATTTTGAGAAAATCCATATTTTTTTTGAGAAAAGACAGGTTTTTTGTACTGGCTGGCGACGCAGCAATATGCTTGTTTTGACCAAGTGTACTTACTCAGTATGTCCCCTGGGGCTCCCACGCGAAACATTTATTTTATTGATTTCTTTGGGATGTTAAACGAAAAGTAATGCAGAAATTAAACCTGTCGGTGGTGCAGAAATAAATTGGGGACCAGGGGACGAAATTGCGACCTATGTGGCCCCTTGACTGTATTTTAGTGGCATGAGGTCAAGGATTAACAATTTCCTTTTTTTTTATTTCTATATTTTATTATTTCATGGCTATATATTTTTTTGTTTTAGGAATATAGTTCTTTCTTTTTATATTGTGAGTATTTAATTATCCCTTAAAATAATTTAAGTGATTTAAAATAATACAAATATTTTAAAAGTTTTGAATAAAACTAATAATATTAATATAAATTCTTGAAAATACGATAAAATATTCATTTTAGAACACTTAGCTTGATTTTAATACTTATTTTCATACTTCTTCTTCTTAGTTGTATTGTAGAAATTCAAGTTTTAAAAAAGGGATTTCCCTTATTCCTCAGGGGCCACATTTAATAAAGCGACGGTAGGGGCCGTCACGCAAAAATAGTCTGAGACTGAAAAGTAGTGACGTTCTAATGAAGCTTCATGAAACAGTGTCATTATCTTCAGAGTCCACTAGATGGCGGTCTCTGCGCTATTTTCTTTTGTTTTGAACAACTGTTCTAATGAAAGATCATTTTTAAACTGTTGGTGCCACCTACTGACCTCTAAACAACATGACACTGTTTCATGAAGCTTCATCAGAGCATCACTACTTCTCAGTCTCAGACTATTTTTGCGTGACGGCCCCTAACAGTCGCTTTATTAAATGTGGCCCCTGAGGAAGGAGGGAATTCCCTTTTTTAAAACTTGAATTTCTACAATAGAACTTAAACTTAAGCTCAATTAAAAAAAACATACAAAAGGACTCATCAAGAGAGGAGGACAACGTTTGAATCTTTCAAAATCTGGAAAATTATTTTAAAAATTTGGAAATTGTTATAGAGTTTTAAACACTAGAAAGGTAAAAAGATTTGTTATAAATTGTTCATAATGGTTCCGATAAAGGTGCCATAAAACGTTTTATTTCCTGAAGCAGACATTTCCTGTCCATTGGTAATCATTCACAACAAAAAAAGGTAAAAAAGAAAAATCAATCCGGTTTCTGTCGACATTTCTCCGATAAAACTAACCGCTGTGTTCCGCTGCCAACAAACATTCCACTTCCTGGTCGACAGCCCTGTGGAGAATTACAGTTTGATTGCATAGCCGAGTCTATTTTTGCGAGGGAAAGTGCGAAAAGCTTAGACAATTAAACAAGATTGCTTCACGTTCCTTTGGCTTGGCGAGGGGGGGGGGGGGGGGGGGGAGATTAGAGTAAAAGGTCCACGGGAAAAAAAAAGTGAAAAGAGGCAGATGAATAAATATTATTGTTCGTGTTTAACTGCAGCGCGGATCAATGGCGGGATGAATGGCTTGGCAGCACTTTAATGATCGGGTCATTAGTCAGCGTGAGAGCTACACCACTAGTTGCTCTCGCAACACTGTATCAAGGAGCCAATTTTCACGATCGTGAATTATCGCGGGTGACATCGCGGCTCCTCCGAACTCTTTGTCAACGTTATTCTTTCTCCGGTAAAAAGCATACGGGAAGTTAATCAGCGGGTTTTTGGAGCCTCATTGTTAATTTCACAATGTCTTCGTCGTGGCGAGTAATCGCCCTCCGGGCCCCCGAGACAATTATGGGCCGGACGGCGTTTTTTTGGCTCGGGAAAAACCGTCGGACGCTGAGGGGCGAGCGAGAGAGAGAGAGAGAGAAAGGGAAAAGTCCTGTTAGATTATCGCAGCCATGACTTTTTTTTGGCTTCGTCAGCATTTCGCACAGCGGCCGGGGGTCGCAGGGGTCGGTAAACAAACCGTAGGAACCCAGAGCGCTTCTGCCCTCGCCGTCTACTTAAAATCTGCCGCGACTCACTCGCGCCGGCCGAGGACGGCTCATACATAACATGTAGAGCCTGTGAAAGAGTTGTGAAAATATTCCCGTCGATTCTAAGACAGGAAAGATGGGAAGTCTTTATGTACTTAGAGCTTTACTGTAGATAGAAAAACTGATTTTTAACAGGGAAAATTAGAAATTCCATCTTGTTTAATTGGAAAATTAAAGTCAATTTAATTCATTACACACATATACTGTATATTAATGCAATTTTTCAATTAAATTAATTTAACATTTATTAAAGGATGTAGAGTTACTTGACAAAAGAGAAAAAAAAACTTTTGAGACAAGAAAATATGTTCGTAGAAAACTATTGAATAAATTCAATTTATGTAGATTTTTTATGATATTTTTTTTAACTTAAAAAATATGTATTTAGGTAAAAATGTAACACATATGCATACCTTTATTTAAACACAAATAATCTGTACATATCGGAATTAATACCTTATGAATAGAACATTTTTCTTTTTAAACCGTCACCCTCTAAAAGTTGGGGTAGATATTCTCAAAATGTTGTTAGCAAGCTAAATGTCAAATTATCAAAAATTCCCTATAGGTTTTAAATGATGATTTTTCCTGTTTTCTTCTAAATTCTTCAACATATTCTAGATAGAAAATAGTTTTATATTATTTCAAAGAGGTGTAAAAACATTCCTGTCATTTTTAAAGTCTTTATGTACAAAGTAAAAATGTTTTTCTTTACCTTGGACATAAGATTTGATGTTTAACATCTTAACATTAATCTTCCAGTTAAGCCAGATGGAATTACTACTAAATAAAACTCATTATTTTATTTATTTTTATGTATTTTTATCTCATAAAAATAATTAAACATTTTTTAAAGGACGTTGAGTTATTTGACAAAAGAGAAACAAACAAAGACAATATTTTCATAGAAAAGTATTGAATACATTCAATTTATGTAGATGTTTTACATTCTTTGACATGAAAAAAATATATATTTAAGTAAAAAATAAGTGCATCCCATGCGTACTGAAATCAATACCTTAAATTAAGAAATGTTTTTAGAACCGTCAACTTCCAAAAAGTGGGTAAATATCAACATTTTGTCACATCAGAGTGGAAAACTATTACATATTCTCCTGACTATTTATTATCTTTTTTTTTTTAAATAAATGTTTTTTCATTAATACCTTATAATCGCTGTGTTAAGGTGAGTGACGTCAGCGCAAAACAATATTTTTTTTAATAATATGGATACAGTATCGTGAATAAAAATATGGCGATACATCCTTATATACAGTTATAAATTAATTCCTATCAGCTATATTTTGTCTACATTTCCCAACATTCCTATTCCTTAGAGCCTCCCTCTGAGTAGAGTTCCTCAAAACATTTCATCAACTGTAGTTTCCTGCCAGACATTTTCCTCTGAAGTCCGAGTTTAATCTGAAGAGAGTTTGAACCTTCAACTCTACACCCCAGCATTGATCCTTGATGGTTTGTTTTTTTTCCCTGTGTTTTGTCTTCCAGGCTCCCACTCCAACTGCACATCGCTGCCTCTGACCCACGGGGAGATGGTGCGTCTGGACGAAGGACGCTTCCCGTCTCTGGAACTCAACAACAGACGCCTCTCTGTGAAGAACTCCTTCTGCCGCAAGAACGGCATCTACACCCGGTCAGTTCCGACTCCAAAGTTTTAGATCCTGCAGACAAGAATCCATTACACGATTCCTTGAGCTTGAGATTCCTCTTACCCAGTTTGCTTTCTATTGAGAGTTTGGACGTAGCATTGACGACACACAATGGCTGTTAATTAGCATTCATGAGCGTCTGCATGTGCTCTTTGTCTGTCCATCGCAGCTCCAGATAAAGAGCGTAGCCTCCCCTCTTGTGCAGTCTGTTTGGACTGCGCTCTTATCTCTGGATGTCCTTGGACGCTACAGTAATGAAAGCATCTCTGGTGCATCAGAAAAAAAAAAAAAAACATGCAATATGCCTTAAACTTTAGATGCTGACTCGGATTTCTGCGCTCTCCGTCGGCCCTTTGTCTTTTATCTTTTTGTTTTCTTTTTCTGGCGTCAGCCGTTCTTTGAGTTTTCAAGGATTTATGCTGCATCCTTATGAGTCCATTAGGACCATCATTCATGTCTTCATTAGTTACATAACGTTCAGCCTTCAGATACATTTTTGGTTGAAAATGACTTGGTCGTCTGAAAGACTGAACTTAGGGCCCAGAGTTTCTTCTCCCTGGCACTCGCCTAGCACTTCCTAGGGGATCCTAGGTGTTCCTGGGCAAGCTTAGGGACATAGTTTCTCCAGCGATTCCTTGGTCTACCTAGTGGTCTCCTACCACTGGGACATCCCCTAAAAACTTACTAGCAAGGCTTTTAGGAGATCATCTACTGTCTTTGCTAAATACATAAGAGCAGTGGACCTACTATTATTCTACCATCATGACCAATGAATGATTTATGTCTTAAATAGTTGAATAAAGTTGAAACTTCAGGTACATTTTTGGTTTAATATGACCGGATCGTCGGCAAAGATTGACAACTTAGGGCCCAGAATTTCTTCTCCCTGGCTACATCGCCTAGCACTTACTAGGGGATCCCAGGCTTTCCTAGACGAGCTAAGGGACATAGTCTCTCCAACGACTCCTGGGTCTACACGGTAGTCTCCTACCAGTGGGACATCCCCTAACAACTCACTAGCAAGGCTTCAAGGAGATCATCTACTAACTTCTCTAAATACATAAGAGCAGTGGACCTACCATTATCCTTCCATTATGACCAATGAATGATCGATGTCTTTATTAGTTGCATAACGTTGAGCCTACACATACATTTTTGGTTGAATATGACCTGGTCGTTGACAAAGATTGACAACTTAGGGCCCAGCATTTCTTCTCCCTGGCAATCGCCTAGGATTTCGTAGGGGATCCAAGGTGTTCCTAGATAAACTGAAGGACACAGTTTCTCCAGCGATTCCTGGGTCTACCCAATGGTCTACTACCAGTGGGACATCCCTTAACAACTCATTGGAGAGTCTTCCAGGAGATCATCTACTGACTTCTCTAAATACATAAGAGCAGTGGACCTACTATCATCCTTCCATCATGACCAATGAATCATGCATGTCTTAAATAGTTACATAAAGTTGAACCATCTGGTAAATTTTTGGTAGAATATGACCAGCGAGCTAAGGAATATAGTATTTCCAACGAGTCCTGAGGGTCTTCTACCGTTGGGGGATGTCCTGAACAACTCACTAGCGATGCTTCCAGGTGTTATAACTACCCTGACTACTTTAAGTACATAAGAGCAGGTGCCTTACCATCAGCCTTTCCTGGATGACCATGCTTTTCATCCTACATGATATGGAAAGGCTCAACCTCTGAAGAAAGCCAATTTCGGCAACTTTGACCCACTATTTTCTTCTTTCGGTCACCACCCACCGTTCGTGACTATAGAAGAGGGTACGTAGAACTTCCGGGATTTTTTTTACTTCCGTCCAGCAGAAGACTGAGATCGATACGGACCAGAACTCTTTTACCCAGAGCTTAGCCAAAAGTCCAAGCGAAAGATTTACAACTTATTGTCCGTTTTCATATCTATAAAAATCATTTCATTTCTTCTGCCCTCTACCTACTGAGGTGTCGGGGTGATGGACCTATTCCTAAGGCTAAGGCTAGGGACACCCTGAACAGGTTGACTGCCGAAGAAAGATTAACGTTTGTGGAAACCCATGCCAGGAAGAGAATTTATATTTTATTGTATTTTATTCTTATGCACCAGAATATAATTTGAACTCCATCCATGTTTTAAAATGGTTGTTTTGAATTGTTCTTAAATACATCTGAAAAACTGAAGAGCCATTTTGTCCTAGTTGCTAAAACAACGCCTTTTGTAGGGAATGATTTCAAAGGCCAAGGAAGCCACCATATTAGATTCCTTACCCTATAGAGTTTTGTTTTTTTTAGCTTTACCTCAAATGGTAATTCATTCTAAGATCTCAGTCTGAAAATTAGCAATTCATCATTAGACAGTTTTCCTGGGTGGCTTTTAAACCCTCTTTCTGATAATCAACTTTATTAAAATAAATAATTGTGTAATTATCTCTTGATTAGTTGTTTGCTAAAAAAAAATGTGCACATCCTTGACCAAGACAGCAAAGAGGAAAAAAAGGGACGATCAAAGGGTCCTGAGATGATCCGTCTCTTTGAAGAGCTCCATTTGGGCCCTGTACTCCCTCCTAATGATCTGTTGGCTAAGGAGGAAGGGGCCTCCCGGTGGGATATTTGAAAGGATGAGGGATGAATTAGACGGATAAGACGAGGGAAAATAGTGTTCTCCTAAATAATTCAAAAGCTTGCTGGCAGTATTTGAGAGTGTGATCCAAGGCAGAATCCGTTGCCCCTCCCCATTGCTCACATGGTCTCATCCTTTTAATGTCTGACTTAAACTTGTCGGAATTTTAAGTAGAAGTCGGGGTTCTTTTTTTTTTTACAGTCCACCCCCTTCCCTTCATCCATTTAACCCAGAAGAGATTGTTTTCTTCACAGCTTCCATGATCTTCCATTCCACACTTTTTATTTAAGAAGCTTGTCTGCGTTACGCCTTTAATATCGTACTTGACAATCCTCAGCGCTTTATAGCTTCCTGGGGGCCCCATGTAACGTTCCAGATCCGTTTTTTAACTCTTATCCTCGCAGAAGAATCTCTTCGCGTGGAAAACGTTCGCTACTTGTTGCTCGCCGAAGCCGCTCAACCAGCGATCCAACGTTAATCTGAGTAAACCTCGAACCGTCGGGAGAAACGAGAATAGTCGCCGTCGCCGATGTCTCTCTTTCTTTCTTTCTCTTTCCATTCTACTTTATGAACTCGAAGCCTGGAGAGAATAAAGAAGAAAATGGTCTTTTTTTTTTTTACTTGACCTGCTCTCATAAAAGAACTCCGTAATACGCCACTCAGGGTCAGGGCCGTGCAAGTTATGGCTTCCTTTCATCTTTCTACTCTCCAGGTTGTTAAACATTAAAAAAAAAAAGAAAAGAAAAGTGTGTTAAAGACACTATTGAGTCTATAAGTGTCTGAAACATTTCTCTCTTCTGTAGGTCAGACGTTGTTTCCGCTCTTTCCTATTAATGAACAGACTAATAAGAAGTCCAAAAACTTTATTATTCAGGTCCAACCGTGGGGAAACAATAATCAATAATCGCATTTTAAATACATTTAATTTAAATCATTAAATGAATATTGGGGGAACCTAAACAAGAACCTAAAGAATTTTATTTTCAAAAGTATTAGATTTAACTTTTATATATACATTTTTTTTAGAGAGAAAAGTAATCATAGAATTGTTTTATGAAATAATAAAATACATTTTAAAAATAAAACTAGTGAGAAATAATGATTTAGTGTCTTGAAGGAATGTAAAGTGGAAACTAACAACTAAAGTCACATAAAATGTTGTGTATTTAGGTAATTTATTTTAAACGTAATATGTATTTTAGATAGTTGTTGTTCTTTTTTTTGTCCTCTGGGGCCACCGTAGTTTTTCCATGCAGCACATAAAATATTAGCAAAACATTTATAACACTTATAAATTCCAAATTTTTGTTTATTTTAATTTATTTCTTGAATATCTCATTTATATTTGTTCCTGTTCCACTCATAAACTTCCTGTTCCAAAGACACTAAGCTACTTCCTGTTCTACAGACACACAGCTACTTCCTGTTCCGATGACACTAAGCTACTTCCTGTTCTACAGACACACAGCTACTCCCTGTTCCGATGACACTAAGCTACTTCCTGTTCTACAGACACACAGCTACTCCCTGTTCCGATGACACTAAGCTACTTCCTGTTCTACAGACACACAGCTACTTCCTGTTCCGATGACACTAAGCTACTTCCTGTTCTACAGACACACAGCTACTCCCTGTTCCGATGACACTAAGCTACTTCCTGTTCTACAGACACACTGCTACTTCCTGTTCCGATGACACTCGGTTACTTCCTGTTCCAAAGACACTCAACTACTTCCTGTTCTGACAACATCTGCCTACTCCCTGTTCCAATTGTATTATAACAGAAAAATAAAAACGTATAATCTTCGGCAACCCAAGTTTTAAAAAAGATTATTTAAAAAATTATATAAAATAAACCATAGAAAACTAAAAAATGCTAACAAATCAAACATTATCAAAAAGATAAACAGCATTATGATGGAATAAGCATGTTTTAAAACCTTAAAATAAAATATCAGTAAAATAAACCAGTTCATTCTCAAGTGTTTGTTTCACTTCAACCGTTGGGAAATGGGTTCAATAATCGCATTTTAAATACATTTAATTTCGTTTTAAATCATTAGATAACTTTTGGGGGGACCTAAACAAGACCCTAAAGCATTTTATTTTCGATTAATTTTTTTTTAGAGAGAAAAGTAATAACCGAATGAAAAAATGAAATGCATATTAAAAATAAAACTAGTAAGAAATAATGATTTAGTGTCTTGAAGGAATGTTAAGTGGAAAATAACAACCAAAGTCACATAAAATGTTGTGTATTTAGGAAATTTGTTTTAAACG
The DNA here is from genome assembly GCF_982586985.1 of Callionymus lyra. NCBI lineage: Eukaryota > Metazoa > Chordata > Actinopteri > Syngnathiformes > Callionymidae > Callionymus > Callionymus lyra. Next base: position 15,850,127 of record NC_141832.1, on the reverse strand, counting down.
TAATATGTATTTTATATAGTTGTTCTTCTTTTTTTTGTCCTCTGGGGCCACCGTAGTTTTTCCATGTAGCTCATAGGAGATTAGCAAAACATTTAAAACACTTTCCAAATATTAGTTTATTTTAGTTTATTTCTTGAAGATTTAATTCATATGTGTCCTAAATTGTATTATAACATAAAAGTAAAAATGTATAATCTACGGCAACCCTAGTTTTAAATTAGATTATTAAAAAAATAATATAAAATAAACCTTAAAAAAACAAAAAAGGCCAAAAAATGAAATGCTATTGCCAGAAAAATAAACAGCATTATGATGGAATAAGCATGTTTTGAAACCTTAGAATAAAATATCAGTAAAATAAACCAGTTCATTCTCGAGTGTTTGTTTCACTTCAAACCCTCTTAGTGTTTTCATAAACACTCTCCCGTCTTCCTTATTATTTATATCCACCGTCACAGCAGCACCAACATCTAACATCATCTCCAAACGCCTTCATAAGTCATCCACTGAAGTTGTTTATTCGAAATCACTATTTTATGAAAACGATTTTGGCGCACTTTAAAGCCGACTCAGCGGAATTGTTCTCCCGGTATAAGGAAAAAGCATCTCCTTTAAAAAAAGAAGCCAGATCTGACGTGGATATGCTGGCGTTTTTTTGTTTTTTTTCCAAGAGGGAAATATCAAACTGAGCTTCCTGTACTACCGTCAGATTGACTCTTTCTCTCTCTCTCTGTCTTGACAGCTCTCCACCAAGACCCAGTCCTGGGAGTCTGCACTACTCAGACGAGGATATCAGCACAAAATACAATGACCTCATACCGGCGGAGAGCAGCAGCCTGACCGAGAAACCTTCCGAGATCTCCGACTCGCAGGTACACGGCGACCCTTCGTCCTCCTCGTGTCTGATTCTGCTTTTATCAAACGAGCCGCCGCATCCTTCTCTGTCTGGGATGATCTCGAATGGTGTTTGGTAGCGGGAGAGTTTGGAGCGTAACTATAAAAAGAATACTATAAACATACACGCACATGAAGGAAGAGAGGTTTTACTTCTTTTAAAGACGTCAAAGGTTGGTATTTTGAATCACTGCAGAAGGTCCAAAGGATAGTTATTGTGCTAGAACCATTCATACCTTAAAAAAATATTATTATAATACTATTTTCTTGCATCTTATTTTGATTAGTTTAACAACTAGGGGTTTGTATTAGCGAGAATCTGTTGATACGATACGTATTAACAACATTAGATGAATTGTAATACTGTAGTAACAAATATATATTTGTAGTATTGCCGAGTACTTGACTCTGTTGTTGCAGAATTTACAGACCACATGACTCTTGACGAAGTTGTAACTGTTTTCATTTGTTTTGAAACCAAAATATGTCCAAACATCAGCTTTAAAAGCAGCTGAGGACAGTGTATCCTCTCGTCCTCAGTCTTCACTTGGATCTGGCAGGATTTAAGCCATTTTGTCAATAACACAAAATTCCAGTTCACTGAATATTTGCACGTTCGGTTTATTTGAATCCCTACTTTATTTAATTATAAACCATAAATTAAAAAAATAAAAATGTAATTGATCAGTCATCATCTTGCCTGTTCATTTTGTTCCTTACGCTTAGGAGAACGTAATGACTGTTGCCATCTAGCGGCTGGAAGATAAATTGCAACAAAAAATTAAAATGTGGTGAATATTTATGTTCATTATAAATCAATCATCGACATTGTCAGTCTCTCTGGGATTTGATTGTTCCTTGACCGAAGATGTAAAGAAAAGTTTAATTGCTATACAAAATTAAAATTCAGGAAAAATGTACATGTTAAATATCACAATCAAAATAAAGTTTTAAAATTAATTTAATTTTAAAATTTTAAAATTTTAAAAATATTTTCTTCTTTATATCGATCGATGTTTCTTTAGCTGCGGAGGATGTAATGACTGCTGCCATCTAGCGGCCACAAGTTTAATTGCAACTCAAAAATGAACAAACACTGTCAATATCTGAATTTCAATTTTTAGTTAAAAAATGGTATTATTTTATTCGACAACAGTCTTTTTAAAACATAACCCATAAAAAATACAATAGGGAAGCAAGACACTAAAAAGAAAAATAATTGTTGTTATATAGTAGTGTATCAATATTTGTTCATGCACCTATTAACAAGTTAGTGCCACGACTATAATGGTTACCTGTCAACTAGTTAGAACGGGTTGATTCCAGGCCTTTGTAATTGTCAATTAATGGGCAATAAATGAAATTAATATAATTTATTTTGGCTAGAAAGTTCATAAAACTTCTAAATCTGAAGGAAATCATAATGTCATCCATGCCTCCATCCAATAAACCCACAATCCATTTCTTTCTATATCACTTATGTTAAACAGGGACACCGGAGAGCCAATCTGGAACCAATCCGAGCTTGGACAGGTTGCCAGTCCAGCTCAGGGCTGACCCTGAATGACAATCAACCGTTAACACACACATTCACGCCAGTGGAAAATGTAAGACTCGCTCACACTCTTGTCTTTTCCTAATGTAAAAATAAAATGTTTTTTTTACTAACACGTCTTATAGCGAAAGACCTGCCAGCACCGACATTATGTTGATAACCTTTTTATCTTTATCTGTTGGAAATAGAGTTAAGAACTCAATCATTAAACATTTTTAACAATTCAATATATTTAAAAAACTTTAACTCAATTAATGTTTGTTTATGTTTTAATGACTAAAACCTTCATACAATTATGGATTAAACCATAACCTACACCTGTTGACGTCCTTTATTCAGTATAAAGACAAGTTTTGATCATTTCTCTGGCCTGAATGTTCAACTATTTCTAAATCATGTGGGTTTTCCTTTTTTTAGTTTTTCTCTGGTGGCTCTTTATGACATTTTTCATTTAGTATCTGTTTCCACAGCCATTATAACTCATTAGCACCTACATCAGGGAAGTAAAAATAAAGTGAGTTTAGCAGAATAATAATCATCAAGTAGTTTTTTTTCGTAGCGTCTTTAAATGTTGTTGTTTCAGTGTAAATTCTTCATTTTTTGTTATAATTTACTAAGTATTTTACTATCAATTTGAACCAGATAATCAAAGCTATACAATTGACTTTTTTTTTTTAATTTCTTAACCAATTGACATTGTACAAAGATGTGATTCTTAATAAACCTAAGGGCCGCATGATATAATGGAACAGGCCGCAAATGGCCTGCGTACCGCATGTTTAGATCTCTGATAAAGAACAGGAAGTTCAAGTGGCACTGTTATATTGAATTAAAAATGCTATGAATTAAAAAAAAAAAAAGATTATATTTATTAAAATATGTTTTTCAATTATTGGAATTAGAATATCAAATTTTACGTGTCAAACAAAAAATGTAATTGATTTAATCCAACTATTCAATGATTACAAATTCAACAATGTGATGCTTAAAAACATACAACATGTAAAACAATTTGAAATGTTTAATTTAACCATTTAATATTGTGATGGCACCGATCTACTTCCATACAACACAATCTATTTGCACATTTAAACATGATTACCACATTGCATTTAGCCAATAAGGATTTTTCGCAAGTTTATTATTAAATTAAAAAAGCAACTTACTAATAACCTCAGCCCTTGTTCTCTTGATATGGGGATAAAAAACCATGCGTTATAACTGAAGAACAATATCTGAATACATTTTCTTTATTGTATTAAAAGATGAATTATAATGAAAGTGAAATCCTTATAGAAAATCAGCATTTAAACTGATATTTTTTCATTTTAATTCTGTACTTATTTGTGTAAAATGTTTTACAATTTAAGACTTTGACTAAATGTTATGACGGTCTGATGAATCTTCATGAAACAGTGTCATTACTTTCAGAGTCCACTAGATGGCGGTGTCTGCACTATTTCCTTTGTTTTGAGCAACTGTTCTAATGAAACATCACATCAATTTTAAACTGATGGCGCCACCTACTGACCTCTAAACAACATGACACTGCTTCATGAAGCTTCATCAATAGCTCCAGATTCTATTTGTCGAGTCTCTCGCATTTAAACATAAAACACGTAGAGCGTCTGCGCCGAGAACGTTGATTAGAATTCAACCCGGGACCCTCTCATATTAAGTGCTATTACAGCTAAAAGCTCTTTCTCCCGATATAAGTATTTAATGAGGCGGTAAACAAAGAGAAATCGACCTTGTTTCAATAAAGATGCTGATCATGTTCAGCTTGTTATTGTGGAGATAAATAAAATTAAGAAAAAAAACAACAAAAAAAACTTCCCCCCTGTGAAAACTGAACCATTTCATTCTTTTTAATTTCATTCCACTTCATTTTCCAGCAATCACAGCCACCAATTATCTGTTTTTAATCACAATGTCTGAGTTGCTGGAATGCATAAAATCCAGGCAGATGTTAAATCATGGTTGCATTATTGACGCAAGCGAATCGCAAAAAAAAAACAAATTAATAAATAGAAATCCTCTCGTTGGGGAAAAGGAAAGTGCGACGGACTCTTTCCCGTCTCTGATGCGACGTCTGATTGGAACAGGAAGTTGGTGGCGTCTCGCGATCTAATCTGGAGCGCCACGGCGTGATGAGAAGTGATACAAAAGAGAGCGAAAGTGATCATGAGGGATCATGGAACATCTGTCTTCCTGCATCTCGTCTCGGGCTCCCCGGCCAATTTATCTGGTACCAGCGCAGGCAAAAACATTGTTCAACCCAGTTTGTGTCTCTCTCTCTTACTCTCTCTTACTCTCTCTCTCTCTCTCTCTCTCTCCGGGGATTCAAAACCGGTGTTATTGTTCGACGCCGGCAGAGCCTCCCACTGTTTACCCGACACTTGTGCAAATAAATGGTGCTTCAGCATCTGTTAGCCTTGACAAGAGCAATAAAAGGCGAGCACTTGTCAGTCATACAAATGCACACCGGGTTGTGTAACGTTTTCGGCGAAGTAATTGCTCACTCGTTTTCAAAAATGTTTGTGTTTCTCAACAAGTACAGTGCCTGGGAGACAATGAGGCTCACATAAACAAGACTGATGGTTTAATAGCAGCGAACGAGCTAATAAATCCTGGATGCGCTGTCACCGCCCCAATCGTGGGGACGGCTCTTTTTATCGCATCTTTTTTTTTTATCCTACGCTGTGAGACGGCGTGTTATGGATCCCGGCGTCGATGTTTATTAGCTTCCTTGTCCTTGTGCCGTAGCGTCTTATAGAATTTTAATTATCTAGATACTATTCTTGGTAGCAACAACGTATTCGGTATCTATTTCATATAAAGGGCACCTAAGGTGTTGATTTAAGTGTATATTTAATTGTTTTAGGACCTCTATTATACTCACCAGTATGTTTATTTTTCCCCAAAATCTCATTTAATAAAGATATTTACATTATAAAATAGGCTCTAGGACCTCTATTATACTCATCAGTAAGTTCATTTTTCCCCAAAATCTCATTTAATAAAGATATTTACATTATAAAATAGGCTCTAGGACCTCTATTATACTCACCAGTATGTTCATTTTTCCCCAAAATCTCATTTAATAAAGATATTTACATTATAAAATAGGCTCTAGGACCTCTATTATACTCATCAGTAAGTTCATTTTTGCACAAAACTCTCATTTAATAAAGATATTTACATTAGAAAATTTGCTCTCGGACATCTATTATACTCATCAGTAAGTTTATTTTTGCACAAAACTCTCATTTAATAAAGATATTTCCATTAGAAAATACGCTCTAGGACCTCTATTATACTCATCAGTATGTTTATTTTTGCACAAAACTCTCATTTAATAAAGATATTTACATTAGAAAATACGCTTAAGCCCCGCCCACTTAGAATGCGCTGTTTTGGCTGTAGAATAATGCTGTCTCAAATCACATACTAGCGTACTCAAAGTTAGTATTTTTAGTGCGTTAGTGTGTCTCAATTCTTAGTATGAAAAATTTAGTACGCCATGCACACTAAATTGGCGTACTAACACGCCCACAAAACTGAGTATGGTTCGATGGACACTAACCACCCTAAACAGCCGCCATCTTAGTCACATTTTAAACGGAAGTTACGTCATATATATGTGCATATATATGCTTATATATATATATATATATGCATATACTTACAGGTATTTTCAGCAGTAGAAGGATGACAAGTCTTCGCTGCTGATACCAACTTAAATATCTCGCGAATATTTCGATTCTCATATTTTTTCTTTATTTCTTTTTCCAAACTTGCAAAACGTGCTGCCAGCAGGTGTCGATAGCGTTCAAACAGCTGTTTGAAATGATCGTTAAATAGTAGTAGAAGAAGAAGAAGCTGTCGCGTCATTTCCTGTTGCGTAGCGGCAGTGTTTGATTTGAGACATACTATCTGTGGAGAATTTGCATATTAGTTAGTAGTACACTAAACTGATTAATACTAACTTCTAGTATACTAAGAGAAGTATGCGATTTGAGACACAGCATAAATCTTGTCAAAGCAACCACGCCCACTCTGCTCTGATTGGTCACAAAAAGTTGCATTCAAGGACTCTCGTAAATTTCAAATTCACCCCTAAAACTCCTGTTTTGTGCATCAAAAACGAATAATTAAAAATAAGGTTTGCTGCTTAATGTACACATTACAAATCGCCTAAAGGCAGAAGTAACACCACATATTACACCATATTTACGTAAATAATTATTTAGTTTCACGATTAACATGTAGATACTTCACTGATTTAGGGCTTCTAGCGGGGGGACACAGGAATTAACTTCAAACTACTGCATGTTGAAGAGGACGACTTCAAAATTTTGGGTTTTCACATTAGGTGCCCTTTAAAAGGACATCTTTATTCCGCGTTCAAATTGGAACGCCTGAATAAGGGAGCGGCAATTTTTGCAAAACTTGCACCCGGCCAAAAACAAGAAATACGAGTCATATTCAGGAATTAGTTTGACGAATTCTCTCTCGCGTCCAAGTGACTGAAAAGCATTTGAAAATTACTCTATTTGATTGAAGCAGGTTTTCTTGCCGGTGGTATCAGAAACTACTCCAGCAAGTCAAGACTTCTGTTTTGAGTCCAATTTGCCTCAATTACCTGCCGTTTGTTTTGCACTTTAAACCCTCATTTTTCCATTTGACTGCCAGTCAAATATCAGCATCCAGCAATATACCCATGAAGTTACTCTTTGGTTTGGCTAAGCTAGTGTTGACTTTCCATCAGTTCCCAGCGACTGAAAACTTGCAACTGCTCCCGGCTGTGTTTCTGCTTGACTTGGACTGTAACTTTTTAACCCTTGTGTTATATCAGGGTCAAGGTGACCCGAAGGCCGTAAAAACAAATGTGTTTTTGTGGTATCCCTTGTGTTGTATCATTGTCAAGGTGAACGACCTCCCCGGCTTCCATAAATGCACTGGTGGAGTTGTTCACCTTGACCCAAGGACAACACAAGGGATAGCGTAAACACATTTGGTTTTCGGGCCACCTTGACCCTTGAGGTTAACCCAAAGGTTAAAAAACAGTGCCATAGATTAGTCTCTCTTATCTTTTAAGGCCAAATGTCGTCGTCGGTAGAGTGTGAGATTAGCTCTCCAACTTTGGCTTTTCTTTCACTATAATGAGCAGCAAACTATCGTTTGTACCCTTCGAGAAAAAAGTAAATATATGTCCACGGTCAACAGACTGAACTTTTATTTCCACGAGGCGACCTAAGTTTGGTCTGAAAACAAGTGTTGCCGACTGTCTTGCTAAATCTGGTGACTTTCCATTTACTCTTGGAATACTTTAATTATGAAAACCTACAATTGTAGCCACTTTTTTTTGACAGAAAGTACAGAATTATTGGGGTCTTTTAACTCCTCAAAGGAGTTGCAGTTTTGCACGTTTTTGTTCCAACCATTCAAGCACAGTTTGTTTGAACTAATCTGACCTTCAGACCTGATTCACTAAAAGGGAACACGTGGAACACCCTTGTGTCTACCACGTTCCTTCCCCCATTACAAAGCATTCAAAGGGGGTCAATGACATTCCTGGAAGTGTAGCTCCTTCCACGCCCCCTAAAGGCTGCCAATGTATTGCACACGTGTTAAACTAATTATGCAAACCGGGGAATTACTGCGTCTTTGACTATTTATTTCTAAGCCAGACGATAGTGACTCTCCTTTCTGAGGAGTTGGCAAAATCATATAGGGTAGGGGGAAAAGGGACGGGTTTGGGTGGAGGTTTTCGTCGGTTGACTGGTTAGAACCAAAAACCTGCGTCCACTGCGACCCTTTGTGGAACACTTGGTCCGGACCCGGGTATAGGGGATCTCTTTTGGCAAGTCTCTTTGTTGATGAAGTTGCCATTTTTTTTCAAGAGCTAAAGCCCTGATGCCTCTTTAGTTAGTGTCCTTAACTTTTTGTATCGTTTTCATAAACACCAGGGGCCTCATGTACTAAGAAGTTCGTAGATCTTCTACTAAATATGTCCTTAAGCTGAAATTCAGAAGATGACGCAGCACAAAAATATTCAGATTGAATCTGTGCACGACAAGAATGTACGCACTTTTTCTTCGTACATCCCAATCAAAGTAGAATTAATCGCAGACTTGTTCGTCCCTTTCCACGCCCTCATTTACATATTTAAATAATATTTAAATTAAGCAGAGTCCGTGATTTTCCTCTCCGCGATCATAACAAACAAATTAAAACATAAATGTAATCTGGTTGAACCGTTTAGATTTGTTCATTTATAAATTTCTGACATGACCACATACTTACATTTAAATATTACAGATGAGCTCCGGTGTAAATATTTACATTTTATATACATAGTTATTAACACAAATACTTTATTAACAGACGATCAGGGGCTTATTTGAAATGTTTTAAAATAGGGTTTAACAAGAATAAAAGTGTAAATCAGTAACTTAAAGTGTATTGATGATGAAGATTGACATCAGTGAGCAGAGAAGCAGAATGAGTGCACGAATGCTCCTTCCCAGGTGCAAAACAAATAGACTCAGGGACTCATTCATTCCTCGGGCTATTAAATTGTACAATTGTGAGTTTGGGGGCAGGAGTGGAGTGAAAGTATAATGATGTTCTGTTCTATGTTAGTCTTTGTATCCTTTGTCTTTGTTGTTTTTTTTTTTTAATCTATGCTTTATCTTTAGACTTAGATTGTATCATCTTGTTCTTTCTCTTTATGTTCTTGTTATTATTTTATTTAAATTTATTTTTTATGAAAAATTGCTGTATTTTCTGTGGCTATTGGGAAAAAAACAATTTCCCGAATTTACCTCCTGAGGGATCAATAAAGTTTTACCTTACCTTACCTTACCTTAAAATGAATGACCGAGCGGGAATTATGAACGTTGTACCACTCTTTCCAGTGCTGATACATACGGACTTTGACGTGGAAAGGTTGCTTAGCAATTCTTTTGTGCGTAAAAACCCTTAGTACATCAGGTTCCTTCATCTGTAGGTGCCTTTACGGACCATAATAATAATAATAATAATGTCTATTTATATAGCGCCTTTCTAGACCAGGGTCACAAAGCTAACTCCTAAGTATCAAACTCAGAGTCTTGGATTTGCTTTATCTGTCCATCGCAGGGGAGCGACAGCGAGTACGAGGTGGACCAGACCCGACCCAAGACGCACTCCTTCGTCAGCCACTACATCAGCGACCCCACCTACTACAACTCGTGGCGGCGGCAGCCGAAGGGGGTCAGCCGCCCGCCGGCCTACGGCTACTCCCAGCCCGACCAACTGGTGGAGCAGGAGTCGAGGCAGCACCCGCCGCCGGTGCCCCCCTTGCCTCCGCTTCCTCCCCTGCTCCCGCAGAGCGCCGCGTCCCCCCAGCCACAGCAGGGACAGGGGACCCTCTTCAGGCCCAAGGGAAGCCGGACTCCCACCCCGTCTCTGCTCTCCTCTGAGCCGCCGAGTCAGCACGGCACCCTGTACAGGCCTCCCAGCAGCCTCGGCTGCGCCGCCCAAGCCCCTACTGCTGGCTTCTCCTCTTTCGTTTGACCCCCATCTTTCCTTCTGTAAAAAAAAAAAGGACCTTTTAATTTTTTTGGTTTTTACATCTTATTTACCGCGTATTACCCAAGTGTGTGGATGTGTGTACGGCTGTGTGCAGTGCGTATGACTGAAAATGTGACGTGTATTTTATCGAAAAAGACAATCATTTGGAAGTTTAAATCCATTGCTTGAACACTTTTTTTTGTTGGCTCGCAAACAAGGGGAAGGAAAGAAAACGTGGTTCTCTTTTCTTATTCGTCACGTCGAGAGAGCTTTACGAAGGACCTTTCGTTGACCCACCAGGAGCACGGACTACTTTAAAAACTCTTCAGATTGATGGTGGATGATGGGAAAATAGCCTCTCCGGCTGGAATAATGTCACGTTGGGAAGAAGAAAAAAAAGACTAATAGAGAGAAATGGACTCTGACCCAAGAGCCGAGGCACCCACGGTCACTGTGGCCCCTTCGACTGCCTTCCACTTTCCCGGCTCTACTTAATCATCGTTGGAACTGCATTCTGTGTTGACTGTACGTACTTGTCTCATATCGTTTTACCGGATATTTATACCGATCGGCTTGAGGCTCGACATCTCCAGAAGATTAAAAAAAAAACCGGAACTTTTTTCGCGATCACTTTAAAGCATCGTGGCACTTTTTCGACGGTAGTTTCTGGGGGATTTCTGTCGACGGTGTGCAGTGAAGACGACGGATCTGTTTTTTTTCGGTGCGAACTGTAGAAACACTACACAAGAAAAGCACAACTATACTCACCGTCACATCCACTCGCGAAATGAAAAGTACGGAGGCCGCTGTTGAGAAAATCATAATGTAAATCTGACAAAAAAGAATAGTATGTACAAACCAATTGGTGTGCAGGTTACATCACGAGAAAAACTGTTTACATGTGTTCGACACAACAAGCTGCAGTGAAACTGTACGATATCATGAAGTGACAACGATGCGTTGAAATGTGATGATGTTTTTTTTGTTGTTTTTTTTAACCTCACTTTCGTTGTTACTTTGACGAGGAGTTGAGGTGGGGGGGGGGGCGGCGGCGACATCGTCCTGTAGCATCCCTGCTGTACAAACACATTTGTCAAAACTTCAATGTGATCATCACTGTGTACATGATGAAGAAAAACTATGGATCTACTCATGATAGCGCTCTTGAATAAATTATTCTATTTTGTAATGCCTTTGCTTGGTTAGTTTTTCTCTGGCTTCCAATGTACTTTTTCAGCTGTAGTATTCAAGGGGTCTCAAATTCAACTGGCCAGGGGCAATCAGAGGTAGTTCTTTAGACTATTTTAACAGTTTATTTTCTAAACAAGAAGGATTTGTCTCGCCTTCAGTTACTACAAAACTCAGCGAGAATTCTGACCCGCTCTAGTAGAAGAACTCACATTTCCCTGATCCTTAAAACTCTTCACTGGCTGCCAGTTTCTTTCAGGATCAATTTTTAAATTCTGGTTCTTACTTGCATCCTGTGTTGAATCATTTATTTATTTTGCTGTGATGCTAAGATTCATTTTTATTTAACGAAATACAGTCGTTTGTTTTTGCGTGCAAATCTTTCAGAAAAACTCACACTCACACATTTGTTGATTCATAGTGACAATCATGTTGTATTTTTCTTATTTACTTTTTTATTAATGTATAATGATTACTAATAATTATTTACTAAAGCTAACTTTACATTTTTATTTCCCATTATTATATATTCATCCGATGGCAGCTGAAAAAGTTTAATTGTTCTGTGTTTTGACAGTTCTTACAGCAAAAAGGTTGCAGGTTAGATTCCATTTTAAGCCAACCTGCACAATATAAAAGTAATGGTTTTCATATTAGCGTAACTAAGACACATGTTTAACAACAAACACGAGTCAGTTCCTGACTTTTTCTTCCTTTATTTGTATGGATTTATAGCCAAAGTTTGGAAGCAGGTGTTTACTCCACTTTTTAAATCATCATGAATAATCATTTCATTTATTTATTTTGCGGAGATTCATTTATATTTTAGGTAATTCCTGTGTTTTATTCTTTATGCAAACATTTCAAATCAAACATTTAAAAATAATATATTTTACGACTCATATTGCTACATAATTTATTGTATAATAATGTTCTTTTTTACCTTCATTTTTATAGTTATCCTCCGGCAGGTGAGGTGATGGAAAACATTTTAATTTTCACTATGTTTTGAGCTTCTTTACAGCAAGAAGGTTGCAGGTTCGATTCCGTGTCAAAAGCAACCGTCTGTCTTACTAGAGAACAGTATGTTCGCGAGACACTCCGATTTCCTCCCGGGGTTTCAAAATCATACAGCGAGGATTCACTCGTTCAAGTGGCAAATGTCACGCAGAGCTGCCACTAAAAGCTGTACAAAAGAGCAAAGTTTCACGCTACAAGAATCAAAGTGAAATATAAATGACATTTGATCCTCTGCCGGCGCTTGAATAAATGACCTGATTCCCAGACACCTTCCGACACCCGGATCATTAGGATGCACAGAGGCATGAGAGACTTACAAGTCAAATTTTTCTTTTTTTTGGAGACGAACCTGATCCAGCGCAAGCATGCTGAAAAGCCGAGGGAGGGGAAGAGGGGGTGTCTGGGTAATCTCCTTAGTCCAGGCCGGGAAAACATTGATCTTTATAAAGAGGACTGGGAGGAGACAGAAAAGGAAAAAAAACGAGGAGGAAGTTAAGCGTTTGAAACATCGCCCGAGACGGCGGCGAGGGATTTAATAGTACAACTAGAAACGTCAGAGCTTGTTTTCGCCATTGTCGGCGCTGCTATGAACACCAACACAAATGGAATTACCAACCGAATAACAGTTTTCCAAATTAGCGGCCCCTTGTTTTCCCGTTCTGGTTTCCCCCGACGACAAGGAACGCACACATCAGCTAATTTGTCCAAATCTCAGTTTTGACGTCCGCTCTCGGGACCACGTGGAAAACAAAGCTTGTCCTCATTCCGATTGTGGGAGATTGTCGTTCGCGGAGGAAGTCAAATGGAAAATTGGAAAAAAAAAAAAAACGCATAAGAAAACTAAGGGGCTTAGATAATTATCTGTGATGTCTTGGTGGTTCAGAGGAAACTCAAAAGGTCAAAAAGTAAGGAATAAGGAGAGAAATTGTACACAGAATTGTTATAAAAGGTTATTGAAATGTCATAGAAGTAAATAATAATTTGTATTTACTGTAGAAAGTAGAAATAAATACAAATATTCTGGGATTAAAATGTGATCGAAATAAATAAACATTTGTTCTTGAAAAAGTAGAAATAAATACAATTATTCTGGGATTCAAATGTGATCGGAATAAATAAACATTTGTCCTTGAAAAAGGAGAAATAAGTTTAATTACTCTGGGATTAAAATGTCATAGAAGTAAATAAAGAAAATTGTATTTAAAAAGTAGAAAAAAAAATACAATTATTCTGGGATTAAAATGTTATTGAAATAAATAAACATTTGTCCTTGAAAAAGAAGAAATAAATACAATTATTCTGTGATTAAAATGTGATATGAATAAATAAACATTTGTTCTTGAAAAAGTAAAAGAAATACAATTATTCTGGGATTAAAATTTCATGGAAATAAATAAACAGTTGATAGAATTATACAGAGAATATAAGGTAAGGTAAGGTAAAACTTTGTTGAAAAATTGTTTTTTTTTCCAATAGCCAGAAATTTTTCATAAACAATAAAAAATAATAAATTAAAAATAAGATAAGAACAAGAAAATAAAGAAAAAGAACATGATGACACAATGTAAGTGTAAAGATAAAGACAAAGAACATAGATCAAAGAAAAACAACAAAGACAAAGGATACAAAGACTAACATAGAACAGAACATCCAGATACTTTCACTCCATATATAATGTTTAATGTCCAATTAATAGAATTATGCTAATAATACAATTTAGAATATGTATATATATAATATAGAAATATTTGTCTTGTAAATGTAAAACCATTTTCCTGAGATGAGTAAATAATAATAATAAATTGTCATGAAAATGAATAAATATTTCTCTTTGAAAAAGTCGAAATAAATAACATTATTCTGAGAGTAAAATGTCATTGAAATTAAAAATTATTTGTCCATGTAAAAGTACAGATAATTATAACTACTGAGAATAAAATGACTTTTACGGACATGAGCCCCCAAAAAAATGAACGGCGTAATTATTAATAGACTTGTTAACAATAAATTGAACCGGCAATTGCAGGCCAACAGTCTAGATACTTCCTCTGATGCCCAAGACTGACATGAAACAAGAATGATTGACCAAGAACTAAGGGGTAAAATCTGGTTTTAAAAAAGTTAGCCAATGAGGTAGAACAAAAAAGAAATTGCAGGAAGCAGGAAGACGGAAAGCAATTTAAACAAAGAGCTGAAAGAAAACAAATCAAATTAAAGGCCTGGTTTTGAAAAGCATCTTAGGTATAAATTTACCTTTTTTATTTTATTCCTGTTAGCAGTTTTTGTGAATTCTCATAATAAGGGTAGTGGTTGACACATATTAGCGACATCATCTTTGAGATTAATAGACGTGGTTTTAGCGCCCACACGTAGTTCAGCCCCCACTCTTTCAGACCAAGAAAAAGTGTTTTCGCAAAGTGCCGCAGTTCATGAAATGTCCACATGGGGCTGGTTTCAGTAAGACCGGAAGTCATGTAAACACTTAGTCTCTTAGATTGAATTTGTTTTGACTTTTCCCTTTTAATTATATTTCCGTTCCACAGAAAAAGTCTCGAGTTTTTGCAAATTGAAACAAATTGCAGTTCATTGAATGTCCACTTGAGGCTGGCTGCGGGAAGACTTGAAGTCATGTTCCTTTTTATTACATTCCTGTTCATCAATTTTCCTAAATAACCATCTTAAAGCGGTGTGGCTTATCACCCAATTATAATAGAACCTGCTAAACCTTCCTCTCTTTTTTTCTGAAGTATGGATAAACCTGCCATTTCCAAGATGGCCGCCACAGCAAATTTGCACCAAACCCAAAATACTGTAACGGAGTGATGTCACAGACGCTACCTCCTTTTATGCAGTCTATGCCAAGACCAAGAAAATGTATTTCTTGTGTAGTTGCAGTTCATTGTGTGTCCACTTGAGGCTGGCAGAAGACACACAAAAAAAACGAATTTACTGCCTGGTTTTAAGGAATATCTTGGGTCTTTGATATAATTTAAAAAAAACCTATCTTTTGATTATATTCATGGTCATCAGTGTTGCTAAATTTGGATAATAAAGGGAGTGGTTTATGAACCAATCATACGTCAACCTGCCGAAGCTCCGCCTCTTTCCCGGCGTCACCACAGCAAATTACAAATCAAAACACTTTTCAGTTAAAAGTGTTGACTTAAAGCGAACGAGTCACACATGACTTTTTATGTCAAATTCATCGACGAATCAAACATATTTAAGGAGGCAAAAATTCCCACAATGCCCCTCAGCGATGTTGTTTACCCCGAACCGTAGACGGCACAGAGGTCTCTCGGAGGTCATCTCTGTTTCTCGGTCTCGTGTTTAGCATTCAGTCGCTAACTCGCCGGCTTTAATTGGATCTCTGGTGTCCAGCCACGTCCACGGACTGTCTCCTTTGATGACGCTGGCACACACTCCGGCTGTGATTTGTGTCTACGTTTCTGGCCTCGCTCAGCAGATTTGGGCACTTTCTTGAATTCATTGGAAATGGGTCACAAGGGCGGTGTTGAAACTTTTTTCCCCTTGGGGCCGAGAAACAAAACTTTTCCAAAGTTCTCTTCAGTCTCCAGGTGAGACCCCCCCCATCGCCTTCACTGTGTCTTCCTCTTGTCCCAACATGGGTTTAGTCGTGTCCATCATGAAGTCTGAGCATCTGATGTAACAAACTGAAATGAAACATTCAGATGTTTATGAGCACGTCTGATCACTGCATAATTTACACCTTGTTTGGTTTGTTAAATAAATGGGACACAACAGCAGCTTCTGCTCGTGATGCTCATTAAAAATATTGTTTCTGATAATGAACCAGACAAACATTCAGATGTTATTAAATGAACATGAGTTCAGTGAGGCAGCGTGAAGAGAGGTTTCTACAACTTCGTGTTGTTGAACACAGTCCAAGATGTAATGTTTAACATTTTAAAGAAATGTATATATATATATTTATTTTTAATCTAATGCTGTGTCTCAAATCGCATACTACTCTTAGTATGCTAGAAGTTAGTATGCATCAGTTTAGTGTACGAACTAACTAGTACGCAAATTCTCCACAGATAGTACATCTCAAATCAAACTCTGCTGCTACACACTAACCGGAGATCACATGACAGCTTCTTCTTCTACTTCTATTTAACAATGTTTCAACCAGCTGTTTGAACGCTATCGCCGCCACCTGCTGGCAGCACGTATTGCAACTTTGGAAAAAGAAATAAAGAAAAAATATGAGAATCTAAATAATCGCGAGATATTTAAGCTGACATGTTTATCCTCCTACTGCTGCTGAAAATGCACCTGTAAGTATATGAATATATATGCATTTATATATGACGTAACTTCCGTTTAAAACGTCACTAAGATGGCGGCTGTTTAGTGTGTTTAGTGTCCATCGAACCATACTCAGTTTTGTGGGCGTGTTAGTACGCCAATTTAGTGTGCATGGCGCACTACATTTCGCATACTAAGAATTGAGACGCACTAACGCACTAAAAATACTAACTTTTAGTACGCTAGTATGCGATTTGAGACACAGCATAAGAATTTGAAAATAATTGAAAGTTATTTTCTATGTTGGACCTGGAATTTAATTATTATTTTAACTCGTTTTTTAAAAAATACAAATACATTAATATTATATTAGAATTATTTATTTTTCACTGAATTTGCTTCTTACATAAAATCGCAAATTTAAAATAATGTGCCATTTTTAAAATTTATTTTTTAATAATACATTTAATAACACAAACAAATATTTCACAAAGCTATATCAAATATAAGGCTGACGCAGACATTATTATACAATGACATATGTAGCAATATAAGTATTACCACCACCTTTTAATCTTAAAGCTCACGTGGCTAATGTGTTAGCCACGCCCCTTATTATGCAAATGTTCAACCTCTGATATGAATACCTATTGTTTTAACATTTTCATTTAACTGTGAAAATTAAATTAAATTATTTATTCATGTAATTATTTATCACTTTTATGCAGTATCTTGCTTTATTTTTCATTAATTTATTGAAATACTTTGGAAAGATTTACCTTTTTAAATCAAGTAACAAATTGTATTTTTTTTATTGTAAATACTCTAGTTAAACTGTTTAAATTAAAATGTGAATTTTAATTTGATTTAATTCTTTAAATATTTCACTATTTGACAGTATTGTGCTTTATTTTATCAGTTTTATTTTTAATTTAATAATTCATCCTAAATTGAATTAAAGTTTTAGTGCAACACATATAAGGTAAAGGTAAGGTAAGGTAAAACTTTATTGATCCCTCAGGAGGTCTCCTTCGAGAAATTGTTTTTTTCCAATAGCCAGCAATTTTTCATAAACAATAAAAAATAAAAAATAATACATACAAATAAAATAAGAAGAAGAACATAAAGAGGAAGAACAAGATGAAGATGATGATGATGATGATGATGATACAATCTAAGTCTAAAGATAAAGACAAAGAACATAAATCAAAGAAAAACAACAAAGACAAAGGATACAAAGACTAACATAGAACAAAACATCCAGATACTTTCACTCCACTCCTGCCCCCGAACTCAGAATTGTACAATTTAATAGCCCGAGGAATGAATGAGTCCCTGAGTCTATTTGTTTTGCACCTGGGTAGGAGCATTCGTGCACTCATTCTGCTAATGCTATATGTTATCCTTATATATTGATTTATTTACCCAGACAAAAAAGACACTATAAAATAAATACATTTGATTTTTAAATGATTTAAAAAAATGACAAAATAAAGACGTACGATTCAACACAATAAATAAAAGCGCGACAATGCAAAACATTTTACTTAGAAGACAAAATACTATTTTATACGCAAGCTTGTTTTTCATAAACACAAAAACAATATTATGGTGAGGAAACAATACAAGTTTACAAAAAAGTATCTAGAATCTCAACTGAAATTACATTTCTGTGTCTAAAAAGCAAGAATCGCTTCACTTTACATAACAATGCAGTTTAAACTCAAGACAGGAAGTGTTTGTTTTCTTCTCCTCACACTTGCTGTGACCAGATTAGGGAGTAACATGAACTCACTGACCAGTAACTTGGACACTGGAGTGAACAGGAAGTTCATTTTTTTGTTGTATGGTAGCTTAAATGATTTACAGCCAGATCTTGTATTAGAAATGACTCATAAAAACTTGAGCGCGGCTCGATCCGGGACGAAAGGTCACGGCAATCAAAGTCCCATCTCGGAGCGGTCATCAGCTGTCTGGGCCGGGCTGGGAAGCCGGCCAGAGGCAGGAAATGACTAGAGTCGGACACTCCTGTCGGAGAAGGAAGAGATTAACACGCTTGTATCGACACGTTGGCGGTCGTCGGGAGTGATTAGTGATTTCACTGGACACTCCACACGTTTGTCCTCGGATCAACATCAAGCGTTCTTCTCTCCTGATAAGGCGATGATGGAATGAAAACTGTCCATCAAATCATTTAAAACCTTTTTTTTTAGTTTCTACTGGTTTCTACGTGTCACTTATTGATTTAATATCATCAAAAAACCTACAATGAATAAATATTTTAGCAGTATATTCTAGTCTGAAAGTACAAAAGTGAGAATTTTGCAAATCATTTTTGTAATGTTTTTTAAAAGTAAGTAATTATTATTAATAAAGTGCTTTTCTCAGGCCAGGTATTTTAATTCAACTATAATTTATCATCTAAAAGATAAATTACATTGATTTGAACTACAGTACTTTGTTAATACAAATGGCAGGTTTCTTAAAAATAATGTCGTAGATCATTATTTTAGTCAATTTATACATGTATTGCATAAAATAATTGTTTTATATAAAGATATGCCAAAGTGATTATGGGTGAAAAATTATATCCATTTAATAATAAAAATGTCAAAACAATTTTTGTATTAATATTTTTACCATTATTATTTGTATTACTGTATTAAATGATCAGAGTTGAAGAGGTTTATTTAGTGTTTTTATCTATTTAATAAGAAACAAAAGCATAATAATACAGTGTAAAGTAAAGTAAAGTAAAGTAAAGTAAAGTAAAGTAAAGGTTATTTGTAAAGCGCCTTTTTCTAGGCCAGAGTCACAAAGCGCTTTAACAAACAAAGGCAATATACAGCTAAAATACATACTGGATGAAAATGAACATGTATCTCCCATTCTAGTTTAAGTTATAATGATTTTACATTTCAGAATCAGAAACCATTTAAACTTAAAATCTTACGTATAATAACAACAACAACAACAACAACAACAACAACAACAACAACCATAATAAAAAGAATAATATTTTATTTAAGATGAAAACAAGTCATACAAACATTGATCATGTACAAAATAAGATGCAAGTAAATAAGTCATCTTTATTTGTAAAGTGCCTTTCACAGACAACCAGGTCAAAAAAAAAGAGACATATAACTTAATTATAAACATATAATTTTTTTTAAATGTAAAAAATAATAACAAAATATTTTATTACGTTGTTCTTTATTAACATTTCGTTACATTTATTAACATCAACATATACTTATATCAATCAATTGAACATTCAATATATCAATATATATTAATATATTCTTAATTCACAATTGACAATTTAACTACCAGGAGTTTTATTTTTTTTATTTTTTATTTGTGGATGTGAGTTTTGCTTATATGCTGAAAAGATTCATACGATTTTCGAATTTAAAATGAAGATTCAAAATCAAAATGTATATTTATAAAAAAAAAGTCCATGTCCTCCACGTATTTAAAAAAAAGAAAAAAGTGGTGAATATTTTTACAATTCTTTCTCAAGTCTCTCTTTGTGACGTCACGGTGACGTCGCGGCTCCCTTTTTGCCCCCCACGCTGTGCGCCTGCGTCTTTAAGGGGCGCGTGAAGGGGGCGTGTCCACACGTTGCTGAGGCAGGAGTCTTTGTACTTGACTCTCCGGCGTCACAAGCAGCCGCGGCGCTTCACGGGGCGACACCAATATTCCTTTTTTTTAAAAAAGAAATCTTCTCCTCCTTCCATTCATCCTTCCTGCCTTTCTTTTCTTCCTGTTTTCGGTGTGATGAGAGAACCCCCCGCTGTGAACCTGCTGGGGGCCTAAACGTGGAGCCGGCTTTCATGAATGGGGGATGCTCGGTGAGTCTATGCTCGCTTTATCTCTTTTTTTATTTTAATATATATTTTCTTATTCTTCAAGAATGAAATGTGACATTTTTATCTCCATTGTTTTTAAATATATCTGCTTTGAGCAGCTGTTTTTGTTGTGTAGTATTGTTCTGACCCACCCACTATCATTGATCAGATTAGCACATGCTAATGCTACTTAGCCAGTGGATTAAACGGGTTTAACTGCCAAATTGAAGGTGAAATTTTTTAAAGGGAACAAAAAGCTCCAGTAAATGCCCACAATTTCAAGTCTCCCCAAAGAGGTTTTCTCTTATCAGGGCTTTGTTTGCTTGTTGCTTTATTTATTAACCAGTTATGGTCTAGCTAGCCATGTTTTTTTTGTCAAATATTGACAATGTTAGCTATTTAGCTTCACACTTTTTTTTAGATGAAATGTTAAACCAATTTAAATGTATAACTATTTACAAAAGCAATAAATAATGGTCTTACTATCAATTTATGATTATTTTGCAACCTGAGGCCCTTGAGCCATTTGCTTGGTTATGATATTTTGTGGCCCTCTGTTTAATGTCACATGTTTAAGGATAAAAGGTCATCAAATGTTATGCATTTATGCATCTTTGATTATAAAGTAAAGATGGAGTAGTTAAATTAAACCAAATTCAGAGTAAAACCACACAACAATCCATAAAATGGTCAAAGGACAACATAATAATATGTAAAAAAAAACGTTCATTAAAAACACAAGAATTGAACTCGAGTAAAAAAAAAAAGGGGCAAGCAGACTTGAATTTTTAACACTTTAAGTGCTTTGAAAATTGGCACCGATTTCCTTTCTTCGTATCAAAGGCACCATTTGTCCTCACTTCCTCCCGATGAGTACCTCATTATCATTTTTCTACCTTTGCATTCACTTCAGTTGAACAGAACGTTTCAACTTCCCACGGTGTATCGATCAAGTTAAAAAGGCTACTTCCTGTTTCATTTTGCTTTGTCTATCTATTCAATGTTCTCCAGGATCTTCTGGTCTTTTAGTGGGATTTGTGGATCGACTCCATTCGCCGTCACACAATCACTTCTGTGGCTGATAAGAACATTTCCAAAGGGAGACAATGTTATCAGTGATCCCATCATCTCGCATTTTGGGTGGCTTCTTTTGTTCTTTTTTTTGTCAGATTTCAGGTGTGATACCTCACCCGGGATAAGCCGGAAAAAAAAGTGTGTGGCTTTTAGTTTTAACTGAAAGCCAGAGTACTATCAACTTTAAGCAGTTTTTTCTCAGGAGCGTTGCGAGGTGAGACTCTTTTTTTGAAACCAGCCTGCACAGGTCTCTCACCTTTCTTAAATTACAAAGCACCTCGCCCGCAGGAGACGTGTGTTTATCGCTGAAAGGTGAAAGTTATCCTTCTGTCTTTGTTGTCCTGACGCCGAAACAAAACACTCGCTTATGTGAGCGCTCTCTCAGCATTGTTTTTGTTGGTCACCTCTCACGGTTACTAGCTTAGATGATACTTTATTAACTCCTGAGAAAAGAAAAAAAAAAGGTTCCTGAAAACGGGTCTTTTGCTCAAAACAACTTTTTTGAGGCCACGTCCAAGTTGGAACGTGTCTGCTGTAGTTTTGTGTGCACATTTTGAGGCAATGTGTGTGTCCTGTCCGGCCCCCCTTTACATTCCAGGAAATGCCAACATAAACTGCTATTTGTTATCCTGGAATGCTTCAGAGATTTGGATGTTGGAACTGCCGGCCATGACAGCGACGGTGAAGGTTGTTTATTTAGCAACATGGTTAGTTATTATATCTCAAACACAACCACATGGTGCACGTAAACACCAGATTTTGGCTAGTACAACTAATTGGTTACATTTAATCCTGACAACGCATCTGTAAGATGTAACAAGAAAGTGAAAGTTGTGTGCGTTTGTGTTTTTGGAAGTATTGTCTCTTCTTTTTTTTTTTGGTTGAATTGCGATCACGAGAACTGAGGTTGTTAACTAAAGCCAAAGAAAATGTTGATTCTCTTGTCACATCCTGTTTCTTTGTCACTTAAGTAAATATTGAGTTTTTAGTTCTCACAATTGTGGGAAGAAAACCGCTTTGCTTCAAAATTGAATCTCAGTTTCTTCAATGTATAGCTTCTTCGTTGACCTTAACGGTGTTTTGTGTTCTACATTGTGTCGCTTATACAATTGACCGAGATCAATAATGTACCGGTTTAGATGTACTTACAATTGGTCCAGAATGTTTCAAATTATTAGGTTTTTGTCTTCTACATTTCCTAAGGGCGTCCTTCCGGTTACCCATAGAACTCTATAATAGTTGGCGTGCTTTTAAAGCTACTCTGGGTAGTTTCGGTACCTTTAATATTTTTCTACTAAAATATTTTCATAAAACTTTTGATGACACATCAACTTAAAACTGGTTGAATGACTCGTATACCGTGACTTTAAGGTGTTTTGTGTAATTATTATTTTCACTCTAAAAGTATATTTATAGAGCGCATTTCTAGACCAAGGTCACAAAGCGCTTAAACAATTAATAAATAAATAAAATTATATACTAAAAAGTCTGCTTAAGTAGAAGAACTCGCATTTATTTCTCCGATCCTTAAAACTCTTCACTGGCTTCCCGTTTCTTTCAGGATCAACTTTAAAATCCTGGGTCTTACTTTCAGATCTATTCATTCTATAATTACAGTACAAAAACAAAGTTAAAGTTATGTTATTTACAAAGCCGTCATAACGTATATCATATTTAATTATCCACAATCTGATTTATTACCCCATCGGTATCCATCCTTCATTCAACCAATGGAAGTCTGGAAACAGAAAATTCGTCCAACTGCTGCAAACCAGGACATGGCAACTTTTGTGACATTTAGCAGGTGCTCATGGGAAATGTGGTCTCCCGTCGGGCTAAACACTACCACTTTAGTCCACTGGTGTCGCTCGACTTCAAATCGCTTTAATTTTTAGCAGCAGATTGATGATATATTACATTTTTTAATTAATTTTTCCATAATAAAATACTATAAATTAAAACAAAATAAGCCACATAACACCATAAAATGGCATATAAATAGTGAATAATTCATAAACATAAAATACATAACATTAAACAATATTTATGATCCAGACAGCAGAAAGATCATGATTATTGTTTAATTTAATGTATCCTTAACGTCAAGAATTTGGAATGATCCCTCAATGTTATTTCCTTAAAGCTTTTTAATATAAAATACTTCTCTCACACAATCATTTAAAGAAAAGACGATTGATTCAATGTTTTAAAAAGCATAATCGCACCAATCCTCATGTCTACATTGCTTTTCTGATGATTTGCACGAGTGTCTAGTTATCGTTTTAACTGGCAAATCGTACCATCTGCTCTGTTTACTATGCAATAACAAGTGCGTCATTATCTGATTTGTTTGTATTGTTTTGCAGAAATAATGTACTGTTACTAGAGTAGCAGTTCCAACACTACTACTCTGTTTTATATTTGGTACTCCAGTCGCTAAAGAAAAGGGTCATCAGAGTTTTATCTTTCCTGAGTTTGTCATGGTTTGTTTTGCTCTCATCACAGTGATAGAAAGTATGATGGGGTGATTCTAGCGTTGGCTTTTTCTGCTGCTGTGATTAAGTAGCTGGAGCTGCAAAGGTTTCTGGGGCATGACATAGTTTGGGCTTTTGGAATG
Organism: Callionymus lyra; assembly: GCF_982586985.1. Taxonomy (NCBI): domain Eukaryota; kingdom Metazoa; phylum Chordata; class Actinopteri; order Syngnathiformes; family Callionymidae; genus Callionymus; species Callionymus lyra. The sequence goes on along the minus strand of NC_141832.1, from coordinate 15,826,093 downwards.
AGAGTGTGTGTCGAGAGAGCAAGAAAAACCCAACATTTATTTCACTGCACTCCGCAAGCGTGATATACCATACAGAGGGGGAGAAAAAGCTGTTTTTAAAAAAAAAAAAAAACCTGACGTGTGACTTCCTGAATTTCTCTGTTAATTCCTGTCACTTGCTCAGCACTATCATTACCTCCTCGAGTGTGCGATTATCGATTCCTTTTCTGAATCACAATCTCTGATCGATGGGTTAAGTGGATTCTTGTCTTTTATTGAATACTTCAAAGCCAAATATTGAAGCAGGTTTTTCTTCACTTCTCTGGCTCATCCCTCTATATTTTGTTGCCTTTTCGACAGCTCCCCCCCCCCCTATAATTATGGCACTCTCACACTTTGAAGCGAAATTCTCCGGCTCCCATAATTTTGCCGCATTCTTTCCATGGAGGCAGGCAGGTTTTTTTTGCGCTCAGGCAAGTCTTCAGACCGTAAATTTCTAGATGTGACTCAAGCAGCTACATGGTAGCAAAACTGTGGTCAGGCACATGGATACACTAGTGGCCCTGCAGTGTCATTAAACTGTAGATGGAGATATGAGCCGTGTTTGTTTGCCTGGGCCATCAGTACACAGCGTGATGGAGCACAGCCTTGTTTGGAGAGGAAGGGCAGGCTGGAGTCATTTCCGGAGAGATGGGAGATCATTTCCCCCCCTCCTGCCCTTCCTGTGGACATAGCACCCCTCGCCGTTTATCCATGAAACATCTTGCATGCAGCTATCCAAAAACATAAAAGAAATCTTTCAAAATACAAGAATCCATTTTGAATTTTTCTTATTAAGTTTGGCCGTTTTGACTATTTTCCCCCCCCCCTCATAGGTTGTAGCGTTTGACCCAACATTTTATTTATTTTAACCTTTTGAATGTGTTTAAAGGTTGAGTTTGTACCAGAAAGAATAACATGTCTGGAGGCCGCGCTCGGTCCGTAAACAAGAAGAGTGGCTTTTCTCGCGGGTATCAAAAGGGCATCGAGAATCACACGCTCTCGCTGAAGGCTTGTTCTTGTCCCAGGAACCATAAGCTAACCGGTTGCTATTGGAAGTCACCTGTGCTTTGCTCGTAGTCGTGGTCGCTGTTGTAAACCGATACAGACGAGACGGGAAGAAGTTCTTAAGAGTCAGAAAGCTGGCACTGGTTCAACTTAACATTTGAAAGGAGGGCATTAGCTGCCCAGAGCTCTTTTGTCCTTCACCACCACAGAGAAGCTTTTCAAAGTGCAACGAATGCAATCTGATATTTTAATGGATTTTTGGTATCTTTTGGATGCTCCCTAACAAGGTTTGAATCGGTTTTCGTGGCCCCCCTAAATTAAACAATGGCTTCCATTCTCTTTCAGCTCAATGGCTTTTTACAATGTTTTCGTCCCCTTTGGCCCTCTGATGTTCATTTATAGCTTTCAAAACACTTGTATCTTGACTATTAAATGTGTTAGAGAAGATAAGCTTTGACTCCATCAGATGGATTATTACTGTGATGCTTTATAGACTTCATCCCGCTTGTATTATTCTTGTTTTCAATGGGCGTTTCCAACCTAATCTTCGCTGTTTGTTTGGCAGGAAATTTGGTTAAGAACAATGTGGATTACTCGATCAGTGATAATAGGAGTGTGGTTTTATTTATCGTAGGACTCCGTTCATTTCCTAACCAGATTGTCTGACTTGTAACAAAGTTGAGTGATATACCGTCTTCAACAGCCTTAAATTTTGCAGCTTTGATCCAAAGGTGAGAAAAGGTGGTCCGTTCACACCTCACTGAGGGTTTTGACATGAATATGTGATGGGCAACGCCTACAAATGAGAGACTGCTTTCTTTCAGGGCTGCGACTTACAACACCAACGCTAGCTTATTGGATATTTAAACGGTACATTTTTATCTCAATTCTATTGATTGGCTCGCCATTTTTGTGCCATTGTTTTTCTGTGGTTTAGGCTAGTTTTTTCCAGTTCAAGGTAGGTTAACTGTCAATTTGGCGATATGCGAAACACATACAAAAGGTTGAAATAACTGTATTCAAAAGCCAACGATGATACGAAACAAGTAAAATAATAAGAAAAGAAACAAAATGTATCTAATATCTACTAAATAAAGGGCACGAGGTTTAGCTCAGTTACCCTCTCACAGGCATACTTACTCTTAGCTAAGCCTGATTTTTCAGTTTTTTGGCCTTATTTGACCGCAAAGGTAGTTAAGGCCAATAATGGGCAAATGCCAACTACTCCCTTATTATTAGTGAATGGGATACATTTCTACGTCTAATTTTCAAAGGTGTTTAAAGCAAGTCCACCAACCTTCTAGCCCTCTTTTACCCCTTTGCAATGTTTTTCAGTCTGTTGCGATGTTAAAAAAAAATTAAAGAGAATTAAAGGTTATTTCTGTGAATGCGGAAAAAAGGAAGAAACTATATTTTGTGTGGAGCTCTTTCATAATCTCCCCTTAACTTGTGCCTGCTTTGATTTCTTGGTGTTGGACTATGTTCATTTAAAAATAAAAGTCTGATGTTTTGGCGACGACAACGAACCGCTGTGTCGAAGAAAAAAAAAATTCCCTTTGAAGCTGAAAGGTCTGATTTGAAAGCATGTGAACAAGAAGCAAGGGCAGTAGAATGTACTGGAGTCTATTACAACAAACTCTGCATGCCCTCCATATTTCACAGCTACAGATTTTGGATTAGCTCTGCTTCTTAGACCACTGAGGATTTACACATATTGAAAGAGCCCCTGGCATCACGGCCCGGAGGAAAGCGTGGAAAATGGCCGGACATTCCTTCAGGTCAAGCTCTAAAAATTGGACCCCAGGACAGGCTTGTAGAATCCCCCCGCCCCAAAAAAAAAAGGTTCTTAAAAGACCTTCACGTAAAATAAGACTTCTTCTTCTTCTTGGTCTCCGGCTTGAAAGTCTGTTGTTCACTCCCTGCTTGATGGAGAGATAATGTGATTTGGACTGTGTGTCCCCGAGCTGCTCCCTCCTAAATGAGACATCCAGGTCTGCTAACCGAGTTGTGTGACAGATACCCATCTCAGAACCGGCCATTTGTCTCCTTAATTACTGTTGAGCGTGTGCTGCCGCCCGGGACGACGACGGTGCTGTGTGTGTGTGTGTGTCGCCCTGTTTTGAAATCTGAAAAGAATCATTTAAATGTCGAACAAGGATTTAAAATATAAAAAAAAGTCTTTGTAGGTCAAAGCAGGCCCAGTCGTTCTCATGCTCGCTCGGATTGTAAGTACACGTGGCGTCTCGCAGCCCAATGTCATTTCACCCTCGGGGTCATTCACTCCTCTCTCTCCAGGTCAATGACTTTGAATAGTTGAGACACAGAGCTTCGTCCATCACATCTCCACCACCACCTCCCCCCTCACGACACACAGGAAGAATTAAGAACAAGGCCGACGCATCAATACTCAATTAGGGAAATGGGCCATTAGTCATTTTTAAGAGCGTGTTTTTGTCTTTATGTATCGCCGTCGAGCGGCTAAGTGTGAGAGTATTGACAGGGGTTGAAGTGTTGCGGCGGGCGAGCAGTAGGTCAATATTTATTTCGCTCGTGTCCGGCGAGGGGGGGAACGTCCCTCTGATGGATTCAGGTGGTGTTTATGTGCCCGTCGAGCCGTGAAATTAATGGATGCATGTTAATTATGGGATTGTTTTCCGACGCTCTCTCGCTGCGTTTGATGAGGAATCTGGTTTTATATAAATCACTGCAGTTTAACTTTCCGTGAGATGTACGTAAAGTCATTCGCTAGTTACAAAATGGTATACAAATCTATTTAGATGAAAAAAAAGTCACTACAGTTTCTTCAATTAAACATTTTATTACAGTGTATAGTAAATAAAAGTTTTTGTTTGTCTCTTTTATTCGTATATATATATATATATATATATATATATATATATATATATATATATATACTAAATTCACTATTAATAGTTTTGTCTAGTTCAAGAACCGCTGTACTTTTAAATTAAAATACTTTTTTGGTCAATCTTTTTGATGTTGAAACTTTCAGAGGCTACTTGTAAGTCTTAGTTGACACTTATGCAAAATGGTATACAAATCTATTTAGATAAAAAAAAACTCACTATTTGTTCAATTTAACTTTTTTCTTTTAGTGTATAATAAGTAAAAGTTTTTTTTTATATCTCTATCTCTGATAAAGTTCATTTTATTCGAATGTTTATTTATATATATATAAATATATATAATAATTCACTATAAATAGGTTTGTAAAGTTCAAGAACTGCTGTACTTTTAAATTAAAATACTTTTATACTTTTTTGATGTTGAAACTTTCAGAGACTTCTTGTAAGCCTCAGTTGATACTTGGTTATGCTGATGGTTTGTTTTTGTTAACTTGTTTTTCAACTTGCAAGGGAAATATAGCAATTTCCACCGATACATTTAGCAGATGCTTTTCTCCAAAGCAACTTTAGCAATTTTACCCAGTCACACACCGGTGGGAGTAGGCTGTGACGCGCCACCAGCCAACCCCTTTACCACCTGAGCGACTTTAAATTTCCTAGTTCGCCTGGGAATTTTATTGTGGTTTTATTTTGATGCAAAAGATCGGGAATTTAAATGTGATTTTTAAGATAAGGACTTGGAAATCGGAGCAAGAATGGTTCGATTTGTCTAGACCTAAATACAATTGGGGGACCCCCTTATCAGATGGTTTGTTTTCTACTGCAATAAAAAGTTAAGTTGTTATGATTTTCCAACTTTCCTTGGTTGAGGATCATGCTTGTTGATAAAGTATTATCGCAGTATCCTGGGAATTTGCATTGAAAACGAGTTTTCCCCTTTATATCATTCCTAGAAGTCTGTTTCATCATGTGATACGTGGTCAACTATTTCTCTTTCTCTGCTTCTATAAAACTTTAAAAGTTCCATATTCATGAAATGTCCATTTGTGTTAAAAAATATAAGGGGAACTTAAATCACTTGGAAGAGGGAAGTGAATGACAATCTGTGGTTTGGAAGTACACTCCAGTTTGTCTTTTCACAGATTTCATAGTGCCAACTCCGGACTGTGTGAACAGGAATCTGAATCTTTTTAAATTTGCGCCCGATGAGAACTTCATCTGATCCATCCTTGAAAGTCGGGGGGGAAAAATGTGGCCGTGCATGATTTGCATCGTTTCCGTCCCCAGTGGTCCCAGTGCTGCAGCCAGAAGTGTTTGTGAAAAGTCTGTTTTTAAAGCCAATCCCTCCACTTGTGACCCTGTGGTTCCCACGCTAAACGCTGCCTTCTCAGGGCCCGCATTCAATTCATCGCCGTGCGCACCCACACGTGCGCTGTAAGGCTATAAATACTCTCGCGTTGTGAATTTTGCTTCATTTTACTACTTAATGCCGGGGACGCTGTCGGACATGTTTTGAATTCTGCTGAAGAAGAACAGCATGCCTGGTGGTCTGTAGCACATTTTCGGTGGAGAATATCAATGCGGTTCCGAGCTTGATCCTGGCCTGAAGGGGGTTTGGGTGGAGGAGTGGGAGGCGGGTTTTTTTTTTTTTCACCAGCCTCACTTTCTTCTTTTGTTTTCTGCTTGTTTTGTGTTTTCCCTCGTCTATTTATGCCACCCGGCGCTAACCGTCGAGGGCGGAAAACAATTTAGGCTTCGGCGCGTTAATGGCCGGCTGATAAAATATCTGAACGTATAGCCGCAATAACAAACGGGGCTCCTGAGAGGAGTCATTGTGTTTGTGTGTTCTGCGGCGGAATTAGTCCAGAGTTCATGGAAAGTTTGAGCAAAAGTATTAGAGATTCATGCCACCAGGAAAACTGAAATGGTGTCTCGGTGAACATGAACTCAAATGACACTCTTTTCAATCGTTTCTCGCTAAATCGTGCCCGAGCAAGACTTTTTTCTCAGACCAGGGGAGTCTAACTAAATCAAACAAGGGGCCACAATTTTTTAGTAGGTCAAGGTCACTGACCAAAACTGTAACGGCAAGTCCATGAGTCAGTCCATCTTGATTATTTCTGTGTTAGTCCTCCTTCATCGGACAGTACTTTCAAATAAGTTGTTCTCTTTAAGAAATATCTGTATTGTTGTTGAATGTATAATCTTTCCCTAAATTAAACTCTGGCCTCGTGATAAGTTATCAACACTCGCCACGAGCCATCAATCTGGTGGGCCACATAAAATTACCTGGCCGAAGAATTAGGCATGAGCTTGATGAATGTGGCTTAAACCATTGTAGCAGCGCAACTTAAAATTCGGGTTAGTTTCAACTGTCATGACTTGCAAATTGAACTTTTATTTTTATTTTAATGGAATGTTTTGATAAGCAACAACCAAACTGCGTTACAGCAGTGGGTTGGTTGCATTTATTTCCATAATTTCTTAAGTACCAAGGGTATTTTGAACTTCAACTAGAGTTGGCCTGCTTTATCCACTGTAATAATGAAGTTTGTACAACATTGCAAAAACATCTTTTAACACTTACTATAATTGCTTTTTACTTTTTAACTGTGTCTTTTAATTACATTAAACTTCTTTTCATTAGATACATTAAACTAAGACATGTGAATATCAATCAAAATCAATTAATATTATTTTTTGGAATTAACTTTTGTCACTTTTAACACCTTGTTTAGCATCTTTGAGCTTAGGGAGAAACTGAAAGTTAAAAATCTTTTTGTGTTTTATAACATTTTTGCAAAACTTTTTAGTACATTTCCTGCTGTTAACATCCGTGGACTGGTTATGTCAGTTAGGCAGCGTCGCCACACGTCAGTCGGATATACTGTCATTTTTTTTTTTATTCTTTAAAGGTGCGCCATGTTTGGCGGTTAGATGGGTGCAGAAAAAAAAAAAAACCCTCTTAATCTTTTTCAAGTCGCAACCCTGTCAACGCTGCAAAGATTGACACAGACGGCGAGCATGTGTTGCACGAGTCTCGAAACCTCCTGCGGGGACTGACAGGAAACGCTCGCCGGCGTGCGAGGATGGCGTCTCCATAGAAACCAGAGCAGGTGACGGCAGTCGCTCGAAGAAACCAAGTCGAGGCTCAGCTGGCACAGGCCTGACGGGAGGTGGCGGCAGATGAATGAGGTCGTGGTTTGCTAATAAATGTTGAAATAGTCAGAATATCAAACGGCCATCTTGATTTGAGGTGTACGTTTTCTGGCTTGTGGTTGGCCGCGATTGTTTTTTTTTCGAGGCGACTAAAGAAGGTAAGCGCCGTCTTCAGGTCCGGACGTGCTTTGTGCTCTTAAAAAAAAAAAAAAAAAAAATCACGGACCACCATGATGGCCCCGCTTTTTTATGTGTGTGTGGTTATAAGTCGGGGTGTAATGAGCTTCACTGCAGCACCTGAGGAAGCGCCAGATTCTGTCTGGCAGTCTGGAGTGAGGTTTTCCTGTCTGGGCTTCATGTTTAAGTTATGCAGGAGACGTCAGTCAAAGATGGCCGAGCTAATGGAGATTCATGGAGTTGTTTTTTCTGATTCACGTCAGCTGAGACCATATCTGTTGCACTTGTAAGATCCTTTTCTTCGCGTTGGATTTGTACGACATTTCTGTGATGTGTCCAATATGAGTTTTTCTTTCTGTTGTATCTTCTGGTGTCTTAAGTCCAAATGATAAGCATCTTAAACATGATAAAGTCCACAAACTAACCATGATCAGTTGCTGTTTGACCTAAAGACTTGTTGGTGTTTTGTGCTTAAGCTGAGCACAATAATTGTTTATCAATTACTATTTAATCGTGCAGCACTTTTGAGACACATTTACAGTTTAAAATCAAGATGTTTTCCGCCTCAAGTAAGACACGCTAAAGTGCTACAAATAACTGCACCGTGAAGTCCAATTCGTGCCTTTGGAGGTCTTCCAAGCATGTCCAGCTGGTAGTGGACCGCAGGGCAGACCCCGGGCAAGAGACCGACATTAAACCTCTAGTTTTGGATTGTACCACATTGTTCAGTTAGATCTGGCGGAAAAGGGGGCTTGGAGGCATAATTTTGCTTGAAGGGGAAACTCCCTTATATCAGATATCTTTTTAACAAATTGATATCGATGCTCTTTTCAAGGGATTTTCCTGATCATTGTGAAAGTTCCTAATGGTTGAGCACCTGAAGGAGATGGATAAGCGAAGGCTCTGATGGCCTCGTACTGTATATGCCTGGTTGACTTTGTAAAGCAGGGGTATCGAACTCAGACAAGGGGGTCAAAAATCTTTTGGTTTCGTCTTTTGACAGGGAGTATTGGATTCCTTTCCTTTAACCTCACTTTTACTTTAATTGGAAGATGATCTGAGTCAGAAAGGTCAGGATATCAACATGAACATTTATCTCGTTTGATTTTGAGCAAAACCATCCAGTGGCGCATAGAAAGTTTGCAGGGCCTTGACACGTGTTGTAAAGGTTGACTAAATGTCATTGACTAATGGGGGTTCTTTTCTTTTCAGGTCGCCTCACTGACGAAAATTGATTCAACTCCACGTCTCCTCCACACCTTTGGACTCCCTCGTTCGGCGATTTCCCTCCCGAAGCCGCCACACCATGCCGATCCTGAAGCAGCTGGTGTCCGGCTCCTCGCACGCCAAGCGGCGCTCCCGCCTGGACCTGACCCGGGAGATGATCAGCGCCCCCCTGGGCGACTTCCGGCACACCATGCACGTGGGCCGGAGCGGCGACGCCTTCGGCGACACGTCCTTCCTCAGCAGCCGGTCAGGTGAGCCTCCGCCCGAGACCACGTCGTCGCCTCGCTCCCCGCGGCCGGGCCTCCTCTCCCGCACCTTCAGGAGCAGCAAACGCTCCCAGTCGGTGACGAGGGTGGACCGCGACGACTCCATGATGGTCTCCGGCGGATCCGCCGTGAAGAACGCCATGTCGTTACCCTTCCTCAACGACGAAGACCGGGAGGACTGCATGGTGTCGAAAAGTCTCTCCTCGAGTCCCCTCAAGCAGCACGAGGAGCTGGACGGAAGGGGGGCGACGGGTCCCACTCAGCTCCTGGAGCTGGAGGAGCAGAAATTTGGAGACCTCACCGACCTGCCGGAGAGCTACCGCAACTACGGAGGTGGGATGAAGCACGCCGAGTCTGTGATGTCCTTCCACGTCGACCTCGGACCCTCCATGTTGGGCGACATCCTGGGCGTGATGGAGAAGGACGACGATGACCTGGGATACGAGGAAGGGAAGAGCAGCGAGGGCCGGGCCTCGCCACCCCTTAGTACTCACGGGGAGGACAGCATGGAAAGGGGGAAGGAGGAGATCTCTGAGGAGCAGATGGATGCAGGAGAGGAGCAGGAGGAGGAGGAGGAGGAGGAGGAGGTGTCAGCGGACCTGCATCCTGCCAGCACCACGAACCCCGAGAACGGCGGACCCTACACCCCGGAGTACACCCCCGAGACACGACCCAAACACCTGCAGCATCTCGACAGCTGCTCCGTGTCCAGCACCAGCTCGGTGGCCACGGACGAAAAGCCGAACGGCCACTTCTACCCGGGAGACACGGACAGCGCCACCTTCAGCGCGCCGCCAGAGGAGGAGAGCAACTTCTCTTCGTTTCTGGACGAAGACGAGGACGACGAGATTCACGTCTGAGATCCTTCCAAATGTCAAGGGTTTGACGCTGAAGGACGCTTGGTGAACATTCCCAAAAAGTTGAAGTGGCGTTCTGGAATGGGTAGAAAAGAACTCACTCAAAAACACTTTCCATAACTAAAGCTCTCGCCTCGCTTTTTCATCTCCCGTCTCCCTTGGCTCGTCACTTGTTTTGCTTTCATTTGGGTTCCTCTCTCTGGCTGTGGGAGACTCTGAACAGAAGGCCTCTGTCGTTGCGAGATCACTGCTGGATCTCTTGTCGGGGAATGAAAGAGGGACTGAGCGATGTCACATGAGTCTTCACCCAAAATCGCATCAAAAATCATCCAGTCAAGTGCCACAAAGCCATGTAACTCAGGGTGATCTCTGCAGCTGCCGCTTCGATCCTCTTTGTCATTCAACCGCTTGTGATTTAGATGAATCATTTTGGAAGTTCTTGTTTTCAGTCAAACACTTTCATCGCCTCCAACTTCCTTCCTGGTTGCTGTAGAAACCAAAACCACAATTTCAGTTGTTGACATCCCTACAGGTGCGGCTTTTCGTGCGACAAAAAACTCTACCACTACACTTTAATTATCTAACGCTTGAAGTCTCCCCCACAGGCCAGAAAAAGTCACACACTACTTCTATTTGATGTACTATTTGAAAAAAAAGAAATGAAAAAGCCTTGATATTCCGGTCGAGAAGCGTGGATGAAAAAAAGGACATGGGGAGCTTTAGGAAAAGAAACATTTTTTTCCGCAAGTTGTCGTTGCAGCTTTGACCGCATCTGTTGCATCATGGGTCCAGAAGTGTTGCGGCGCCTCTGATGATTGATTTCCCTGCCTTAACCGAAGCTGATGGACTCGTGACACTTTGGGAGAGTTCTTGTGTATCTCGCTTTTTGAAAAAAAACGTAATGTAATAAATGCTTTTTTTTTTTTTAAATACCTTTTGAAAACAGGAATTTATAAGACTGGATATTTATGATTCCATGACTTGACACTATTAATATATTTAGGTTATTTTCACAAATGTTGAAAAAAAGGGGATGTTGTCTTTTTTTTCTATGTCGTCATTTGCTTGTCCTAATTGTAATTACCGCTTTTGTGTTTTCCAAAAAATAACCTATATTTTTCAATAAAATAAATCTTGGAATATCTTACTAGGATGTTTGTTTGTGTGGATCAAAAGGCGGTAACAATGGAATTCCTCGAGCGTCGGCTGTTTCCCGTCACCGTTGTTTAGTTCTCCCTCAAGAGGAAGGAAGGAAGGAAGCAATCGAGGCTGATTTGGATGCGTATTTAACCGTTTGCTAATTCACTTAAGTGTCTGCTCGATGGTGACGTCTGGCTTTGATTTTCAAGCGAACGGCCTCGTCTAGGTGTTGGATCAGTTACAAGCTTTTGGTTGTAAATCGGCAACAGCAATTTAAATACTAATGAATAAAGGGATCTTAAGCTTTTAAAACACCAAGGAAACCACTGGAAATAAATGTTTAACCCACGCTCTACCACTCCCTCTAGTGGTTGGGTTGAGTGTTGCAACATTTAAGACACTTCTTCTTGGGTCATCTTAACCATAATTCACAAAATCTCTTGCTGGAAAGTTAAATGTCGCTGCTCATTAATGCTACAACACTGAGCATTATGGTAGGATTTGATATTAGTAAGAAAGAAACTTGAGAAATCTAAGGGATCATGGATCATAGTGCAATAAATATGAATCGTCAGTTCCTTAATTTGTTAATTATTTCCATATAAATTCATGCATTTGGTGGTTAATTAATACAAATATTGGAAGTAATGTATGTATAACTAATACATCTTATACATGTCGACTAGAACATATATTAGAAGAAATTAAAAAGGGAGAACATTCTCATACTGCGACTTCTCGTACTCAGTCAATCATCTTAAAAACGCACGTATAATACGGTAGGAATTGTTATAAATTGTGTGCTGAAAGTTGTAAATCTATTCTTTTTTCCTCTAATCTATGAATATTTTTCTGCTCCTCTTGTTTTTTAATGACCATCTATTTATGCATTGTGACCACTTCACCGCAGGCCGACATTAAGAATACGTCGTGGGTGAAAGTTGTGATTTCTGCTCTGGAATTAACATCCCCTCGTGTCTCCTGCAGCGGCACATACGATGCAAAAAATAATGACCTTCATCACCCATTACTCATCCTACTATCTGCGCCGCTTCAATACGCTTCTGCTCTTTTTCTCGCTAAATAATTCATTTTCCGGCCAAAACCGTTGACGGCAAACGTAACTTTTCCGCAACAAAGAATACTCGTGGCTCCTCCTCAGGTGTGTCTACAGGGATTTGTCGAAACTTACCCACGATTCATAGCATTTTTACCATCTTCAACTTCCTCTACAGAAGGGACGGCCAAACTTTTTTCAGTGGCGACAAATTGTGAACATCATGCACAGAGTTATTGGTCAGAGAATTAGTCCGTATCAGGGGTGGGTTATTGAATTTTACATGGATTTCCACATTATATAGTGTGACCTTTTTTAAGTGGGCCATCAAGCCAGAAGAAATGAGCTAAGAGCCATATTGATGGAGGGAAAAAAAGAGCCAAAAACTTGTATCTAAACTAAATACCAAGTGTAATAATGTAAAACTAAACCAAATAAATGAAATGGTTTTTTTTTGTACTTAATATTTTTCTTTTATAAAAAAAGACGTGAAAGTAACTCAAATTTCTTGAGGGGTTCCAAAAATTGTCCTCTTTAGCAAGTTATATAGAAGTTTAACTAGTGATTATTTATATTTTCTTTAATGAACATACCTTCACATGTGACAAATAGTGTATCATAGTATTGTGGTCATCATGTGGTCAGGTATCCATAGTACTGGTAGTTATTAATACAAAATAAAACTCAAACATTTATTCCTTTTTCATCATTTCTAGTGTTATTTGTTCAGGCTTTTCCTTGATTTTCTGGAACTCCTGTTGTGTTATCAGTTTTGTCTTGACCTTTAAACTATATACTCTATTGAATATTGTTTTGATTGTTTAAGCGCTTTGTGACCCTGGTCTGGAAAAAACTCTATACAAATAAAAATAACTTACTTACTGAAACCATACTTTTCCCATGTCATGTCTATATCATCAACTAGTTCTAGACAAAATAACTTATTCATGGACAGACTGTTAGAAATAAGCATTAACACTTAGTGACGTTTCCATTTCAATATAAGGATCTTGTCATGATCCTGTGTGCAATTAAAAAACATTATTTAAATGTATTTTTAAATGTGTATTTACTTACTTAGTTTGGAGCTCAGACTATAGATGTGTATTGGGAATAATCTAGTGATACGATACCTATCAAGATACAGGTCTTGCAGTATGTTGCGATACTGTAGTAACAAGTATATATTTGTAGTATTGTCGAGTACTTGACTCTGGTGTCGCAGAATTTACAGACCACATGACTCTTGACGAAGTCGTAACTGCTTTCATTTGTTTTGACACCAAAATATGTCCAAAAATCAGCTTTAAAACATGCTGGAGTCGACTGCATCCTCTCGTCCCCAGTCATCGCCGGGATCACACAGGATTTCATTGTTCCAATAAAATCGATTCATTTTTATTTTATACACACTTTATATATAAATAAACCATAAAAAAATCTATGATAAACAAACATTATTGTGAGTTATTTACTCCTCCAAAAGAAATATGTGTTTTTTCTACCATGTTTCTAATACATACTTTACTGTGCAACTGTGGAAACCATTGAGCTGCAAAATGTAACTTTAACTTGTGGTCACAAAATGGCATTTCCTTTCACGGAATCTATTACTCGGGGGTTATTTAAGGTCGTGGGATTGAGAAGAAGTATCGTATGAGGCAAAAATATAAGTATCTTAACTTTTTCTTTTTTTTAAAAACAGCTGACAGGTAATTCTCCATCCTGCTGATTAATCCTCCCATGATGCCACCACTGCTGCATCAGTTGTCACTTTCTTCCCCTCGACCTGTTTTGTCAGTTGAAGGTTCTACTCCCCGCGCGTTCACAAAGTATCACATCGTTTATTTTTATTTTTTAAGGGCAATTCTATTTTCACTTTCAATGCCATTTTTCACTCTCGCATTATATCGGCCACGGCGGTTGAAAGTGTCATTACTCCCGGACGAGGTCTCGAGGTAAGGCAGACCCCCCCCGACCCCCCAATATCGATCGCAGTGGTCAATACAAACCAGGGCCTTGTGTTTTTCTCAGTTTAAAGTCATTACTCCTTTCTCGGCTGTCGCTTATTTTGGTTCATTTGAAAAGAGGGAAATGTGGAATTTTCACTCTTGCAAATGTTCAATTAACTCCTAATTGTGTTTGTTTGAGGTAAAGTTACATCGATCCAACCTCAAGGGGGGGCCCAAGTTTTGCCAAATGTGTGTGTGTGTGTGGGGGGGGTGGTTTTCAAATCTTGAGCTCTACTCCCATCTAGTGGCCGAGCGCGGTACTACACGGTGGGCGTGGTGAGTCTGCACTTCTTTTCCCCCCTGTTTTGAGTCACACCATCTAAAGTGGTGACAGAGACTATTCTCGCTCGTCCTTCGGCTCGTCACGTTGATTTGTGGGCGAGAGAACGACACCCGAGATTTGGGTCCCACCACAAAAAAAAAAAAAAAATCCTCCCCCAACCTTGGAAACCCAACTGTAACGTGAGTCTTCCATGCAGCTGTTGCTCCTTCTCAAACACTTGAGGAGACATTTTCTCACCGTTGCCTGACACATTTATCTTCCCTTGTTTTTTCCCCCCCAAAAAAAGGGACATTTTCTTAACTCCACCACCAACGGGAGGCGCTCATTGCTTTTTCTTTTTTTATATATATATGTCAGGAGATCCAGGCTGGGATCTACAACCTCATCTGCTAAAATTCCATCAGCAAGTCTTCAGGCAAAACTGAAATCTGGAACGTATTAAGCAAACCTGCTGGTCGAGCGGGACGGAGGACGAGAAGTATAGGGGGATTGGGGGGGGAATAAAGGAAGTTTAAAGGGGGGATGGGGGAAGAAAAGAAACAGAATACAAAATTGTTCATAAACCGCCCTTTGCTTTGGCGCTGCTCCCCCTTCCCCGCCCACATACACATTTACGAGTGTGTGTGAATTCTCTAAAAAACTCAGACCACTCCCCGAGCAGCATTTTCCTTTTATGTTTAGAGCTTTTTCTTTTTTCTTCTTCCCTTGAAAGCCCTTTTCATCAACAAACAACTAATTCAACTTTCTACACTGGGTGAGGGGCGCTAGTGTGTATGAGCTTCGGTCGACAACTTCTTCCAAAAAAACTTCAACCACTCGTAGAAAATAAAGGACTTGTTACATGTATTTTTTTGTTGACTTACCTTCACGTTTTCAGTGCTTACTCCACCCAGATGGGGGCGCTATAGGCACCTTGGTTGTAAGATAGCAGATCTTATTTTAAGACTGCGTTTTTGTAGTAGGGATTTTCAGTTAAGCCGGCTCGACCGATGACTTCCTGTCTCCGGCTCGTCGCCACAAAATGGACTTCATCCGAGTCCTTTGTCTGACCAGTTGTGGCGGCGTCTTCGGTACCGTTGTGGTCGGAGTGAAGCCGTAAATAGTAAAAAACAATCGTGACTTCATCTGTTGCGATGATTCCCCCAGTGAGGCAACAAAGGTGATTGTTCCAAGCGGAATGAATGGTCGTGGATGGTTTATGGTCATGCTTCGGTCTGTTCGTACCAGTTTTAGCGCCACCACCGCCAGGACTAAGATGAGATGGTCCAGATTGGGGGGGGGTCTCTAGACCAGGGCGATAAAATTTCCCCTTCGCTATAGCATCAATATTTCATGTCCTATCATCATTTAATTGAACTGGAGTGAAATACAACTTCCATAACCTCCACTGCAATAGATGCTACCGCCAATCTACAAAGCTTTATGTCTTTGACACATTTTCGGAGTGAACTGGTAATGATCGCAAATATGGCCGACAATATAAAGGGTATCAGAGGTCAGAGTTCAAAGCCGGCCTGTGAGATGTGACCCCCTCGTGATCCCTCACTTCCTGGTCCGACTGTTCAGCTTCACAGTAGAACTTTATAAAAACATACAGAGGTTGATTGGGAACTTGGGGAAATTGTCCGTAGGTATAAGGTGTGTGTGAATGGTTGTGTGTCTTTGTGTGCTGTCCAGGGTGTCCCCTGCCTCTCGCCCGAAGAAACTGGGATAGGCTCCAGCCTAAAGTATTTTCTTTACTGTGTAGTATTTCGCAATAGATCCAAATGTTGTGATATCGTGATACTATTGTATCATGAGCCTATATAGTAAGTAAGTGGTTCTTGCAAAAGTCCGCATGCTCAAGTGGTTTTAGGAGTCTTTGGGACATTACCATGTCAATATGGAGGTCTTTGTTAGGTGTTCTCTGGATGTCATAAGTCAAAACCTTCTGCTCTACCATGTATAAACACAACAAGACGGTATCATAAAAGATCCTAATAGCATTGTAACCGTCAACCTCTGGCTTTAGCAAGTAAAAGCGTACGACCCCAAAAGTAAAGTTCCTTTTTATGTCCCCCTCAAACTGGAGATTTTCAATTTCCCAAACTGGAAGAAGGAGAAGAAGCTATAACCGTGATTTAAAAGTGGCTTCTTCCAATAAATCTCCGAGAACCTCTTCAAGCATTACATCAGTTCTACTTTCAGAGAATTTCGCCGACTCAGCTGTAATTCGCCGACAAGTGATGGATGTCGCAGTTCATTATCTTTGTATTTCAATAGATTTTCCTCGATGATGATTCCAGCTTTCGCAATATCAACCGCCGTCGTGGTCGTCACTCAAATCGACGAGAGACCGACTCATTTCTACGACGTTCATTCCGGACGCCTCTTCGATGTGGTCGCGACTGAGGGATTTATGGATCCCAAGATTTACAATTATTTGTATTTATCTCTCTGTGAACAGAACCGTTGAAGGAGCTGTAATCGGACCTGCCCGTCCCAGATAACTTCCTTTTGTCCCGCGAACAAACAACCCGTAACTCCGGTTTCACTGAACCTCACTCATCTGTGGCGCGTCTGTTTTCCACTGTACTACGCTTAACCACAAATCTGTCTTTCTGTCGACGGAAGGGAATTTGCTTCATGTTGAGTTTTTTTTTAACTTGGATTTAGTTCTGAACAAATATTTGCCTAAATTGACTTTAAGAGGTTAAGAGGACATGTCATACTGTGGAGCAGACCAGGGCAAAAATATGGCCTGGGGGAAATGTATGGTGTCTTTTCAAATTCAAAATGTATTTATATTATATAAACATACTTCTCTTATTGATGTTTTATACTTGTGTTTTGCGAATATTCTTTTATCAACACTAACAAAAGTCATCGTTTAACGGTAACTGTTAAGGGCTAAAAAGAACTGCTAAACTAATGGTCCTCAAAGCCGATGCTAATTTCATGAAAAACGATACAACAGACGATGTCATTATCGTCAACAATACGATACATTGCAATCCTGTAGAATATATCTGTAGTATTGTCGAGTACTTGACTCTAGTGTTGCAGAATTGACAGACCACAGGACTCTTGATGAAGTCGTAACTGATTTAATTAGTTTTGAAAACAAAATGTGCCCAAACATCAGTTTTAAAAGCTGCTGGAGTCAACTGTATCCTCTCGTCCTCAGCCATCGTTGGAATCTCGCACAATTTCATTGTTCCTTTAGCTTCGGAGGACGTACTAACTGCTGCCATCTAGTGGATGGAGGTTTTATTGAAACACAAAAATTAAAAACATAATATTTGAATGTTAATTGTTAATTTAAATCAAATTATATATTAACCCATACTATCTTTAAACATTAACCATTAAAGAACTATGATAGAAATACAAAATAATTTTGAAACCTCCCTCCCCAAAAAATGGATACAGTGATGTTGAATATCGATTCTGTATAGTGAAAAATGTGTGACAACTCAAACTAAGCCACGGGACGAAATGGTAGTGATGGGCTGATGAAGCTTCATGAAGCAGTGTCATGTTGTTTAGAGGTCAGTAGGTGGCGCCATCAGTTTAAAAATGATGTTTTATTAGAACAAAGGAAAATAGTGCAGAGACCGCCATCTAGTGGACTCTGACAATAATGACTCTGCTTCATGAAGCTTCATCATACAAAATAGATGGAGTCCAGATAAATAATACATAATGATAATATTCAAAACATACTGACTCGAGGCGAAACAACTTGTTAAACATCATTATTATATAATATTCAATAGCAAGCTATTGCTGGCCAAATAAAATGACTTTGTGGGCCAGATTTGGCCCTCAGTTTGACACATTATACTGTCAACGATCCTCATGTAATCTCACGGATTGTGTCACAATCGAAGGAGCAAAAAGATCTGGGAAAGCAACACTTCTTTTCCATCCTGTCAGGAGCTTCAAAGCGTCCCTACTAAAACTTAACTAGGCCCTAAAGACCATCTATCTTCCACTCAGTCGGCCATGTCATCTCCCGCCACTGTTCCACGGAGATTTCTTATTCAAATCCCCCCATCAGTCTACCTGCTGCTCTCTGCCAGGAAACCACCCGATATATATATATATATATATATATAAAACCCGACTGCATTATAAGTGTTATGACACAGATTTCGCCTCGGCTGACTCGCCATCGATTAGATCTCAACGCCGCGCCCGCGGTCATTTATCTTCGCCTGCTTTCGAATGCAGCGCAGCTGTTGGCCTGCCGCGCCGCCAGTTGCCAATACAACAAACTTTATGTTGGAGAGGAAGGTAAAGGCCAGATGGAGACACCAGGAGCACGGATATTAGTGTTAACAGGAGGAGGCGAACATAAACATTCCAGTGCCCAGATCTGGCCTTGTGACCCCCCCCCCCCCCCCCCCCAACAACCCCAGAACCCAACAGGAGACCACACACACTTAAAGGGAGGAGGAAACACATCTCCGGTGTCAACTCCTTTTTTTTATATTTTTTAAAAGGACCATCAGTAAGGAATGTGAACAATGAACACATCTGCAGAGCATCAGAGGTGACCACTCGTATCGTACCCCGAGTCTACCTCTTTTTTTTTTCCCCGCTCTACACTGTTTGTGTTGGTTATTTTTAAGAAACAATTGTTCGTTTATTTGCACACAATGATTCTCGTGTTTCTTTCTTTTCCGTCAGAAGGATTTGCCGCGGGGGGTCCGGTCTGGACGCCGTTCAGCCATGACCACGGAAGATGGAATTTGGGGGCTCGACCACTTTTCTGTGCTCTAGGGCCTGACACTTCAGGAAAGGAGGGACCTACACTTATATATATAAATATATATATATATATATATATATATATATATATATATATATATATATATACTTCCTTCCGTACATGTTCAAGTCGTGCACTCACTTCACGCCGGTGAACCCCGAAAAAAAAAGTCTTCGCAAAAAACGTTGGAACGTTCTGCCAACGTAGACTTGGCTGAGGCCCCAGCGAGCGGCTGTTCGCCTCAACAAAGCGCTCCTTGTTTGACAGACAGTGCGTGCCCACTGTGAGGCTGAACAGTCGGACCAGGAAGTGAGGGATCACGGGGGGTCACCGCTCGCAGGCTCGCTTTGAACTCTGACCTCCGATCCCCTCTTTAACTTTTTCTATTGAAATCATTGTTTTACAACTCTCGCCCTGCAGGAACGGGAGAGCGTCTTTTCAGTCTCACCTTAAGATCTCTTGATTTCTTGCTACTGACTCTTGAGATCTCACTCTCTGCTCCCGACTCTGATTTTTATATTTGCAAGAGTATGACCTCATTATTCTTTTTCCACTGTCCACAAGTTTTTATGAACCCTTGAGTCATACATTTGAATCTCCTCTGATCTTTTTCATGGCTTTTTGGTCTTCCAGATACATGACGAAAAACACATTGTGTTTGTTACTAGATTGTATATAAAGTTTATGCTGAAATTGTGTGTTCAATTACAGGCCTGCACTAGGGTCCACCTAGTCACAAAAGCCCCTTACATTCACAAATAAAAGAAGGACTAAATTGGACAGTAAATTGTCTTAAATCCAAATTTCAAAATTCTTTAAAATGTAAAGACCTCATAAGTAATCTTATATATATATAATATTATTATTATTATTAATCATATTTGAAAATTTAGATTTCCAGTTCACAGCAGATGATAGAAGGTACAGAAGAAAAGCCAGAACAAGAACAAAGTGCAGATAAAAGAAAGAAAGTGCAAATAGTTGAAAGGAAATAACACAAACAGTATATACTGTATGTAGTGTGTGTATGTGTATTAATGTTATGATATGTTTATCTATTGATAGATAGATAAAACTTTATTGATCCATTTTATCCATACTATTCCTTCTGTCTATCATATTTAGCAGCCATTATATCATTATATCCATCCATCCATCCATCCATCCATCCATCCATCCATCCATCCATCCATCCATCCATCCATCCATCCATCCATCCATCCATCCATCCATCCATCCATCCATCCATCCATCCATCCATCCATCCATCCATCCATCATACAACAGTATATAACAGTAATTACGAGTCTTAATAAATACTATTTTTTGTGTGTTCGCCTCTATCAAATGCTTAGCAAGCACATTATTTTCCTTCAACTTGTTTACATGGTTTACACTGTCATTTGAAGTCGATAATCCTTTGCTTGTATTAAAGCACGTCCATCATTACATGTCACGATATCAACTTGGACACTAATCTACTTTGATTCAAGCCAACCATTCCGTGGGCCACATAAAATGACTCGGCGGGCCGTATTTGGCCCTCGGTCCCTGATTAAAACGTAATTTTAATTTCCATTGTACTATTTGCAACGACAATAAAGAGATTCTGATTATAGAGTTGTAGTACAGCAAAACGGCAAGCGAGCATCTCTGGATCTCGTAGATCAACATAAATATTCAAGTTGCTCATGATTCTAGCCGGGTTTAACTACGCCTGTGCAAAGATACACAGCATCAGTTTAAACCAGACTGAAGCAACAACATATTTATGGAAGTACATAAATAACCAAAGTGCAGGTAAACAAGCCTAAAATAGTGTGTTTGCTGATGGATATTTTCGACTCACCACATGCGGGTCACCGTGGTACCTCCTGCCAGTCCTGTGCTGACTCGGACCAGGGGCCCGCGAGCTTGTTATAAGTAATTTATTGAAATGGGTTTTTGGCATGAAACGTTGAGTAAATATTTGACCTCCGCGTCACACATCAGCCGTTCATTATAACACGATGTTGTTTTTTTTTATCTTCGACATACTTCATCGTTTTGACTTCCCTGCTCTTCATGCTGGCCGGTTTTTGTGGACCCGGATTTGTTCCGTCCGGGCGCATTCCTCTGTTCAGCCTCACAAAACCGCAGTCCCTCACGTGGACTGTGATTTCATACGCTGACTAATATCAGCTCCGGCCGAGCCCACTTTCCATTACACACTCGTGTTCCGTCGGACAAACATCTCGGAACAAAAAACGCACACCTTTCAGTGGAAATGATGTGTTTTCAACGCAGGAAAGTAAGCCGCTACATAAATTTAGGGCGTGTCGGGAGATAGAGAACAACACGGGTGTGATGCATCCCAGAGCTCCTCTGTGTTTTGAAGCATTCGGTTCTGGGTGTTGGTCCATTCCGTCATCCTTGTTTTGCTCCCCTCCCTCTGGCCACGATTCCCGCCGGGGCCGAGCTGGAGGACAAAAAAAAGGGGAAAATGTTAAAATACGTCTGAGCAATCCTTCCTTTTCTTTTTTTTTTTCGCACCCACGCCCTTTTTGAGCCCGAACCGTGTCTAACTTAAGGTGTCGGGTCAGACTTTTTAAGGTATCTGTAGCATTTGACCGTCTTGACCCCCTTTAGACAATCACGAGACTCGCAGAAGGCTTGAAATCTAGATCTTTCTTTTTTTATTATGAACGTCCATCGTGATGGTTTTCATGTGATGTCACAGCATTCCGCGCATTAGTGTCGCTGTAGATTCGCTCCCTCTAGTGGCGGAGAGATGCTAGCTGTCGGTAGCGTGGTCACCCCCCCACCCACCGCCCCCCCACCCGGTAATGTTGACATGTTGACAGAATTATTAGCTTTTTATGGCGTGAAAACACTGGAGACGTTTGAAGATAACGCGGCTAATAGATCCCTCGTAGATTGTTCCACGGTCATGATGTGAGCGTTTGATAAGACACTGTGTTGCCATGGGAGACAAACACAACAACAACGACTTCGCTTCAGTCCAGGATGTCAGACTCAATCATGAAAGGGACCACATTTTTCAAAACAAGATGTGTATCTTGTTAATTTTCCAGTGACTTGTTTTCGAAAACTGACTGTCAAAAGTTTTATCACTGATGGTCAATGGTTAGTAATCTTGTTTTTTTTAATCACTTTATTTTCAAAGGTCTTACATTTAATGACCTAAAGGAACCCAGGCCTTGAGTTTAAAGGTCAACTTACATGTTGATTTAAGGGTATCTTAAATAGATCTTTGACTCTATTGTATCATCATTATGTGTGTGTTCGTACAAAAACTATGTTTTCATTGAAATATTGACATTAGAAAAAACTAAAAAACACCTTTCTCTGGAGCTAAAATCTAGTTTACCATAACCATACCGGCTCTGCTGTGATTGGTCAAGCATGGAGGTTTGTCACCGCCCGTCATCAATCCCGTAAGTCTCCACCTCCAAGGGACTCATTGTATAAACAAAGCGGGGTGTGGTTACAGCTGGGTGGAGGAGGAGTAAAGCCCATTATTACTTCATAATGGATCCATCCATCTGTCCATCCAACCAACAGTTATCCAAAAATCCAGACATTTTTCCACCATCCATCCAGACATTTTTCCACCATCCATCCATCCATCCATCCATCCATCCATCCATCCATCCATCCATCCATCCATCCATCCATCCATCCATCCATCCATCCATTCATCCATCCATCCATCCATCCATCCATCCATCCATCCATCCATCCATCCATCTGTCCATCCATCCATCTCTCCATCCATCTGTCCACTCAATGATCCATTATCCAAAAATCCATCCATCCATCCATCCATCCATCCATCCATCCATCCATCCATCCATCCATCCATCCATCCATCCATCCATCCATCCATCCATCCATCCATCCATCCATCCATCCGTCCACTCAATGATCCATTATCCAAAAATCCATCCATCCATCCATCCATCCATCCATCCATCCATCCATCCATCCATCCATCCGTCCATCCGTCCATCCGTCCATCCGTCCATCCATCCGTCCATCCGTCCATCCGTCCATACATCCGTTATCCAAAAATCCATACATTCCTTCACCAATCAGTCCATCCATCCAGTTTCTTTCCCTTATTTCCTTTATCGTGGTTGCAGAGGGACTGACGCTTATCCCAGTTTCTTCAGGTGAGAGGCAGGGGACACCCTGGACAGGACACCAGTCGGTCACAGGGCACACAACGACACACAACCCTTCACACACACACACACTCATACCTACGGACAATTTCCAACCCCAAGCTCCCAATTTTTTAGCAAAACATTATCCTTTTAATTTTCTTCTTTTTCGTGTTCCCTCCCACAACTATATCATCTGCCTTTTATCTAGACAGCGTTGAAAGGCGGACGTCAAGGTCAGGGCTTCATCAACGACAACAAGCAGGCTAGCCAGAGCGACAGGTTTTACGAGAGCTAACAGACCGGAGCGTGTCGATAAATAAAAATTGTGAAATCTCTTAAACCGTAAGCCAAAAAAAAAATGAAAACATCAGAGGCGAACAATGGAACTAGTAAGTCCACCTCCATTTGTGATCGTGCACGAGGGCACACCGGTCCGGACCGACTGGATTCAGAGCAGGGGTGGAACAAAAAATCACGAAAAGCCTGCTGAAGTAATCACACTTTTTTTTTGTTTTTCTTCTTCTCCTCCTCCCGCTGCATGCTCCAGCTGTGCTGCAGCTTCAGGCCCAGGCCAGGAAGTGTTGGAAGGGGGGAATGTTTTTTTATTTTCGGGGGGGGGCGGAGGCAAGGGGTGAGGTCACTTCGCTGTCGGCCCCTTGGGAAGGGAGGATAACGGAGAGTAGACACACCACGGCAACGGCTCCATCTATTCGTCCTTAATCGGATTTATCGGACATTCCCGGCGCTCGAAAACATCTGGATCCGAGAAAAAAACGCCGAGCGGCCATTTTGAAAAAAAACTCTGACCTTCCAGTTTTCTACACATGTTGTCCACGGACACGAATAGTGAGAGTGAGTCACCCACAGCCAGGCCGCCGGGCATATTTAGAGACCACTATGTGAGCGCCTGCGTGCCTGGGATGCCTTGGGTGTGACCAGGGTGGCCTCCAGTGTGTGTGTGTGTGTGTGTGTGTTTGTGTGTGTGTGTGTGTTGCTCCAGCTGCCTCCAGTCTGTCCCGTCAATGAAAGAACTTGAGCAGAGCCACGAGAGGGAAGGAAGCGACCTCATGGAAATAACTAGTAGTAGTTTGGAAATTCCTCCTCATCAGCATCGTCATCTGCGTCGGCTTCTCCGGTGGATTGGAAATGTTGCATCAGCGCGACCTGGGTCGTCGTCACACCTTTAAAACCCACCGTCGGTGAATAGAGAAACTGAAAGCATCAATACCTGTTGGATCAGAACCGGTTCCAAATTGCTGACGAATGGAGGTTTTGTTTAAACTTGCAGGACGACCTGAGCCTGGTTTTATTTTCTTACCAGACTTTAATAAACACAAGTAAATCCCATATTGCAGTACAACGATTCATAAGAAGAAAAGTCATTTTAATGGCTGCTTAATGTTATGAGTAAAATGAGAAATGACTAGTCTTTTATTTCAGTCTATAAAAATCAGAATATTTTGTATAACAAATGTTGTATAACAGTTCATCCTTTATTTATAATGTCATAAAACATACAGGACAAATAGGTTTGGTCCGCCTTCAACAGGAATGAATCCATCCATCCATCCATCCATCCATCCATCCATCCATCCATCCATCCATCCATCCATCCATCCATCCATCCATCCATCCATCCATCCATCCATCCATCCATCCATCCATCCATCCATCCATCCATCCATCCATCCATCCACCTACCTACATTCCTACCTATTCACCCATCCATCCATCCATCCATCCATCCATCCATCCATCCATCCATCCATCCATCCATCCATCCATCCATCCATCCATCCATCCATCCATCCATCCATCCATCCATCCATCCATCCATCCATCCATCCATCCATCCATCCATCCATCCATCTACCTACCTACCTACCTATCCATCTACCCATCCATCCATCCGTCCGTCCGTCCGTCCGTCCGTCCATCCACCCATCCATCCATCCATCCATCCATCCATCCATCCATCCATCCATCCATCCATCCATCCATCCATCCATCCATCCATCCATCCATCCATCCATCCATCCATCCATCCATCCATCCATCCATCCATCCATCCATCCATCCATCCATCCATCCATCCATCCACCTACCTACCTTCCTACCTATTCACCCATCCATCCATCCATCCATCCATCCATCCATCCATCCATCCATCCATCCATCCATCCATCCATCCATCCATCCATCCATCCATCCATCCATCCATCCATCCATCTACCTACCTACCTACCTATCCATCTACCCATCCATCCATCCGTCCGTCCGTCCGTCCGTCCGTCCATCCACCCATCCATCCATCCATCCATCCATCCATCCATCCATCCATCCATCCATCCATCCATCCATCCATCCATCCATCCATCCATCCATCCATCCATCCATCCATCCATCCATCCATCCATCCATCCATCCATCCATCCATCTATCTATCTACCCTTCGAAATGTTGCATCAGCGCGACCTGGGTCGTCGTCACACCTTTAAAACCCACCGTCGGTGAATAGAGAAACTGAAAGCATCAATACCTGTTGGATCAGAACCGGTTCCAAATTGCTGACGAATGGAGGTTTTGTTTAAACTTGCAGGACGACCTGAGCCTGGTTTTATTTTCTTACCAGACTTTAATAAACACAACAAGTAAATCCCATATTGCAGTACAACGATTCATAAGAAGAAAAGTCATTTTAATGGCTGCTTAATGTTATGAGTAAGATGATTAAAATGACTAGTCTTTTATTTCAGTCTATAAAAATCAGAATATTTTGTATAACAAATGTTGTATAACAGTTCATCCTTTATTTATAATGTGATAAAACATACAGGACAAATAGGTTTGGTCCACCTTCAACAGGAATGAATCCATCCATCCATCCATCCATCCATCCATCCATCCATCCATCCATCCATCCATCCATCCATCCATCCATCCATCCATCCATCCATCCATCCATCCATCCATCCATCCATCCATCCTTCCATCCATCCGTCCGTCCGTCCGTCTGTCCGTCCATCCATCCACCTACCTACCTTCCTACCTATTCATCCATCCATCCATCCATCCATCCATCCATCCATCCATCCATCCATCCATCCATCCATCCATCCATCCATCCATCCATCCATCCATCCATCCATCCATCCATCCATCCATCCATCCATCCATCCATCCATCCATCCATCCATCCATCCATCCATCCATCCATCCATCCATCCATCCATCCATCCATCCATCCATCCATCCATCTATCTACCCTCCGAAATGTTGCATCAGCGCGACCTGGGTCGTCGTCACACCCTTAAAACCCACCGTCGGTGAATAGAGAAACTGAAAGCATCAGTACCTGTTGGATCAGAACCGGTTCCAAATTGCTGACGAATGGAGGTTTTGTTTAAACTTGCAGGACGACCTGAGCCTGGTTTTATTTTCTTACCAGACTTTAATAAACACAACAAGTAAATCCCATATTGCAGTACAACGATTCATAAGAAGAAAAGTCATTTTAATGGCTGCTTAATGTTATGAGTAAGATGAGTAAAATGACTAGTCTTTTATTTCAGTCTATAAAAATCAGAATATTTTGTATAACAAATGTTGTATAACAGTTCATCCTTTATTTATAATGTGATAAAACATACAGGACAAATTGGTTTGGTCCACCTTCAACAGGAATGAATCCATCCATCCATCCATCCATCCATCCATCCATCCATCCATCCATCCATCCATCCATCCATCCATCCATCCATCCATCCATCCATCCATCCATCCATCCATCCATCCATCCATCCATCCATCCATCCATCCATCCATCCATCCATCCATCCATCCATCCATCCATCCATCCATCCATCCATCCATCCATCCATCCATCCATCCTACCCAACCACCCACCCGTCCGTCCGTCCGTCCGTCCGTCCGTCCGTCCGTCCGTCCGTCCGTCCATCCATCCATCCATCCATCCATCCATCCATCCATCCATCCATCCATCCATCCATCCATCCATCCATCTATCTTTCTATCTATCTATCTATCTATCTATCTATCTATCTATCTATCTATCTATCTATCTATCTATCTATCTATCTATCTATCTATCTATCTATCTATCTATCTATCTATCTATCTATCTATCTATCTATCTATCTATCTATCTATCTATCTATCTATCTATCTATCTATCTATCTATCTATCTATCTATCTATCTATCTATCTATCTATCTATCTATCTATCTATCTATCTATCTATCTATCTATCTATCTATCTATCTATCTATCTATCTATCTATCTATCTATCTATCTATCTGTCTTTCTATCTCTCTATCTATCTATCTATCTATCTATCTATCTACCTCATCCATCAACATCTTTGCTATCACTGTTGGAATTACACACGACTGCAGGCTAATAAGTGTTTCACTGATTCAAAGAGCGATTATCTGGCAACTCTTCACCTACTAATATACTGTATAACTGTGACTGGGATCGGTCGCATGTGCAAGTTTCAACTGGTTTTTAAATGTCAAGGAGGAACTGATTTTTTAAACATGTGCAATTCATCAGAAATTCCACCTCGCAACACTCGGCAATCATCCTGATTGAACCCCGCCGTGTCGAAACAGCGCTCCTGATATGCTACCTTGAACCCCACCCGCCCCGGTCTCTGTTTCCGTCAATAGTAAAACCTCAAGTGATTCTTTTAGCGTTCCATATGGTGCAAAGACACCCAAAAGCCATTTAAATGCAAAGAATTATACATATTTTGAATGGTGCAGCCATTAACCCTTTGTTACCATGACACCCAAGACATTTATATAAAATTTTACTTTCACTTTTTATTCATCATCAAACACTTCACCATTGGGTTTATTTATACATAATAATAATAAACTAAGGTTTGGGATTATTTTCAGAGTAAACCATGTATTTTTGGAGTTAGAGGAAGATTGTAAATCCATATGACCAAAGCCCACTTTTCTTTGTCCAAAAAGACCCTTAAAAACATCGTCATCTCGTCCATCTTGTATTTAAGCCTTGACATGAGAAATTGTTCCGAAAATAAGTTTGTATTTTTAAAGGTTGTTTGTTGTTAAAAGGTTAATATGCTACACAGAGAGAAAACACTCTTTAAGTCTCAGTTCTTAAAAGTGCGGTAGCCGAAAGGTGCAAAACAAAATGAACAAATTCAAAAATAAAACACACAAAGTCACTAAAAAAAACAAAATTCACAGAACACAAAATCAATGAAACAAGTTCACGGAACAAAACACCATTGTTTCACAGTCGAAAGAGCAGCTAGCATTAGCGGTTGCTAACTTTTAACCATCATGGTGGCGACATTGTTTTGTTCCGCAAATTTGTTTTATTGATACTTTGTTTTGTGAATTTGTCATTTGTTTTCAGTGATTGTATGTTTTATTTCTGAATTTGTTTATTATGTTTTGCACCTCTCAGCCACCGTATACAAGAGTAAAAAATGATTTTTAAAGACAAAAAAAACACAACATTTTCTAAGAATCAGAATCCAAAAACTTTAATCACCAATGGAAGTTTTTACGGTGATGACAGCACAAATAAAAATAATGAAATAAGATGAGATGAATGAATACAATAAAATACAAACACAATGGTAAAGTTCCAAAATGTAAAAATACAAATCCTATTTGAATCTTCCTTATTCAACCGTTTCTACTTCAAGCGCTTCAGAAAAACCGATGAATATTTGAGGTAAATCTACTTGTTGTGACTGATTTAAAGTCTGCGTCCTTCATCCTTCCGTGAACCTTCCCGTCATTCCGTGTGTTGCGATTACACCCGAGCTCGTCTGGTGATTCTCAAGGATTCTGCCCCCCCCCCCCCCCTCGACCCATGTGGGCCACTTTTACGGACCAGGGATCTACAAAAACCCAACCTGACCTCTGAGAATAAAATACTTTCCCCCCCTGAGTCCAAACTGTGGCGTTTGTCAGCAGCATTTTCTCTTCCACCAGCTTCAAAAATACGACTTTTCCATGAGCGTCAGACTTTTGTGAAAGTGTAACAAGAAGTAATTGTAACTTTATAAAGGAAAATATATATATATAAAAAAAACAACCACTGCTTTCAATTAAGTCTTTCCATCCCATCCCCCAGCAGCTCTGGCACTTCAATCCCTCGTATTTTCTCGACGCTTTCAGAATGTGTTTGTTAAAGAGTGAAGGAGTTGACGCCGACTTATCGTTCCCCGTGTGCGTGCGACCACGCCCGTGACTTTCTTCGCTCGCGAACGACCATTACATAAAGCAGCGGAACACATGTTCTCCAGCAGTCGTTTCGGAGGGTGGGGGGAGTGGGGTTCTGAGGTCTCATCTGGAATGCATAAAGCATAACAATACGGCCCAGAGTCTCTCATCGGGGCTGGATCCAGAGCCGGGTCAGGCCCGGGCTCGGAGCAGGAGGGGATTTGCTTCGTCTTAAATCCTGCTAAATGGCTTTTCTGCTCATCCAGTTTATTTTTCTTACAGGCTTGAAAAAAGAAACGCAGACGGATATTTATCTTCTCGGCTAGTCGAGATGATAGTTCGTTCTTGATAGGGAACCTTCATGTTGATTTAAGTGTGTGTTAAATAGATGTTGGACTCTATTGTATCATCAGTATGTTTATGTTTGTACAAAACTCTCTTTTCATTAAATATTTACATTAAAATAAAATGTATCTTGAGCGTCGCCCACTGAAAACACTGTTTTTCTGGACATTAAATCTTGTTTACCATAACCACACCGATTCCGCTGTGATTAGTCCAACATTAAGGTTTGTCACCCAGCGTCATCAATCCCGAAAGTCTCCACCTCCAAGGGACTCTTTGTATAAACAAAGCGGGGCGTGATTTCAGCTGGCCAGAGGAGGAGTGAAGCCATTATTTTGTCATAATGTAACATCTTGTTCGCTGAGATTTCAGACGGGGGAGAACTTGATAGTTCACCCATAATTCAAACTTCACTAATTTTCTACTCCCCCTCATGTCAACTAAGGGTTCGTATTATTTTCAGGGTAATCCGTTCCGTTGTTCATTATAATGTAGCGACTGGAGCTCAGTTGTCTTCATCCTCGTCAACTTATTTAAGTTTTTTCTGAACAATATAGAATTTTGAGGCTTCAGTACAAGATGGACTTTACAGAAGAGCAGTATGGAGGTATTTGGATGTTTTAAAGTGTCTTTTTGGATGAAATTTGAGAGAAGAATACTTCAGGGGATCAGCCAGATGAAAGTAAGGGAAGCTCTGAAGAGTGCAAAGATATTTGGTCCAGACCTTCATCTCTGTAGGACCTGTGGGTAGAAACTCACCCAGTACGTCTACAACAATTAACAAAGTTGCCTAAGAACTCTGGGTAAATATCAGTTGGAGTCTTCTCCACAGTACCATAGTGGCGCCAATACCGACATCAAGACGGAAAAACAACATAAATATTCAAGTCTACTTTATGTAATAAAAATGTGAACCTCAAAACGTTTCAAGATAAAGTTACTTCAAACGCTTCAAAAGTTTGACACCAGTACCGGAATTTTAAACCCTTCCCTTCATGGGAATATGTTAATCCTCTTTAGATTTTGTTGATTTGCTTCTCTTACTTCTTGTGTTATCTCGGGGTCTAGATAGCCCGAAGGCCCGAAAAGCAAATGGGTTTGTGGTATCCCTTGTGTTATCTCTGGCTCCAGGCTTCCATAGCCTACATATGCACTGGTGGAGGTCGTTCACCTTGACCCAGAGACCACACAAGGGATAGCACAAATCCCTTGTATTTTCGGGCCTACAGGGCACCTTGACCTTGAGATAACAAAATGGATAAATCGATCTGTCAGGATCAACTACTGGATTATTCTTTAAGTTCATCCAACAACTGACTTTTAGAACACTCATCATTTAATTGATGGAGTCTACTGACTTCTTTAAGAAACATCTTAAGACGTTTCTATTTGTTCAGGCTTTTCCTTGAATTTCTCAAACTCCTGTGTTGTTCTCAGTATTATCTTGATCTTTAAAGTATGTACTTTTTTGAGTATTGTTTTGATTGTTTAAGCGCTTTGTGACCCTGGTCTCGAAAAGCGCTATATAAATAAATATTACTTACTTACTTACTTAATGCTGATCATAACAAATGTTGCTCAAAAGCATCTCAAAACGGAACATACACTTTTTTCTAACTTGTGTTGATATCGTTTCACCTCATTTTTGTGTGTTCCTAGTGTTATTATCTGTTCATTTCGCTTCTCTTTTGTGAGAAGTTTTTTGTAAACATTTTCCTTTTGTTGCTGCTCCACCGAACCATTTTTTACCAGCAAGTTTTTTCTGAAATTACTTTCCCCTGAATCAGATGAAATAATCGACCCAGGATGTCTGGGTAGAAGTAAAAATGGCTTTGGTGGAACCTCTCTGTAAAATGAGTATTAACAGTGATTTCCTTGCAAGAATGTGGTCTTTGGTTTGTGTCCTTAATACATTGCGAGTTTTAATTATTTTCAGGGGGTACTTTTCGCCTTGAAATGGGGTCAAACAATGGGAAATATTGGCTTTTTACTTTCCCTACGGAAATGATAAAAAAGCGAAACAATGATTTATTTTCTCAACAATTATTGTCATGTTATAACTGATAAATAAACATGGATGCGAACTTGCTGTGTCAGGTCGAGGTCGGACAAAAATCCCACGCAGGGCCCGTAACCATCTTTTTGAAATCTCCTCACAGGTCATAAACGGACCAGCGCCAAGCGTTCCTCCATCCGTCCTCGCCCTCCCTCGCTCCGTCAGCGAGACGAGCTGCCAGTCGCTCCGAGTGGCTGCTTCTGGGCTTCGGTCCAGACGGATGATGATGCTCTCCTCCGCAGGCCAGCGACGGCCACAAGTTTCCTCTGGGCAGGCCACGATACGGGCACTAGGTTAGAACACACATGCACTATATTACCACACGCTCCAAAACAAACCATGTTTGACCAAACAGAGTCTGCTCCGCGGAGAAAGACCAGCAGCAGCGTTTTGGTTATGAAATTTGTTTGGACGCTTCTACGCAAACAGAAGGACAGAAGTGCCAAAATACAGACTGGACACGAGTAAACACAGCTTCCACTGCAGCGATGGGAGACAGATGCTAAGTTAGTTGTATGCTAATAAGTTGACTAGCAAGTAAAAGTTTGTGGTTTATCGCGTCTTTTTTACGAGCGTTGTTGAGCAAACCCTGAGGTTGAGTCACAACTTGGCAGAGCTGGAACTGTGTTTGGATCTTAACTGTATTTCGGGATAAGATTTCAAGCTAATCTTTCTTTATTTAGGTCAAATGTTTGCTAACAATACTTCAGATGACAGTCTCTGGACATTCATTTTATTTTTCTCTTATCGCGACCATAGCTGAATGACTCTCTGTCTGATGTTAGCATTAGCATGTTAGCACTCAATAAGAGTTTAACCTCAAACCTTACCACTTGTAAATGTACCTGAAAATAACTATATTTTAACCTTTGTGTTGTCTCTGGGTCAAGGTGACCCGATGACCCAAACAAAAAAAAGTGTTATCCCCTATGTTGTCTCTGGGTCAAGGTGAACTGGTGGCCCAAAAACAAATGTGTTTGTGGTATCCCTTGTGTTGTCTTGGGCTCCAGGATTCTAGAAATACATATGCACAGGTGGAGGTCGACAACACAAGGGATACCGCAAAGACATTTCTTTTCAGGCGTCCGGGTTCCCTTGGCCCCGAGATAACACAATGGTTAAAATGCATTTAATGTGAAAAATACATTTTTTTTGTAGTACACATCGTGAACAGAGCACCGATGGCTAATAGCAAAAAGAGGAATAGTTATAGATTAAATTAACATAATTGTCCACGTTAAACTGTCCTTTCTTTTGTAAAACTGTCACAATGCATTTTTAATTTGGTCAATAGGACGCTTGGGTCGGCGCCGTGGTGTAAATAAAGTAGGAACACAAAGCGTCGGCTTTGTTGAATTGTGCGAAAATCCATCACGCTTTTGCACAGACGAACTTGTAGAGCAAATATTTGAAGTGCGTGGGAAGCAACTTTTTCAGATATGTGATGCTGGCAAAGTGATCCGTTGGGCTTGCAGCTGTGCCAAAAAAAAGGAAAAGGGCCACTCTGTGTGTGAGGCGGAATGATTTAAGTTCAAGAAGTTAGGTGGAGAAAAAAAACAACATTGATTGAAAGCATTTCTGCAGGTTGCCCAAATGAAAAGTCCCCAGGATGTCCCTTTTGAATTTTGGAATAACAAAAGATAACTTGGTACCTATAAAAAGATGATGGTGGTGTTGTTTGGGGCGGCGCCCAGCTAGTTAGGGACAAGGAGTCGGAAGGGCTGAATTAGGATTGGGCACTGAAACCGAGGCCATTTAGTTGAGGCTAATACCCCTTAAAATATCAGACATTTTTAGTTTGTAAGTACTTTTTAAGTACTTAAAAGTATATTTCTTTATGGGTATGTACGTGACTTCATGGCTTCCTTCAGCCAGCCTCATTTGTGCAGTCGGTGATCCCGCAAACTTTCAACCGCCGTGCTGTAAGCCACAACAATACTCCCTGCTGCCAAAAAATAAAATGAGAGCCAGTTTGTTTCTGTTCTCAAAAGAGGGAATAATTCAGATACAACTAGTCATTTTTTAATCAGGATGAAACAATTATTTGGGTAAAAATAAAGGCATATTGGTCACTAATTTGTCCAAACTTCAAACGTGAGCGCCGAAATCCAGCCAAGCTGGAGTCGTTTCCAAGTCTGGAGAGACAGTAAATATTTAATTTTAGTGAAGAGCGTTTTGAAGGAGCGCAATAAAGCATCCAGCGTGAAGTAACTTTTAATCAATTAAAGTTATTTTGCTTGTTCACAAGGAAGTACTCCCACTGAGTAAACAAACTATAAACCATTCTGAAAGTGTTGTGGCAACTCCAACAGCCTAAAATAGATGCAGTTGTACTCGTCGAACGTTTCTCCTCAACTTCTTCAGACAATTCCACGCTTGGCTTAAATACCATTAGCCGCCTGAAGTTGGTTTTCCTGGTGTGTTTTCTTTTTTGAAGAACTAATTTATAAACTCTTGGCGACTCTTGAGAACAGAAAGCATTCGCTGGCTCGCACTTCTCCTCCCCATCAAATCTCATCTGCTCACCACAGTACAGGAAGTTCTGCTCTTTTCGCTGCCAAACCCCAAAAGAAGGTGCGACAAAAGAAACTGAGAATTTTGAATTAACTGCACCGATAGAAAATTGAACTTTTTACTTGGATATCTTTGACGGGAATTGATGAATCATAGAGTTTGATTCCGCTTGTTTAAAATGTATATACACGTGGAAGACGCAAATTAGAGCAAGCAGTTCCAGATAAGTTGCTTCATTCCTTTCCCCTGAAGGCAGAATCCCTCCGAATCCAACAGTTTGTGTGCCGCTCCTGCCTGGTGGGATGTGTGCGCTGATGACATCGACTCCAACAGGAAGCCAGCGGCTAATGATTAGCACATGTTTAGAATCACTAGGGTGCCACAATCTGGACCTCCTCTCGCCGTATGTCTCTGATTTATTTGCTTGTTGTTGCTTCGGAAGGGGTGGGGTCCGGCCTCCTTTTTTTTAAAGAGTCTGAAACTAAGCCTCCTGCTCCGGAATTTTTCTCCCCTCCACGTTATCTGATTCAGCATCCAGCCAATGGAGATCTGCAACCCCCCGGTCACGGCTCATTAGAGGGCCTCATAGTTTCTAATGGAGGAGGGCGAGATGAAGCGTGGAACGTTTAGATAGTAGAATGTGTTGCTTCTCTTTTCACACATGATTAGAGGTTTGATAGTTTCACAATAACCTGCAGCTGAATTACAAGTCTACAGTGAAATACCGGAGTGGGAACTGTCTGCTATCATCATAAAGAAAGGATGGTTCACGCCCGTCACAGTTTTATTTTCTTTTAGTGACTCTATAGGTTATGTAAATACCAGTAGGTGCCAGAAGAAGTAATAAAAGGCACATTTCCTTGAGATGCTTTAGGCTCAAGCCAACTCATTAAGCAAAAGTTATATTCTATGAGGATGTATGCCAGGTGTCGAAGGAAAAGGAAGGGTAGGTGTTAGAGGAGAGGCTTGGGGAGGGAGAGAAAGAGCAAGAAAGCTAGTATAGACCGAGAGATATACATGTTTAAAGGAGGTAAGGCGGGATGGTTGGATGGATGTAGGGAGCAATAGCTAGGGATGGTCGGGCGGAAGGGATTGATACGGCATTGGGACGACTCAATACTGGATCTTTAGAGTCTCTCTCTCCCGATCCTACCTGACAGTTTACCATCTTCAACTCAAACACATTATACACAAACTTCCTCCCACACCTCCCAACTCCCACTTGCTGACGCTCCAAACAGGCCGTGAGAAAGAGAAGGAACAGCTGTACAGCTGCTGTGAAGCTATGGTTCGGACAAATGAAGAATCCAGGAATGTGTTATTCAGATTCCAGATATGGCCTTTTTGGTCCTTATTAAACCCATCACCAATCCAACAATATGGAATTGGACAATCCTTACTGTAGTGTGGTATTGATTGATGGTGTTGATGGGTTGGTAGCTGTGGGAGTGGTAGGCTATAGATAGAGAGGTGATAGATGGATGATTGGATGGTTGGATGGATGGATGGATGGATGGTTGGATGGATGGATGGACGGGTGGGTGGGTGGGTGGATGGATGGATGGATGGATGGATGGATGGATGGATGGATGGATGGATGGATGGATGGATGGATGGATGGATGGATGGATGGATGGATGGATGGATGGATGGATGGATGGACTAGAAAGACTAAGATTTGGTAAAGGGGAGGTGGAAGGGTGGTTGGTTACCCCAAATTTGTATCTATCCCTATTCTAAAAGAATAGCTACAGAATACTTTCTTTTCTTTTAAGAACTAGGTATTAGACGTAAGTACGGAGGTGAAAAGGTTGGTTGGTTGTGATGGCGGAGTCGTGGGGGCTAGTTTTCTTGCTTGATCCCTGCTTCAGAGGTCGTCCTTGAGCCAGACACGTCACTCATGGCTTAGATGCCGCTGGTTGTCACAGCCTACTGGCACCAGTGTGTGACCTGAGGGGTGGATTGACAGAATGACCCAATAGATAGATAGAAGGAGGGATGGTTTGTCACTGTTAAAATGCAAAGCCATTACAGATATCAGTGTTCCGACATAGAAACGCTGAAGAGTGAACAAGAAGGTGCTTCTTTGATCGGGTGTGTTCAAATTCTTTATAGTCATGTGCGAAAGGTTTGACATGGACTTGGTAAGTGCGCAGTCCTGGGACACGGATCCGTTGCCCTCCTCGGCAGCCTGCAGCTCGCGGTCTTACCAGCGTTATCTGATAGTCGCTAAGTGGCGAAACGCAAACACTGAGAGGAGCACGGTGAGGCCAGCTAAAACCCCCGAGGAATAGCGGCCCACGGAAAGAGACCGACACATCCTGGAAAAGCTTGCATCTGTAAAACGGAATGTCCAGGTCTGTGGTTTCCAGCAGGAGCGGACCCTTGACTTAAATCACAACTATGAGGTTTGGAATGCGGCTGTGACGATCGACGGCGACGACTGGCGACATCTGATACCGCTGGCAGGGGAGCTTTAGTGTTCTCTATTGTTTTGGCAGCAGCTTCCACGGATGAGGAATCGCTGGGGCGTTTCATCATTCCTCTGTTTTCCCAAAAGTCAAATTGACTGTCCAGCTGCTGCACCAGGGCGTGCTCAAGCTAATGAGCTCATGTCCAACATCATAAACTTAAAAATCCCAACTCCCAGGCTGCTATTGAAGCCGTTCCCCCGCAGGTGATGAAGACGAGGGGATGAACTGAGGAAGAGTTCAGGCACATTCTGCTGGAGATTTCCAGAAAAGCATTCCAACTGTGATAAAAGTCCTGATATGGCTTTCCAAAGAAATGCGGTATCTCTGGAGAGCATTTAGGAAACATAAACATCCTCTCTTCACCACCTTTATCCGGGGAAATTCCCCCAAATATGTTAAAGGAAAATCACTTGATGGGTCTGTTGAGAGACACAATTCAAATGTAGAACATTGTCCATGTTGGTGAAATTCTAATTTAAAAGGAATTGTGGGTGAAAATAGCCTTCCAGAAACTGACAAGCACACTGGAGGAAAGTTCATAAAACTCAAAGTTCATGTTGCCTCTACAAGATCTAGATCAGGTATGTTCAAATTCTTGCCAAGGGACCTTTTGTGGACCATAGTCAGATTTAAGAAGGGCCTTTGCCTGTTATCAAATACTGAATTTGTTGCTCAACGGCACTGGTAATGAGAAAATAAACATTTTCCCTAAAAAGGTAACCTGAATGTACCCAAAATTGTGCCACAAATCGTGAGGCTAACGTTTTTTGGAGAAAATTCCTTCTTGGCAAAAAATACAGTTAACAGTATGGTAGGAACAAAATGAATTAAAAGTTTACAGGTTTTACTCAAAGGTTTTTTTTTATGATCGACAGCAATCATTTCATAAATAACTGTTAACAGTACAAAATGTTAGGAACAAAATTAAATAAAAGTTTAAAGCTTCCATTAAAATCTGACAAAATTTTACCTTTTCTTCATGGTGGATGGGGATAATTTCAAACCAAGTTAACAGAACAAAATTTAAGGAGAAATATGAATAAAAAGTTTATAAAAAAAAAATGCTTTGCTTTTTTTTCATGGTGGACGGGAAACAATGTTGTTGGCGACAAGGAAATTGACCCAGTTTGTATATTGTTTTTTTGTTTTAACTTCTGAATAATACAACTTTATGTACATTGTTCTGTTTGTTTATTTTGTCCCTTACGCTTTTGCCCAGTATTTGATCTGGACTTATCTGCAAAAAAAATAAATAATAATCAATCCCCATAGATTGTGGTATGAAAAACCACAAAAATGTAATGATGTGCTCTTTGATCAATTATCAACATTTCCTGAAATAATTCTTAAAATTTGTTCTTAACTTTTTACGTCAGTCTGATGAACACCCAGAGGAACATGATGAGCTAATAATGGACCAAAATGAACTAAACCTGACTACACCTTTAATATAAAGCTGAACAACAAAATGAAATTGTTTTCATAAAACCCGGTGTCATCTTTCAAAACTGGCAGAACCCTCATCAGAGCGAGGCGTGTCCGCCTTCAAGCGTCCGCACAAAAGGGGCCAAGAGTCGAGTTACCGGAGTTGAATTACTCGGTTTGTTTTGAAAGGGCTTTTAGTAAACCTCTTTACCGAGGTGATGGCACTTTTGGTTGGTTCCGAGTCACCTGAAACCACGTAAGAAATCTCGACACACCTCCGGGATCAAGTTGACATCGCGAGGTAATCAATCAGAGAGATTGGTCAAAGCAGGTGAAGGAAAACATTTTGTTGTGAAAAATGACCCACATCAATACTTGGTAAGAATTCTCGGCTCCTACGGGACGAGGTCCAAGTGTTGCTTGTTGTTTGTATTATTTCTCACAGAATACTTGATTCTGTCATTCTGCCTTGATGCAAAATGTGCCTGTATGTGTTTTGGGACACATTTAGTATGACAGTTTTTGTTATTTTTTTGGCATATCTAGCTTCTTAAGATTAGTTATCATCGTCATGTCACTCTAAGGTCAGCAAAAAACACAACCTTCACCTTGTCAAGCAAATCTTATACACATTCTTGACTTTTAAAACTGTTTTTCTGAATAAGATAAAGGGAAATGTTTACAAATGCATCACCAGATAAGCACAGAGACTGTACATAGCTCATTTCACTCACTTGATATATTTCACAACCCACCTCCAACTCAATTCCCTTTGTCAAGGAAATCTTACCTTATGTGTCCTATCACCAAACTTTTGGTCACTTCTGAAAAGGAAATGCAAGTTAAAGGAAATATATTTGGTTCTTTTAAAACAAATCTTCCATTATTTTTCACTTGTTTGTCCCTCATATTAAGTATCATATCAGATTGGATTGAAAAATCCCTAGAAAATGTTCCTATTCATCAATGGAATCGAGTGAAATCTATAGAAAGCAGCTTAAGCTTAAGCTTACCTTACCTTACCTCAAAGACACATGCTTGCCTGCAGTTCGACTAATGTAAAACTCCGGACAACTAGAATTTATACTAAAATCAGTTGAAATAAAACCCATTTTACAAAACATTTTTCTTATGTTCAAGTGACAGTTCACCCAAAATTAAACTTTCACTCATTTTCTACTCACCTTCATGTCGACTAAGGAGTGATTTGTGTATTTTTGAAGTTAACGGCAGAAGTTTATGTTCATAGGACGGTCGAAAAACCTCCAAATACCTCCATACTGCTCGTCTGTAACGTCCATCTTGTATTGAAGCCTCGACGTGAGGAATTTTTCCGAAAAAACTCTAATAAGTCTATATTTTTTTAAGCTTGTTTGTAGCAGAAGCTAAAATGTTAACATGCCACACTGACAGGAAACACTCTTGGTAAGTATTCTCCGCGAGCACCCAGTGTATTTTATCTACACTATTTTTTTCCGAACAATTTCTCATGCAGAGTCTTCCATACACAAGGGACGTTACAGACGAGCTGTATGGAGGCATTTTCATGTTTTTGGACGAGGAGAAAGACGAAAATTTGCGACATTCGCGACCATCATATGAACATAAATTTCCGCCTGTAACTCCTTAAAGACACTGAAAATAATCCCAACTCTTAGCCGACATTAGGGTGAGTAGAAAATACATCAAATTTTGGGTGATCTATCCCTTTAAGTACTGTGGTACCAAACAAAGAAGAAATTGCCTAAAAAGAGACCCTTTTAAATACCGGATGTTTTATACTCTTGGACCACGATTATGTATGAATGCGACACGCTTGTTTCACTGACACACTTAGTTAAAACTCAATCTGTTAATTATAAATAGACAAAGTTTTTTTCCGACTCAAAGCCATTTGTATGTGGTTTCGAGGGCTGCGCCAAAAAACTTTGGGAACCCCTGACTTTTCCCATGGTATGCCCGGGCTCCTAAAAAAAAAGGAGTCGGTGATAATTCGCGGAATGTGCACACTATACGTCGTGAACTATACGTGGTTGAAAAAAAAAACGCTCCTGGATTGACTCTTCACCCTGCAGCTGCCGGTCGGAGAACTCACGCCTGACCCCTGCAGCCTGGTCCATTTTTAAACAACCAGCACAGCCAGCAGTCCCACTGGTCTCCCTATCTGTTACTCTATCGTGTTATCTTTCTGCCCCCCCCATCCCACCACCAGGACACACAGCCCTGACTCCCACAGTGAGCCCGGCCTTCGCTCCACGAGTCCTCCCCTTCTGTGTTTACTAACAGACCACAGGAATCCCACTGGAGAGCCAAGTGTGGGGAGAGCGGAGTGGGGCACGAGACTCCGAACTCTCATCGTCCGTTTACTCTCGGCGAAGGAATCGTCGGCCGGCGTAATGAGGGGTTAGCGGGAACACAGCCATCTTTGTCGGGAAGCCTCCGGTGTGCACATGCAAGCTCGCTCCGTCATTAAGAGCGCGACCGTAACATCGCAGGCAGGTTTCACTCCCTTTTTTCGGAGCTGGAGACAAACTCTCCCTTCTCCGGAGTAAACAGGAGGCCGGCTTCACACTCGCACGCATTCTGGGCATTCCAAAGCGGGGGGCCTCCAAAAAGGGCAGGTCTTGTTCTCATGATGAGGAGTGGACGGTTGAATGTCTGTCCGTCCCGGAGGTGTCGGTGGAGACTGGCCAGAGTTTTTTGGAGACATCTGGAGCGAGTCACTGACTGTCCTAGACAGGTGTGGGCGCCTCCACTCGACCGTCCCTGCTACAGAGTCATAAAACATACCGTGAAGGAAATATGGACAGGAGCTCCAACCGGGTCCTGAAAGAGGTCAACCAGGTGGTTTCCTTCACCATATCCAGGCACATTTTTTGCGCCAGCATGTGTACATTCTGCTGCGGTATTTCATTCAAAAGCTACGATGATAGCAGGAAACGCTGGTCAGTATCCTGACCTCTGATTGGCTCAGTGAGGTAGCTTTCACGATGCTACTTTGTTATCATTCAACACTCTGGTGTTGAAAGTCAATTTGTAGGTTTTTTTCTTTTAAAATTTCTACGCTTTTTCAAGATTCAAGATTCAAGAGCAGCTTTATTCGCCAGTACATACATGGAATTTTATGTGGTTTTTGGACGACTGCGGGATTGGTAATAAAATGAGAATAGGGATAAACAATATGTAGAAAATATACAAGAGAAATAATAACAATAATAATATCAAACACAGTGCAATGAAGTATAAAAGGCAGATGCTAACTGTCATGGAAACGATTAAGGTCTTGTCAGACATGTCAAGGGAAAATTGGTGCCAGGTTATTAATGAGGCTTTTAAAAGGCTTTAAAAAACAAAACAAAAAAAGGTTTTGAATTTGTGACTTGATTTCCCCTATCATGGTCATGTTCCAAGGTTTTATTTCTGTTTTTATTTAACAGAATTTTGTAGAGTAATTTGAACATAATATAGTGTTTTGTTTATTCATTTAATTTGTCTTATCTGAAAATATAAATATTTTTCTAATTATAAACTGTTGCTTTCATTTTTTTGTTTGTTTTTATGAAGCATCAATTAGAACCCTCTCCATTTTTTAAAGAGTTTTTCTGTAGATTTGTGTCATATATACTTGGTGAATAAAGTTGTTTCTGATTCCAATTTGAATCGTCTAGAACAAAACTTTCAAAGTTTTTTATTTTGTGATATTTTTTGAACATATTTTTAACCTTCAACTGCTATTTTTTCATACCTTTACCAGTGTATCGTTTACTTTTCTGTTCACTAAACCACTTAAAAAATATTTATTAATATGTGTTGTATAGGCGTGTCAATAAAAACTACTGCTTCCTGCTGTTCCATTGAACTCACTACTATTAATGATCTTATTTTTTTTTAGAGATTTGATACATTAGTGTTGATAAAATAAATTCTGAGAATAAATAAATAAGCAATAAAGAAGTTAAAAAAGCTTAGGGGAGGTCTGCACTCTCTGAGTACTAATTCTGTGGCGCAAGATATGTTATAAATGTTAAAATATTCCTTTTTAAATATATGTTTGCGTAAGAACCACTTCTTTTTACGTCATTAATGACACTTAACATCAATGACTCCAACAGTTTTATTATGATAAACTGAAGTGTTAACACTCGTGTGACGTCACTGGAAGGCAAAGAATGTTGTCTGGTGAAAGATTCAAAGATTAAAAGCAAGTAACTAATAAACACAACAGTTCAAGTGGACCATAAATGAAACTTAAAAAAACAATATTCTCTCTCTCTCTGGAAACCAAAGGTCTTTGCGCAATAAACGACCTAAGTAAAAATAACAATCAGAAATCCCCGAGATTTCTCTGAGTTTAGTCAAATCCAGACGATGACGGAGGGGGAAGAGGAGCCCACGGTGACGTGTGGCCCGCAGGGCGGTGTTTCTCAGGCGGGGAGAAGAAGAAGAAAAAAAAAGTGGGAGTGGGGTGTGGGAGCCACATCTGGAATAGTAGCCAGAGAGAAAAAGAGTCGAGAGGCGCAGAACCTCGCTGATAAATCCGCAAGTGTCCACCTCAGCACTTCATTTCCACGGGAACAACTTTGACGCTTTGTAAGTTGGACTAAAACTTTGGAAGTTCACTTTTTTTTTTTTTAGTTATCCTTGGTCAACTTTTCTATTTTTTCTCCTTTAAGAGAAGGATTTCCTCACTGGATTTATATCGCTTCTGGATTATTTCGAAACTTTTTTTTTTCCTGTAGTTGCTACTGCGTTTGGTGTTGCGTTCACGGACCGCGTCGATTAAATCAGTTAAGAAACAAACAGTGGCGGATGTTGCGGACACATGGCGACATAACGGTGAAGGCAGATGCGTAGACTTTAAAAACGTATGTTTTCACTGTCGTCCCGCCTTTCCTGGAGTAATCTCCCGCCTTTATTTATTTAATTTAAACATGTTATTTTATTTCCTAAAGCATGATCCCATTATTACGTGTTTGTGTGTTGAATTCTAAAATAGAATCGTCTCGGTAGTTCGTCCGACGTTCCTCAGGGAAGTCAGTCGCTTACTTCTGTCTTTTTAACATTCGGGTGTAAGTTGATACTTTCACATTGAGGTAAACATTGCGGTTTTTTAAATCAGAAGTGGTGGCGCGCTGACCTCTAGCGGTCGAGACCGGTATTACAGGTTGTAAACGCTCATTTCTCCAACTTTTTTTTTCCTTCTCCTTAGAAATACTTGAAAATGCTGCTCGTCTTGCTCGGAGTGCTCATCATGCACTTAATCATCCTCCTCCTCCTCATTATTTCGACAGCAGCCAGTGTAAGTGAAAAACTTTCCCCTTTTCTAGTTTTAGTTTGTGGTCATACGTGAGCTATAAATGTTTTTTTTGTTTCTTCAGACTTGGACCGTGTCTGCTGACACAAGCACGGATCTTTGGTACTCTTGTGCAATCACAAATGGAGGTTACCACTGCAAGTCGGCTAGTAATGAAGGTTTGTGTTAAACTACTATTATGGTGGTGAGTTCAGGGTCTTTTTTAAAATTGACGTGTAAATATGTCTCCTTCCAGACTGGATCCAGGCAGTGCAAGCCCTCATGATCTTGTCCGTGCTCTTCTGCTTCTTCGCCCTGATCGCCTTCGTGTTCCAGCTCTTCAAGCTGGTCAAGGGTGGCCGCTTCTTCTTCACCGCCATCTTCCAGATCTTGGCGAGTGAGTATAGTCGCACCCAGAGATCCCAAAAAAGAAAAAAATCCTTCTGTTTTCTTCACGCCGTCTTCCCCTGATCTTCTCCAGGTCTGTTCGTGATGTGCGCCGCCATCATCTACACCGTGATGAGCCCGGACAACGTGTCCGGCGCCAGTTTCGGCTACGCCTACGTGCTGGCCTGGGTGGCGTTCCCGCTCTGTCTCATCAGCGGGCTGATTTATATCGTCCTGAGGAAGAAGGAATGAGGGGGAACACCACGGAAAAAAAAAAAGGGGGAAGCCCGAGGGGTAGTTAGGAGACCCTTAAATCGAAACACCGCACTGTGCCTACTGCCCACAGACCACGGACTGACACTCAAACAATTTCTTATCATTCCACGATGCATTTTCACTCTTCAAGTTTCCTTAGAATTCGATTTAATTTAGCATTTTGTCATAAAAAAAAAGTCAAAGATCATCCAGTTTAGAACCTGCAACTGTCTTCCAGCTCTTCCATCCTGTGTTTGAAATATTCCCGCCTTGCTCCAGTACAGTTTGTACATAGCGTCTGTGGTTTCTAGACATATTTATAACATTTTTACCTTCATTTTGTACATAGAGTTGTCATGTTAACATTGTCATGCCAATGT
Organism: Callionymus lyra; assembly: GCF_982586985.1. NCBI lineage: Eukaryota > Metazoa > Chordata > Actinopteri > Syngnathiformes > Callionymidae > Callionymus > Callionymus lyra. Next base: position 15,781,733 of record NC_141832.1, on the reverse strand, counting down.
ATGTGATAGAGTTTGTGTCTCTCACCCATCATGCAGCTGTGCCAAAGAAAAAATGTAACTTCATCAGAGTATAAAGCTGTTTGCGTCTCTTCTTTTTTTTTTTACTGTCAAAAGCTTTGAACTATGTGCCTTAACTTTGCGTCCTTTTTCCTCATGGAAAACAAAACAAATAGCTTGAGAACAATGAAGGTCTGTACTTGATATTCCAAATTAAAGCAAAAAAAAAAAAAAATTGTATTGTAGTTTTGAAAACGGTGCTTTTTTTTGTTCTTCTACTCCTCTTGAAATATTAGCCTATGTTGTGTATCTGTGTTATGTGCTGTGATAAAGTTGCTTTGTACAAACACATATTGTCATTTGTTGTCAGTATTCTTCTAAATAAACCTTTGAAAATCGACAGCGCGACATTTTTGCACGTTTAAAAAACATATATATGTATCTATAATATATATTTTCTCTTCTACGTTTGTGGGCGTTTCCTGTAGTAGCATAAATCTACCACTGGGAGGTGCTGTTTACAAACGATGGCGTTAAATAAAAATCAAACGACGAACCAAATTCTTTTCTGTTAGTTATCATCACACAGCTTGTCCAGTTCAACACAAATAAAACTTTGCATTCGAAAAAACTTGACTTTTTTAAATTAAATCCTGCGTAGATATGTTACATACCTGCGATTTCGTTATTTGTACACGGGGTGGCGCGCGAGTGCTTGGCTCCAGGTGAAGCAGAGGAGCTGCATGTGATGAGCAACAGGTGTGTGCGTTTTTTTTTTCCGTTTTTTTTTTGTGTAAACTTACAAAACGTGTAAGAGAATAAAGATCCTGTTCAAAAGTGTGGAAAAAGGGAACAATGAGGCCATCGTCGCACCTGACGAAGTTCAAGGTCTGTATTTTGATCATTCCCGTTTTCTGCTCGATTTTTTTAATGGAAATACTTTTGTTTTATCTGTTGCTTTTACTTTTATCTCCTTCTATGCAACAACACAAACAAACACATGTTTAATACACATTTATTATTGTAACGAATAGAGTTTAAATGAATGTTTTAATTTATTTATTTTTGTTTTTTGGGGCGTTTTCTTTTGTAATGACAAAAAACATTCATCATCCAAATTTTGGACAAAACGATCATAAAACTGTTTCAGTGACTTTCAAAAACTAAAATAATTACGAAAAAGGTCACAAAACACAACGGATAAAACGTATATTGCTCATTTATCGGTGAAACATCATTGTCAGTTGAGCATTGAAAAAAATCGTTCTCTTCTACTATTGATAATTTTGTGTGTTTTCTTATTAAGTTTTAATGTTCTGTTCCGTCACCGCAAAAAAAAACAACAAAAAAAACGTGTTGTGTTTACAGGACTGGCAATAAAAGTTTCTGATCCTGCTTGCGTTTTAAAATGCAATTCCTCTATTGTCCACTAGATGGTGACAACCGCGCACTTATTAAGTTCAACAAGATGAAAAACTTTTTTGACGTATTATAAGTGTTTCTTACTTTTTATCAAACCATTTTCCTCTCATTTACGCCTCAATACTAAACAGATCCTAACGCTTCCTGTACCACAAAGATTGTAAAAATGTTGAATCATAACTATGAATGAATAATTGGTCTTTTTTTAAATTCATAAATAGCATAACCGTTTTCAACACAATGTATCTGCTGAATGTAAGGCGTGATATTCCAGATATTTTGGTCAAATGCATAATTGGTATTTATGTTTTTCGAAAAAAAAACACTCATAGTAGCATGCTAGCAGTCAAAAGCATATGAGTAAGGATTGAGGATGAGCTTATATATATATATGTATATATATATGTATATATATATGTATATATATATATATATATATATATATATACGTGCTACACTTCAAATTAAAAGTTTACACTTGGAAGTACAAGATCACACCAGCGGGATCAACGCCTGGCATTTTTTAGCCTCACCAGACACTATACAGCAACATCTTATAGGCCGACACCATCTGTGCATGCACTCATATCCTCTGTGATCTTCTCACAGATGGAAGATGCTTTTGTTGGTTCCTGCATCGTCTGTCGCACAAAGAGGAAGTGGTTAAAAAAAAAAAGGGTGAAATTCCCAGGATGTGAATATAACATATTGTTTCTGTCAAAAAAAAAAAAAGAGTCTATCGGCCTCATAGCTTCATTTCAAATGTGGTTAACCTTAAGGGTTATTTATCGCCGCACGGGTCACTGGGGGGCACTCAGGATTTACTGCAGGAGCGGGGGAGCGAGGACGGAACGGGAAGGCACCTTCATCACCGCTCGACTGGGTGCTTACTTTGGTGGCGTTACACATACATCAACCCTGTTGTCTCCGCCCGGGAATATTTCACTGTAACGTTTAGCTCCGAAACAAGGATGTTTAGGCGTCGGTATCCCAGGAACGCTTCGGGATCAGTGGCCGTCGTTCCGCTGTTAATGCTTGTGAAGCGGTGGTATACAATAGACCCCGGGCCAGATGATGACGGGTCCCCCTCAATGGGACTCGTGAGGACTTCAGAGAGGGTTAAAGTGCCTCTGCTCTTAAAGAAAAAAAAAAGATTTGCTGCCTTTATGCCCCGAGCGTCTGACTCCCAGAACAGACCCCGGAGCCGTCTGATGTTTGCTAAACGATAGAGAAAATGGTGCAAGGCCACTTCATTCAGAGCTGATTTCATCACGGCTATAAATCTGAGGGGAAATCAAAGGCCATCTTGGGCCGGCCCCTCTCCGCCCTCATTGTCTTGCTAATACACATTAGAGTGTGGCTGGCTGCCCGCTTTGACGGCAGCTCCGGACAGGATCCGGGTAAAGTTGCAGATGTGGAAACCTGGAGGGCACCTTTGACCCACGACCCCATGCGGTTCGGTCCCCGCTGCTAGTGTCTGGAGTCGTGCACAGGCATCTTAAAGTTCCGCTTCCTGCTTCCAACGGCACACACAAAATCCATCTTTGGTTAGTTAATATTAGCTGTGACTTGTTGCTAGCCAAAACATATCCCATCCTCTTGGTAAGTCATGACTTTCCACGTCTGTTATTCCTTATAGCAACGGCTAACTATGGCACCTAGGAGCGCTAATTAGCTATCAAGCTAGGCTAAGGTGCTATTGCGGAAAGCCCTGAATTCAAACTAAGATAATGCATATGCAAACATGCCTATTTTTAGCAGTGATAACTTTAGATAGCTCAAGATCAACTGTAGGTTGTTAATAATTTAGTTAAAACAGATTGATTAGAGCGCCACTTAGTGGGGGAATAAATTATTCACAGCTGTAAACAGACTTGGGGGAAACTTCCTAATCGAACGCTGAAGGCAATCTAAAGCTAACAATGCTAGTGGAAGAATTATACAAAAAGGTTTCTTTTATTCAGCACCTTTTCGGATACAGGTGCTGACAGTGCGAATGTGTAATCGGGCATATGTGGCTACAGTGATTGAATTGAAAAGGAGATGTTTTAAATATGATGGAACTTTTCCAAATATAAAACACTTGTCTATATTCTTACCAAATATGGACTTTTAAGCTCAGATGTACAAATTATAAACTGTATATACATCAATGTATTCCTACAGGTAACACTAAGTATCAACAAACATCTGTTTGGAGCTATGAAGGCAAAAATGTGATAATAAGGTGCAATTTATTTTTGTCGCTCTCTCACTTTTTTTTTGAAGGCGTTAGATGCATGCTTTTATTTTCTAGGACATGCAGTATTTGTTCAGCTGCTTTGTTTGGCAACTTTTGCTTAAACTTTGATCGACGTGAAGTACTTTCGGAAAAGGAGACTCTTCTCGATAATATTCTTTCACCTGATTGATTTTTCCGACAACATTACTTGTGTCTATTTAAAGCAGGGGCCATTCGCGGCCCTATGAAATTACATTCTGGGGCCGAACTAAAAGCCATTACTTCGCTATTCAGATGCTTTGAATGCTGCGGCTAATACAGCGATGTAGCTAACATTTAGATTGATATCCGTCAACAGCCTCCAGGAGGCGCTAGAGCAAAAGTCAGCAAAAATAGTGCGACACAACCTCACCATGGAAATGGCATCAGGGAATGAATAATGAGACGCCTGAGACAGCAGCATAAAGAACATCCTCAATCCAAAGAATACAACAAAAGCGTGAACGGGGAAATAAAAGCAGCAAACTTTATTTATTTTTTCTTCTATCTTGCTGTGTTAACGTTGTGCAGAAACTCATGCATTTAATTAAATTTTAAAAAATAATGTCGCGTGAGAATATCTCCGGTTAAAACATGGACACTATTTTATATATAAATTAATATATTATATGGGTGGTCTATATATGTACATCTTATTTGGAGATTTTGAATTGTATGTGTATTTTGTTGATGTCGGGAAAATTCTTGTATATTGGTCTAAAAATTACACGATGAGGTAGATGGCGTACACTATCCTAACATAAACCTTTTAGATTCTTTTTTGTTCCTCAAGTTCTCTCTTCGGTACGAACTCATTTAATTTCATCAATTTCATCATAAATATACAATTCAAAAGATAAAGATTGTAAGAAAATTGTCGCCTTTTCAATTACTATAGCAATGTTAGCATTAGCTAGATAAACTTTATTGAAAATTCACGAAAGATAAAGGTTTTAAGAAAATGGTTGCCATATCAATTATTTATCAATGTTAGCATTAGCTAAATAAACCTTATTTAAAAGTGTACAAAAGATAAAGGTTGTAAGAAAATGGTAGTGTTTTCAATTACATTAGCAATGTTGGCATTAGCTAGATAAACTTTATTTAAAAGTTTACAAAAGATAAAGATTGTAAGAAAATGGTCGCCTTTTCAATTACTTTAGCATTAGCTAGATAAACTTGATTATAAAGTTTACAAAAGATAAAGATTGTAAAAAAAATAGTAGCCTTTTCAATTACTTTAGCAATGTTAGCATTAGCTAGAAACACTTTATTTAAAAGTTTACAAAAGATAAATATTGTAAGAAAACTTTAGCCTTTTCAATTACTTTAGCAATGTTAGCATTAGCTAGATCAACTTTAATTAAAAGTTTACAAAAGATAAAGATTGTTAGAAAATGGTAGCCTCGGACTCGGAGTACACCTACAGGAATTGGTTACCATTCTTCTGCTTAAGAATTTCTGCTTCGTGAATTTCTCTAAGGAGATGAATAAAGTATCTATCCATCTATCTTAAGAGGAAATGCATTTAACTGATTTATTGTTGGTATCTTGCAAGCTAGCTGTTTTTAAACCAATTGTTGCTAGCAGGTAGAGGGAGCCACTTGTATCTCCGTCTCGGCTGTGATTCCATTCATTTTGGGGGGGGGATTATCCGAAGTCACGGACCGACTTGAAAGGGCCTGAATGGGTCTCGTATCTGCTGCCAGATCAAGTGAATGATCGCGGTCGCGGCCTATCAAAGGTCAAACCAAAGTACCGGCGGCCGTTTCAACCCCGCTGACCCGAGTCGACGGCTCCAGACCCCGTGGTCGGACACCGAGGTGTTTGGAGTGCCTTTGTTTGACTTCCCCGGCGCGGGGACGTCCCTCGCTCTAATGACTGATGATGAGAGTCCTGATGGCCGCCGAGGATGCTGGGAAGGTGGGATTACACCTTTGGCAAACACAGAGTTCAGGAGAAGGCGAGCGGGATTGTTGCTTAGCGGAAAAAAAGTTTCCACGGGGGAAGTCTTAAACTATATAACAGGATCCCTTCAGGAGGTTTTTTCCTCTTCCTGAAATCAATATCCCTTTGTTGCATCCTGTGATTAATATTTTATTTGCCGCTAATTGATTTAGCTTCGTGTGTAATATGTCTATTACAGCAAAGGATAACAGTTTTCGTAGCGAGAAAAGTTAGGTGTTGATGTGTTTTCGGTTCTTATAATAAATTATCGAGACACATTCGTCTTTTCTGTCGCCTAGAAAAAGTTATTCCACAGATGTGAGCGGATAAGAAGTGCAAAGAAAAAACGCTTTGTTACAAAGTTCTGTCACTAGCCCCGAGTTATCCCTCAACCCTGACAATGTTCCAAACATCAGGATCCGAAGCCAAGGAGATCTGGACGCCCCGGCGAGCCCTGGATTCCTGGGTTCAGACGGGGGTTAACAAGTTCTTCCCGAACGTCTGCGTAACGCAAATATTGACAGTGACTCTCATCTTACGACCCGGGTCCACGTCTGATCTCGGCGGCCCGTCACGTTGTCGGCGCGCCGGAGAGGCTCGACAGCTGCTCGCCTGTTACGCTGCTGATCCCGGGGCCGGGTTCTGTTGACCCACTGCGTTAATGATCAGCTAGAGAGGGCTGGAAGTTCAAGGATTGGACTTGGAATGATGCAAAAGCAGGGGATTAAAAATTTTAAAAAAAATGGTCCGTCCAAGTTTAAATCCTTTTTATAACTGATTTTAAACCGTTGCAGTGTAGTATGGAACTCAACTAGTAAGTGGTGAAAAAACAGTCTAGATGAGCTTCAAGATTCTTAAGATGAAAAACGATTCGTCTTCTAAAAAAATAAGCATTTTACTGACGCATCGGTCACTTGAATAGAATTGGTTAAAACATTTATTTCATTGTTAAATTGGGATTTTCCTGGCAGAAAATTATTGATATTAAAAAGGTTGTTTTTTTTTTTAATTTTTTTTTTTTTAAGCATGGTGGGTTAGGTTTTTACATTGTACTCGCATGTTTTGACTGCCATGTGTATTTTTTCATACATCATTATATTGGTATAGCTTTTTTATTTCTTACTCTTATCCTCCAAACACTTTGGTTCTTTCCTGAATGGATTCCCATTTTAAAAAAAAAACAACCCGACAACAAATGAATAAATGGTCTTAATAATTGAAGGCAGACAAATGGATAATTATGAGAAAAAACGGCATGTCATTGTCGTTTAACTTGACAAAACGCCAAAAATAAATGGAACTTGTAGTGTTACATTGTACAAAAAACAATCAAATTTAAGCTTTTTTTATTTTTTTAAAGGGCACCTTTTATTTGTCACATTTTATTTATTAAATTATAGTGATTTAGTGATGAAGCTTCATGAAACAGTGTCATGCTGTTTAGAGGTAAGTAGGTGGCGCCATCAGTAAAAACAATTATGTGACGTTTTATTTGTTTAAAACGGAGGAAAATAGTGCAGAGCCCGCCATCTAGTGGGCTCTGAACATAACGACACTGCTTCATGAAGCTTTATCAGACAGTCACTATTTATTAATTTATAAATTTATCTGTGAGATTAATAAACTGTGATTAACAATTTTAAAAAAATCCTGAAGGAGACCTGAGGGATCAATAAAGTTCTACCTTACCTTAAACTATTGTACAGCGCTAAGAAATTATTTCAGTGCCCATACATTGAGCTTTGGCAGTTAGAATCAAAAAGACATGACAGACAAAGACGAAAATGTACTTTAGAAACGCTGAATGACGCTGAATCCTTCACCATAAATGTCGCCGTGAGTCAAACTTTCAGCTCGTGCTCCGTCGTCAAGTCGCGCCTGCATGGATTAGTGTCAGGTGTTGTAATAACCGAAGCTCGAGGGACGCGGGTTAATATCTATTACACTGTCTTCAATTTAGATTAAGAGCGAAAAAAAAAAGCTGGTTCTTGTCCTAAGAAGCTTTTTGAAAGATTAATTACTTGAGAGCAAACTCGTACAATGTAGGTCAGATATTGGACTTTACTTTACCCATTATTCCGCCGGAGAGAGGCTTTATGAAGGCAAACTTTCTGAACTTTTAATAATGGAAAGTGCTGTGAATTTTGGATGACGTGCTTAAAGGTTGACTGTTAACTTTAAGGAAGTTATGTGGCCCTTTCTCCTGTACTTTTGTGGCCCTCATGAGGTGGGAAATGTTCTCTTTTGTTTGCAATTACAATTTAAATTAAAAAAGAAATGCCTGCTCGAGTTTCTTTCTAAGGTAATTTTCTTTAATATATTATATTTCATTTACCAACGCTTATGTTTAAATTATCTATTATATACATTTTATCTTAACATTGTAGTAGAATATGGAAACAAGTGAATTAGTTTGTAACATTAACATGTTTTTCAGACTAACTTATTCCAAATGTCTGCTTAAATTAAATTGATTTTGTGAAATTGTATTTTTTTTTAAATAAAATAAAATGAACAATAAATACATCTAAATGTACAGTATATTTCCGGGGAAATAATTTATAATAAAAGCACATTTTATTTAATAAATCTGATATTGTGTTGTCATCCTGCTTTTTATTACCATCCTGGACTATTTTTTTTCCTACTAGTCTCTTTACATTAGGTTTATTTTTTCAAATATATTTAACATGTTTTTAAGCTTTTTTGAGCCACTTTGGAAAGACTCCAATTGAACCTCTGCTTCCTTCCCCTTTTAGATTTAAGTGACATTAAATCAGAATGTTGGTGAGTTAATTAGAAAAGAAATGAACATTTTATTAACCTGTATCACATTACTTCACCTTCACATCAACCATTGAATGATCTCCCATAATGCAAAGCGGCTAAAATGATGTTATGAAACCTTAAACGTGGTGTAGTTTTAGATTTGGCGTAAGAAGTTGACTTCGCATCCTTCTCCTTCATGATAGTCGAGATAATTGAATTAGCCGCTCTGTCTCCTCTGATACCCAGCGAGTCTCGTCAGCGAGCGGCGGGTCACTGGGTGGTGCGGTTGCTTCAGCGAGAGGCCAGACAGTAATGCGACGCTGTTTAAGGGAGTTAAAAAAAAAAAATGAAGCGAGCAGCGATAATGTCCCGGTTGACTTGATCTGTGATGACACGAGTGTGTGTTTGTGTGTGTGTGAAAGTGTGTGTTGCAGCGGCAGGGGGTTGATGCGAGTCGGGAGGAATGAAACTCATTTTAAAAGTGAAGTTCAAAGTTCAATCTTGATTGTTTTGTTTTCTTAAATTGAGTTTTTAATGCGTCATCATAAGTGACGATTTCTATCAGTTCATTCAAGTCTCTCTTTTGATTTTTATTTCAGGTCGTTCTTTGTGTGTGTCGACTGTCCATGCGAGGAGAGGTTCTGGTTCCGTGGTGAGAGTTGTGTTGTATAGTCAGGTGGAGGAGTCCGGACTTGAGACAGTTGGTTTCGTGTCACCTCGGGCTTCTCTACAACCTTCCTTCTCCTTCCCTTCCTGAAACGAGTTTCCACGTCTGTGCGTTCATGTTTCAATTTGTGCGTCTATGATGCAACACAAACCATTTGTGGCCTTGGTCTTGTTTATGATGGTCTTGTTTTGGTCTTCTTAATGTTGCAATCATTTTTGGTCTATGGTCTGTTTTGGTCTCTGCTGTCTTGTCTTTGTCCCAGAAATGTATGGTCTTGATCCATGATCTTGGTTCTATAGTCCTGTCTTGGTCTCTGCTGTCTTGTCTGGGTCCCAGAAATGTTTGGTCTTACTCTGAACGGTCTATGGTCTTGGTCTTGGTTCTATAGTCCTGTATTGGTCTAAACGGTCTATGGTCATGACTTGGTCAGAACCACCTGTGGTGTTTTCTTCTCTTGAGTTGGTCTTTTTATAGTTGCAATTATTCTTGGTCTATGGGTTTTTCTTGGTCTCGATGGTCTTGGTGTCGGAAGTCTTGCAATCTTTATTCTTGATCTTGTCTCGGTCTGAAAGATCTGTCGTCTTGTCTTGATAGCTTTGTCTTGGACTGAATGGCATCTGGTGGTGGCCTTCGGTCTTGGTCTTCATGGTCCTGTGTTAGTCTTGGGTTATCTCCATCTCACCCAGTATTGGGCCTCATAAATGTTCTTGAAGTTCCTTTAAAACAAATGTAGGAATGCCCCAAAAGTTCAAGTTACTGTAGGTATATCGTGCATCCATTTTCTTCATCTTGGTGTCAGGAATAGTCTTGGTCTGGACTTGGTCCCGACCTTTTGTTCTTGATCAGGAGAAAGACTTTGTCTTTTCTCGGTCTCGACATTCCTGGTCTTGCAATCGTCTCGGTGTCCGCTTAGGTGGTACTGACTACTGTTTTCCTTCTTCACAAGCATTTTTGAGAAATAATTTTGTGTAGATCCACATCCACTTCCCACCTGGCCGAGAAGGCGCCAGTATCCATCTCATGAGCTCCTTCCACACTCTCTGACAGGTGAGAAGAACGTCCTCGGCGAGGGCAGGCGGCGGTGTGTATTTTTTTTAAGCAAAATCAAGTTTGATCAGTTGTGAAATTCACCTTTTTTCCTCTTCACTCTCGCTGATGTTGACTGGGAAGCTTAATAGAAGATGACATGGGAAAGAGATGATCTAGTGGTGCTACCCCGGGGTCAGTTCAGGCCAGCGTGGAGAAGGACGACCTACTTACCGTTAGCATCTTGCGGTGAGGTCCGACTTCGATCGCGTAATTTCAAAAACCCTCTCGCCCTAAAGGTCTGGGATTTCGGGTGAAAAAGCACGTCTTTGGACTTTTAAAAAACAACGTGATTCAAGTGTGGAGTTGATTTAGGATCCATGGAGAAGCTTCCAGAAGCATCGTCATACCGGTTTCTCTGGGTGATGAGCCAGCGGCCGACATGTCGGGCTAATGGCGACGCAACTGGAAGGAACTCTGCGAGTAGATCAGACAAAGCTCAGTCATCGTTCCTTCCACATAACTCCCACCAGCTGCCGTCTCCAACCACAGAATCCCCAAAGAAACCCGTCTCGTTGTCTCTCGATGTGCAGAATGAAAGTCATCAAAGAGCCCAGCAGTGGAGATTGAGGTTTGGAGTGAATTACCGGATAATTGCGGCGCGTTTTTTTAGATGTGGCGGAGCTTCGGCTTGGAAGAAGAATGGGACGGAATCGGGGGAAGATTCTTAGAATTTGGGGAGGATTCGCTGTTTTGATAAATACTTGAGAGATTGAAAGATACAAACATCAGTAATGGAAGCTTTGGAGAAACGTTGAAGCTCCAAGTACCCGGAGGACAAACCATAGAACCAATTTTTATTTCTCTTAGTCTTGTAAGAATTTTTTTGACAGCGTGTTTCAAAAAGGAATCAATGAAAAGGGATCTGATGCTTCACTTCTATCCTAAAGAAAACAACTTTCTTTTACTGTTCCCAGAGGGCGGAACCGTATCGTAAGATCCTCTTGCAGCTCCTGAACACCTACAGGAAGGAGAGAATGTCTGTTTTTGCTGATTTTTATTGTCGGCTTCTTGAAAATAAACATAAGAAACGACACAATGTCGGTATTTTCGCAGCTACGACTGTTCTGCTGAGTATTGTTCTTTTGCAAGAGTAAAATCCAAGCGGTAAAGTCAACATATGTTAACCCAGGTGTTTTTTCTTAAACTATTTTTCTAAGATAAAGTTAATTCATTCATTTTCTACCGCTTTATCCTTTTATGGGGGTCCCAGTTTCATTGGGCGACACCCTGGACACACAAAGACAGACAACCATTCACACACACACTCATACCTATGGACAATTTCCCCAAGTTCTCAATCAACCTCTGTTTGTTTTTGGACTATGGGAGGAAACCGGAGTGCCCGGAGTAAACCCATGCAACACAGGGAGAACATACAAACTACACAGAAAGGAAACACTAGTTGGCTTGGCCCGGAAGCGAACCAGCAACCTTCTTTCTTGCCGTGAGGCGACTATGCTAACCCTCTTGTAAAGTTAATTTATTTAATTTCTTAAACTGTTGCAGTGCGTTATGAGATTGTTGTGAGCGGTTTTACAGGCAAGTCATCGATAATATACACTAAAGAGTTTGAATTTGAAGATGTGAAGAAAAAAAAAGATATTTTTAAGATGATAGCAACTTGATTAGCAACTTTGTGTTTTTGCATCCATTTTCAAGTTTATCCTTTCCTTTTTCTATTCTTAGTAATCCAAGAACGGTTCCTGCAAATAGCCGGCTGAAGTTAGCTAGTCTGTGTGTGTTCTTCTGGAAGATACTGGTATCGGTGCTGAGATAAAGGGAGGAAAAAGATAAGGATGCTAAAAAAGATGACGGCGTGTTGTCCAAAAGGATGAGCAACCTTTATTTGAAAAGAGTTTTGAAGACCCTTTCTTTTTTTAACCTGTTTCACTATCTGTCAATTCTAAAGCTCTACCTAGAAAGTACTTTATTATAAATATTTCAAATGTACCATATTAAGTCACTTTGCAAGATCTCTTGGCTTCTTGCTCAAAATTCCACACAAGACTGATATCACGACGTTTTTTTGATGCCGTTCTTTTGTTTCATGCTGTCGTGGTGTCACTCGAGCAACCGTTGCCAGATATCACCCCCGACAGTTGTCACACCTTGTTAAGCACCGTTGTGTAGCGGTGAGTGTCATGTTTTCTCACGACAGGGAGGTCACAGGTTTGAGTCCCGTTTTAGCTAGAGCCCCCTATGTTTGCACCTGGTCCACATCTACTGTTAAAGATCTTTTTACCTCCTGTTTTTTGTTTTTGTTTTGGTTGTTCACATTGACCTCTAAGTGGCGCTGTAATGAAAGAGTAAAGAAGAAATGGTGCACGAGTTCACAAGCAAATGTATGATCAAGTGAAGTGTTTGCTGCTCATTATAATGAAAAACTACAAAGTTTACTTCGTTGTTCTTGTAAAAAGACAATATTAATGTTTATACGAAAAAATAAATCCTCAAAAGCAACTGAAAAACACGATCCTACAACAAGGTTTTTTTTTTCTTTGACATTTTTGGGGCCAAAAGTCAAACACTTTACTGAACAGTCTATAACAAGAACGCCATTGAACTGGAAATAAAAGTCTGAATTTTTTTATTGACTAGTCTTAGCCTCGAGCATTTTCCTTTTTACCTAAAACACAACATGCGTTCACTTTTATCTCTTTTATCAAAACACCGTTCCCTCCATCAGTATTTCGTTCATTTAAAGGATACAGTATTTCACAAGTCATAGCTCAAGTCTTTAATATCCAAACAAAGGTTGTACTTTACATTCATATTACATTTTGAGCATAACAATTGTATTTAAAGCTCTTGTGGGCCACATTAAAATGCCTCGGCGGGACATATTTTGGCCCCTCTGCCTCTGAGTTTTGGCTGTTATTTAAAATGTTTATTATAATTAACCTTTTTTTATTATTTAGAAAATAATCATCAACAATGTTCATTTTGTGTATTTGTAGAAATCTTCACATTGATAAACTATATTTTCATGGATATACGTTGGTTTGTGTCGTCGTGTCCGTCTTTCTTGGGGTCGCTTTTTGAAAAGCCCTTCAGTGACGTCACGTTCATTTAACTCGGCCAATCACGCGCCGCAAAATTAGTGGAGAAGAATCGAGTTGGAATATGATTTTGGGGCGCTGGAAAAAGCGACCATGGCAGTTGAAATATTAAATGGTAAACTTTCGCACTTTGGCAATAGCTTGGTTAGCTCGCATGGTAACGTGTAGTATTTTATTTACTACTCTAGTACTACTTTAAATTTGTAAGTTTTTTCAAAAGTTACTTTTTCTATTATTAGCATAATAAACCAGATTATTCATCTTTAGCTTATAAAGTGTTGATTTCTACAGGTAATTAATATTGTCTAAGTTTAATACAAGACTATTTCCCACTGATACTTTCAATGGTACAGGCAGTAAAAATGTACTGGAAAAGAGAACCACCAAGAATATATTCCTTCAGCAGCCACTGCGGTTAATCTCTAAATAGATGAAAGAAAACACCTTCTTTTTTTTTTTAATCCCCCACCAGTCGACGGTGAACCATATTACTCCAATTAACAGTGATTTAATATCGTTTTAATGCATGTAACAGTAATTTCATTCACCGTGACTCGGCTCCGGCGTCCATGAGCAAGTCCCGGAGGAAGATATTAGAGATGAACACATTATTAAAAATTAATATCTGCCGGCAACACCGTAAACATCTCATGAATTATCTCAAATTGGCGTAAAGTAGTATTTTTTTTTTTTTTAAACGAGAATCTGAAATGTCCTTCAAAAAGAGCAGGAAAAAAAATGGCAGATAAGCTGCGTGTTTATAAAGATGAGAGATAAACGCGGCAGAAGTCGTCCTGGGAAATTCACGGATTCATTCTTCTTTCCGCGTCAATCCCAGGAGCGAGAGTTTAACGAAGCAATTAATTGGAAAACCAGATTAAATTCCTGGACGCCGGGAAATTATCTCAAAGTGCTTCCTCTGGTGCTCCGGGGCAAGAACGAGATGCTTAATTGTTTTTTTTCCAAGTCAACAAGTCCTTGGATTGACTTTTATTTGGTAAAACTGAGTTATTTATTCCATCAATTGTGACTTGAGAGCGCAGCAGTGGAAGTCTGGTTTTAAAAATACCCTTATCTTAGAAACACCTACTCAAAGATGCCACTGGAGGTTGTTTTTTTTCCAGACGCTCGTCTTCATCTTGCACTTCAGATTATCTGTGGTTTAAAAGCAAAGCTCCCCCTGCTCTGCCTTTTCTGGACAGACAGTCTGAAGCAGAAGATCCGAGCTGTAATCCCACCGAAGGGTCCCTCTGAACCCCCCCAGCCCTCCTCTTCTTTAAGAACAAATCTTGGATTATGAAGGTGATGTCGGTGTATATGGAGTAGGGGGCTCTGCACACTTCATTAGGGTGAAAGCAGGATAAGTCTGGCCGGCGATTTTGGGGGGTCAAGAGAAGGGGTGTTAGAAATAGCAATAAAATCACAATTTCATTTTTTACACGATATTTTAATGTTATTCAACAGCACTGTATTGTTTTAAAAACATATATTATTGAATCATTTCTTTGGCTTCCAAATCACATTTTATTTTTTAATACCATTTTTCTTTATGGTTTACAGTTTAATAAGGTGTTTTCAAATAATTCGATTTATTTTTATTTATAATTTTTCTAGCAACCTTTTTAACAGTGAATCTTTTGCTGCTCATTATAATGAAGGACTAGCAACAACAAAGACCAACTTTTTGGACTAACATTTTCCTTCAGTTTTGGATGCAAGACGATAGTGATGTGTCTATGACAAAGTTTCTGTAAAAGTGAGAAAAAAGGAACTCCCTTAAACTGGAGCTGAAAGTCCGACATTTTTAGTCGTTTCTTTTTCAGATTTTTATTTTTTTTAATTTTTTTTTACATTTAAGATGCACATTTTCACAGCATTTGTTTGTTTTTGTGTTGCAATTGAACTTCCGGCCGCTAGATGGCAGTATTCATTACATCCTTCAGAAGAATGAATTCCAGCAATGACTGAGGACGAGAGGATACAGTTGACGCCAACAGCTTTTAAAGCTGATGTTTGGACATATTTTGTTTTTCAAAAATGAAAGCAGTTACGACTTCGTCAAGAGTCATGTGGTCTGTAAATTCTGCAACACCAGAGTCAAGTACTCGACAATACTACATGTATAACCTTGTTACTACAGTATCGTCAGATATCGTATCGTTGACACTGAATAGTCAAACCTATCGTACCAACAGTAAAAATAAATGCCTCTAGTCACAAGTGTGACTTATTAACTTTTTTAAATTGCTTATTAAAATCAAATTTCCAGCCCAAACAAGCGTCTTAATGTTATTTTGAAATGGTTCTGTTGATGTGAGCCCTGATGAGGTGAAGTCGGACCACTGGGATCATCAGAGGACCTAATGGCGGGGGTCCAGAAAGTGGTACCGGGCAGGCGGGCGACTCCGACAAACGCAGACGAGGGACCACAGAACGAGCATTAGGATCCGAGGGCTGTAGATTGGCTGTCGGTCTCCGCGGGTCCCTCGTCCTCCCGAGGGAATCTCTGGTTACAGCGGCGCCGCTGATGCAAGTCCGAGCTTTTGCAGCATCATGTGTTGTTTTCTCTTCACAGGCTCTGAAATCTGATGAGAAGAAGTTGCACAAGGACGGAGCCTGGAGGTGCATGAGCTCAGCAAAATATCATTTTATTCATCAGACAAATGAACTTTTACTAATTCTCTCTATTCCTGGTTACGTTTGAAATCAAATACTTTTAGAATATTTATATTTATTCTGCTGTTGTTGGAGATCCAGTATTCTCCTGAGGACACAACTTTCATCTTATTTTTATCTAGTTATACATAGATTTATCTCATATTTACCTTTAAATATAAATTATGTTTCATATAAATAATGTGTTCATCTCATTGCATTTATAATATTAATTATAAGTCGTAACTCAATAATGGTTCATAAAAAGTAAATATTTTTAAATATTTTTTCATTTAAAGTATGCATTGTTTTTTTTACCGTCACATTTTTATGTTATTAATATTTTAATCTATATATATTTTGCTTTATTCTATTGATTTTAAGTTTTATTAAAGTTTTTTTTTAGTATTCAAAGGTAATTTTATTAATATTAGTGTTCCTGCTATTACTGTTATTATAACTTTTTTTTCAAAGTAATCTAGTTTATTTTGCATTTAAGGTCATTTTTCTACTTGTTTTTATTATTATTATTAAGCCCGTACCTTGATCTTTAAAGAGAGGGCTCAAAAGTTTGAAAAATAATACTGAATTCATTTATTCTACATTTTTGGGGCACGTTTTTTTGTGTCTAATTGAAAAATACTATGACATGAATTCTATAATTGTATATAATACATATATTATAAAGTCATCTAAATGAAATAAAAGTCCATGAAAATACAAGTTATTTCGTAGAAATGAGTCTCAACTTGCTGCTGATTCGTCCATAAATCAAATTGTAAAGTTTCCTCTCAGACGGTTTGAAACTTTTCACCCACTTTAAGAAATGAATCCTCGTCATTTCAGCGCCACATGAAGAAGTTGTTATTCCACATGACGTCTCTCTGGCGAACATCAATAATTCATCTCGCTTTGACAAGTGCACACAAACACCGTCGGCGCTAATATCTGACCCGACAAGCCCGAGGCGTGGCCCGCCATACTTCCTCGATCCCCCCCCAACATTCACGGACTCCATCTTGGAATATGAAAATAAAATAAAATAAAAAAAAGTCACCTGGTCGCAGCAGGAGCACTTAAGGAACGTCTCGCTGCAGGATTTAGATCGGCTCTGTCAGCACTTGCATGTCAACCTGGATTGTCTGTCTCGGATTAATGCTTGCCCTTCCAATCGGATTAGGATTAGGAGCTGGTACAATGTGGCATTAGAGGGAGACACAATTGTCTTACAGAGATCTGGAGCCGGGTTTGTTTAAGATTATTAAGTTGCTCTTTTCTTTTCATGGCTGTTCGGACGCACGATAGTCGGAAGAAAACTGAAGAAATTATCCTTTTTTTTCCCCACTTCCTCCTCTGTTGATTCAGACCCTTCACACGCTCGTCGTCCATCTTGTTGATTGACATGTGATTTGCCCAGGGTCACCTTGAGAAGATAGGATAGGCTCCGCCCACCTCTACACATTAATACGGTGGTGTCTTAACCTTTTTTTCGAGGAGGGTCACATTTGTAAACTTATCCACAAGTTCAACATGTAAAGGATTTTTTCTTTTTTCTTGTTCGACACAAGAACTTCTTCACAGAGATAACTATCTTAGTATTTATGAAATGGCAACAACATGTTAAGTGTTTTATAGTGTCTAGTTGATTTAAAATGAAACTTACAGGGGCCACATGATATCTTCTAAAGGGCCACAATGGCCTCCTGGTCCGAATTGGTTTCAATCTTTTTCTAAGGGGCCTAGATTTGTTGAAGTGTATGCAAACAGGGGCCAAATGTATGTATGAGTGTTGACATCATAGCAGTTCGTTTTCTGATTCAAAAAGTTCAAAATAAATGCAAATATATTTTTACTTAAACACAACATTGAGAACATTGTGTTCAGGAATTAGCATCGACTCTTTCTGCTATCCGTCCGTCCGCGCTAGCCGTCCGTCCGCGCTAGCCGTCCGTCCGCGCTAGCCGTCCGTCCGCGCTAGCCGTCCGTCCGCGCTAGCCGTCCGTCCGCGCTAGCCGTCCGTCCGCGCTAGCCGTCCGTCCGCGCTAGCCGTCCGACCGCGCTAGCCGTCCGACCGCGCTAGCCGTCCGACCGCGCTAGCCGTCCGACCGCGCTAGCCGTCCGACCGCGCTAGCCGTCCGACCGCGCTAGCCGTCCGACCGCGCTAGCCGTCCGACCGCGCTAGCCGTCCGACCGCGCTAGCCGTCCGACCGCGCTAGCCGTCCGACCGCGCTAGCCGTCCGACCGCGCTAGCCGTCCGTCCGCGCTAGCCGTTCTGAACACCCCTGTTATAATGAAAAGATGGTTGCCTACTTCGAATCCTACTCGGATGTGTTTTGGGAATATTGGAAGGATGATCGTTATCACGACTACAGTCGTAGCGACTCCGTTGATCAAGATTATTATCCGTAAAACTCTTTAGAACGACTTGAATCGTTATCTTCCTGTAATTGATCTAAATCTGTCGGTAATGTTTTACATCTTGATTCCCCGGAGCCTCTTGCCAAGTGGAAGCAGCTCCGATCCACCAGGTGTCTATTTTTCCCAACCTTCAAATAACAGCCCGCGGGGATGCTTGCTAACAGCTACACCCCCCCTCAGGAGCCTGACAATTACAGCTCCTGCTCGTACGCCTGTAATTGCAGAGGGAGACGCTTGCTGAGCCATTCCTGCCACCAGGGAGAGTCTCTTTCTTCTAGGGCCGCCTCAGGTGTGTGGAGTTAAATAAAGCTTGTGTCCTGATCGAGAGCCGTGACTCGTATCCCGCTTGAACCTTGACCTCCGAGCCGCGATGCCCGATGGACGAGGACGCTCGCCCGAGGACACGACGAGATGGACTTGAACTTTGAATGTTCCTGACGAAGTGTGTCGGAGAACGCTAGTATCACTAGGATTGTTGGGCGGGAACGCAACATTTGGTGTCACAAGTAGGATAGAAGTCGGTGTAATAGATGTAAATATTTGGTATCACAAGTAGGATGGTAGTTTGTTATAAATGTATATATTTGATGTCACAAGTAGGATGGTAGTTCATGTTATACATATATATATTTGGCGTGACAAGTAGGATGGTAGTTTGTGTTATAAATATATATATTTGGCGTGACAAGTAGGATGGTAGTTTGTGTTATAAATATATATATTTGGCATCACAAGTAGGATGGTAGTTTGTGTTATAAATGTATATATTTGGTGTCACAAGTAGGATGGTAGTTTGTGTTATAAATGTATATATTTGGTGTCACAAGTAGGATGGTAGTTGTTATAAATATATATATTTGGTGTCACAAGTAGGATGGTAGTTTGTGTTATAAATGTATATATTTGGCGTGACAAGTAGGATGGTAGTTCTTTCTATAAATATATATATTTGGCGTGCCAAGTAGGATGGTAGTTTGTGCTATAAATGTATATATTTTGTGTAACAAGTAGGATGGTAGTTCTTGTTATATATATTTGGTGTCACAAGTAGGATGGTAGTTCTTTCTATAAATATATATATTTGGTGTCACAAGTAGGATGGTAGTCGTGTAATAAATGTAAATATTTGGTGTCACAAGTAGGATGGTAGTTCTTGTTATAAATATATATATATTTGATCTAAATGTATATAAATAAAACTTTAATTTCCTAAAATGAACTTATATTGCTTTTAAATTTCATATATATTTTTTTATTGATCTCCAGCTGGGAAATGTTTTTTTTTTTTATTGCGTGACCTTCGTCCATTTATTATCCCATCAAAATCATAAACGTGGAGATAATAACTGTTGAGACTCTCTAGGAAAACACAAACACGTATCAAATGTTTTCAGATCCAGTGATCGATGACGGATCGAAACCCGACCTTCATATTGTGAGGCAGGAGTGTCGAGTGTCTCCGGGGGGAGAATAGTTTTTTTTTGTTTTTTTTCATAACGTGTCATCTTGTGTGCACGTGAGAAACCTGACACTCTGTTTACCAGTTTGACTCGCGGGGGTCATGGCAACATCGTCG
Source organism: Callionymus lyra (assembly GCF_982586985.1). Classification (NCBI taxonomy): domain Eukaryota; kingdom Metazoa; phylum Chordata; class Actinopteri; order Syngnathiformes; family Callionymidae; genus Callionymus; species Callionymus lyra. The sequence continues at coordinate 15,761,874 of NC_141832.1, read as the reverse complement.
GCGACTCATGTCCTGAGACGCCCTCGGATAGCATTTAGCAGCTTCGTGCTAATTAGCTCGACGACTTTATGTCGGATTGTAAATCACACAGCGGAGCGTCATCGCCTGCAGGGAGACGCACACTTGTGTTCGCAACCACACAACAAACATTGTGTTATTACTTCCAGGAAATCATTTTGATGGATGCATGAAAATATTTCAGGTTTAAAAATAAAGCTTATTTATATACATTATAGCATTATTTCAAATGCAAAAAACACATTTATTTTGTTTAAAGGATGTTTAAAAATGTGTTAAGATTTATATTTGGCGGAAAATTAGAAACGGGAAACACACATGTATAAATTCAGTTTTACTGCTTTGGGCTTGAAACCTGTCCAAAATAAATCACTCTAAAACAATATATTCATTAAATCTTTTGATATAAGCATATGTTTCATCGTTTACTTCAATGTATTGAAAGTATAAACACAAACAAAATGTAATGTTTATACATAACATTTAATAATTAATAATTAATAATAAAAATAACATAAATTATAAGCCATACTTATCATTATCAGGAATATATATGAGACAGGAGAGAAATCTTTTCAGGCTGTTGCTCCTAAGCTTTGGAACGATCTTCCTCTCTCTATGCTTGATGGATCTACTGACTCCTTTAAGAAACATCTTAAGACGTTTCTATTTGTTCAGGCTTTTCCTTGAATTTCTTGAACTCCTGTGTTGTTCTCAGTATTATCTTGATCTTTAAAGTATGTACTTTTTTGAGTATTGTTTTGATTGTCTAAGCGCTTTGTGACCCTGGTCTCGAAAAGCGCTATATAAATAAATATTACTTACTGACTTACTTACATATTTGAAAAAACATAACGCACAATTCCCCTTTTATTTTCTATTGTTTTAAAAATATATTATGTTTATAAGTGAGTAAATACAAGTTCTCAACTCGTATAAAACAAATATATTCTGTATAAACAAGAATATAAATAAATCAAAAGTGATATTAACTTGAGTTAAGATGATGATGTAAAATGTGTTGGAGAATAATATGTAGGAATTATAAGAATATTTTCAAAAGAAAAACAATATGAAGACCTTAATATTATATTTAATATATATTTATTTTCTTACCTGAACCTCCCTCCCCTCCCCCTAAAAAAAAAAGTCATTACCTTGAGCTAACAACCTCTAAAAAATTTCGAAAATAAGTTTTTGTGTAACGTTAATATTTGTATCATTTATTTGTATTGTATTTTCTTAAAAGTTTTTGTTTGTTTTGCCAAATTAAACTTGAAGTTTTGTTGTAAATTGGATTTTCTGAATTTGAATAAATATCTAAACGTTGATTTAAATAGTATCTTTTGTAGACAAAAGTAAAAAGGAAAAAAAAAACACGGTACAAAAAGGTTTTGTATCATAATTTCCTCTTCACCATCTTGATTTATCATTTTCCTGGCTAGTGTTAAACTATAAAACATGTTTTATGTTCATCCATATATTTGGTGTCACAAGTAGGATGGCAGATCAATAACATCATAGACCGGAAACTAGTGATGGTCTGATGAAGCTTCATGAAACAGTGTCGTGTTGTTTAGAAGTCAGTAGGTGGCGCCATCAGTTTTAAAAATGATGTTTCATCAAAACAGTGTAGTATAGAGACCGCCATCTAGTGGACTCTGAACATAACGACACTGCTTCATGAAGCTTCATTACAACATCACTGAAACACTTAAGAAAAGACACATCAGTCTCTCGTAGAATAATTTTATTCCTCACTTCATTAAAAAAAAAAAAAAAACCCGACACGACTGTTAATCTCTGCCTTAATCGATCAAACCTGCTTCGTCCGGAGCGACGCACGACATTATCTTTACCTCGACATTCATCCCGCTCGTAAATTCCGAAGGGCTGATTAAAACTCAGCCGTACACGACTTCGCCTTTGAAGAGGAATCTGAGAACGTATATGAAGGGCGTCGCTACATTAATACCACGTGTGATGATGCATTAGATCCGTGTCTCTCCATGACTCGGATACAAAAAGAAGAAGGGATGAAGGGATGTCGTACAGCAGATCTATGGGACCAAACATGTCGAGAAACACCTGGAGAACGTTTTTTTTAAATCCTTCAAAAAAAAACAACAACATTCCAGCGGAGGATGAATTTGATCAAGATGGCCGCCGGGGGTCAGGCGTAATCTCGCCGCCCGTTAATGGATCCGTGTTTTATTGCGGCGCTTGAGAGCGCGAGGCGGTGCCATCCGTCAGGTCTAATTGACATGATGAGCAGCCATTACGGTATTGATCCACCTGGCGAGTGACACCGGATCAGCTGACGCCCGCATCGACCCGACTAAGTGAGTCCACGGGACCCCCCGTGTGTGTTGGGGGGGTCACCTTCGTGTCCTTTGGATTTGGTTCGTGTTGAAGCAGCAAATGATTGAAAATGAAAATACCCGTAAAATTTTGTGCTTTTTTTTTTTTTTTTTTTTGTCAGACGAGGAAATGAAAAGTGATCAAGAAACCGTCAGGCAGCATCGTGAGCTCATCGAAAAATAAATTATCATAAAATAGACTTCTTAAAATTTGTACACATCTAACAAATACTATACACTCTCTCTCTGTGACGCTGGGCCTCGTGCGCCGACCTGTCCTGAGCGCAAAATGTCTTTTTTAAATAAAAAAAACAACTAAATAAACTCATAAAAATGTACTTTGAAACATATCCTTCAACTCATGGCAACATTATAAACTACACGCCTAAACTATCTTAGGTATTTTTGTGTCAAATATTTTTTAATATATAGAATATTTTTTTTACTTTAAAATGTATTATCTATTGATATTAACACTTGACATACAAGTAGGGAAATATGAATAAATCAAAAGTGATATTAACTTTGTCGAAAGTTTTTTGTTTTCTTTGTGTTTGTAACCTATTTAATGCAGACCTGAACAAAAATAAGCGAGGCCCGGGGGCCACATTCGGCCCTTTGACTGCATTCATATGGCCCTCAAAAGCAAAACCCATCAGACAAATCACGTAGACCCTTAAATCTCTAAATATGACGATCAGGATTTTGTTTGAGATCTTTTGTCCTGTTTTTGTCAAGTATTTAAGTGAATAAAATATTGTGCTTTAACATCAAATGTAAAAAAGTTATATACATTTATTATTTTAGTGCTTTATCTAGATTTTATTAGATTCGTTTTTGTAACTTACGTTCTTTTTTTTCCCCATAATTTTCTTTACTTGATGGCCCCTCATGAGAGCCACGGTATAAAATGTGGCCCCTGAGGAAATAAAACTCCCAACCAATGACCTGATGTAACCTTTTGCTTAAAAAATGTAACAAAAAATGAGAAACATGAAGAAACTAAATACATTCTTGAAAAAAACTGCCGTATTTCATGAATTGATGAAAAATAATGAATAAAATACATATTTAAAAATGGCATTAAGTTACCTCAGGGTGTACCAAAATCAAAATACAACATTTTCGGAGATGTATTACCTCGTCAAAAATGTTTGGATGCTTTCCAAAACATTACATTTTTTTGTCTTTTTTTCCCCCCTCAATTTCAGGTCTTTGACCCTAAAAGTCTAAAGATTTTTGACCGTATTTATCCACCCATTTATGTTCCAGGGTGGCCGGGAGACGCTAATGTATAACGTGGTTAGGAGAACGAGGTAAACAGGAGACCCAACGTCATCAGAGTGTGATCTTTCAACTAAGACCCCTCCTCTCAGTCCCAGCCGAAATCGTGGCCGGTCATCTTGTAGAACTTCCTGTTGAAGGGTTTATAGAAGTCCCGGAGTCTCTGCACCACCTCTGGGTGGATGTTGGGATGAGTCCGGCCTTTGGTTTTCCCGAGGCAGTGCGGCTTGCTGTTCCCGTCGGGCCTCTTCAGGCAGGGGAAGCCCTTGGCCGGGTTAAAGTGAAAATGCTCCTCCGTGACGACCCTCCTGAGACCCAGGAAGTCCTGCACGCGAGCCACCTGTCCCGCCGGGTCGCTGATCAGCCGCTCGCCGCTGACGAACAGCAGCTGGTCGGCGGGGAAGAACAGCAGCCATCGCTCCAGGTGTTTGGCGTACATCCCGATCTGGACGGCGCTCCACGAGGTGTCGATGAGACCCGCCGACTTGTTCTTGAACGTGAGGCTCTCGAAGGAGGGGATGTCGGGTTTTTTGGAGCGGGTCTGGGTGTAGTCCGAGATGGCTCGGGTGACCGGGTCCCGGACCACCACGATGAGCTTCGTGTCTTTGGACATGTTGTGGATTCGTGCCGGGACTTCCTTGGTGACGTAGTAGCTCGGCGTCTTCTCCATGGTCAGCTGGCCGTCGGAAGATTTGGGCATCAGCTCCCTGCGAAGAAGATAAAAGTTAAAGACCCTCAGCTTGCGTTTATTCAACCCTTATTGATTACTTATCAAGTTAAAATATCTGATGCAAAAACATATGCATTTAAACTCTTTCAATTTAAAATTGACGTCATAATTTCCCTTTTATTTTCAATTGTTTAAAGAAATATTATTTTATAAGCTAATAAACATGTTCTTCTCCATCATTTATATTGATTTTTATTTAAAAAAAAGAAGGTTAACATTTTTGGAATTTTTAGTTCTAAGTCTTTAGATAAATTAGAAAAAAGTAAAAAATTACATGTTTGGACATTTTACAAACGTTATTGGGGTAAAAAAAAAAGTCCACTATTAAGAAAATAAATTCCGTATTTGTAGCGAAAGATTTAAAATATGAATCTTATTCTTTTTTTTATTTGTATACATGAATTTAGACAATTATTTTTGAATTATTCTTTCATTTTAATTTTTGAAGACATTTATTTTACAAGTAAAAAAGTTATGGTCACGAGAAAAGTCTTTATAAAACACAAACTATAGACTTTAAGTCACAATTGATTTATTTTATTTTTTACTGAAGTCGTGTTTAGACATATTCAAGTTTATTTTTTACAGCGGTAAACAACAACTTAATTAGCATTTATTCACTTTTAAGTTATCTTAAAAGTCTTTGTTTTATCATATTGATTTATATTAATAGACCATTAATTTCAATGATTATATATAAAGTGTTTCGTTTTTTCTTCCTCAGTGTATTAATTATTTTGATTAAATATTAAAATTGTATCTAATTTAATCATATACAAAATATTTGATTTTCTAATGTTTAATATTTTTTACATACTACCCAATATTTCCCACACAATATTTATTAAATTACTTTATTTTGAAAACAATATACTGTAAAACAACTATACCACTCTTAAAACACCTTATTTTAACTTATATATTTGTTTCTTCCTGTTAATATTTATTTATTTTTGACATTTACACAAGATTTGTGCATATTTTTTACTCATTTAGATGTTATTTTAATTTTATGGATGATGCTATGAGAACAATAAAGTATATATTTAAAAGGTAGAAAGAAAAGTCATACATGGCATCAGTATTATACTTTTAAAACCTTATCTATAGTCGTCTATAAAACGGTTATGCTTTGATAAAGATTTGGGACATATTTTTGAACTGATTCTTGGAAGTGAATCACTTACGGTGGTGTAAAGTATACTTTGATTTGTTGGTTACGTCGTCTATTAAAAGTGCTGAGGTTGAAGCGGAAGCCATCTTAAGTGAGTCCTTAAGAGACAAGCGAACGCTTGCATTAAACGCCAACACACACACACGGGAATCAAAGTTGAGATGTTTAGCAGCTGTGAATGTATCAATTTGTGTTTTGCGGCTCCTTTTATATGAAAGTTTTGATTGGCCTCTTCTACGGTGAATGGAATCGAAGCGAAAGCTCCTCTGTATCAACATCTCAGGGCTTATTAAAACACATGAATTACATCTTCAGCCGAGCTATTCCGTCACTGGCAGGTTAAGCCGGGGTTCGATCACCCGTACAATTGCGTGAGAGCGCAATAAACACTCGCTGACATCTTCATAATGCACGCTTGATAGAAGACATTCATCTCCGTCTGCTGCCTTAAGACCTCAATCTTCCCTCCAACCTCTCGCAGGAATATTCCACTCGCGGGTCACAAAGGAAGATTTACCAGTGAATACGGAAGTATTTCTATCCCTTTATTGTCGGGGCCAATACTTTCCCCGGCACCTTGATTATAATTATTCCTAACGTCTGGAGTTTTTTTGGAAGGTGTTTTCGAGGAGGGGAAAAATCTTGTCTTTTTCCATATTTGTCTTGACCCCGGATGGCTGGAGTTGATCATAATGCAGCCAGTTAACTGCAGCGCTGACTGGATAATGGCTGAAGTGAGCCAAGAGGGATTAGGACTAAGCCAAACACACTCAGGAGCATTATGGGGATGGTTGACTGCCTCCAACAGGAGGGGGCTGTTTTTTCATTTTTTTTTCATTTTAATTTTTTCTTAAAGTTCTCATATCCTACAAGGACCTTATGATTTCTATGAAACGAGTAATTGCCCTGGAATACGTTCATGTCTGGGGAAGCAAAACTGCATGACGACAGGATGAGCCCCAGTGTTGCCGGATGTACGATAGTTGTAATATTTGCACGATATTTTCGCCCTCTTCACGACCAATAATCCACTAAAAGGCAACGTATACGATAATTTGGCCATTCTGCCAATGTATGGTTGTATTCGGACCTATGCAATTATCTGGTGTACAATGTCAATGGAGCTTGATTAGCTAAAGGGTTAGCTTCGTCAACCAAACTTATTCCAAACATAGACATCGAACACTAGAAGTCTCAATGCTTTTACGTTTATTTATTTTTTAGGATGACTCTTGGGTCTACTTATCGAATGATAATCGAGCATGAAAATAGTATAATTTTGAGTCTCTCTGTTGAGCCACTGACTCTCAAACAACACATTGAAAACATGGGCGAAAATTATGTTGTCCATAATTTAGTTTTTTTCAATGGTTTAACATGGTTTGTTTTTTGGCACTTTAATGTTATCTCATAAAGATCTTGTTGCGCTTTTGATAATTTGGCTTCTATTTTGAATTGTTTACATTTTTGGCTATATTTTTTTGAAATATATATTGTCCTACCCAACTTGCAAAACGTTAAAGACCGGGCTGGACACAAAGACTAGCATTTAACCTGCGTACGTTTCGCACTGTAGGAAGAAACCGTTTTAGTTCCAAGCTAGCATAGCTTGTCATTGAGATAAGACTTTACTTCTTCTATTGTTGACGGAAATATTTATAGTTTCTGACCTGGCATCCTCGACATCACAAGGACAAAGTAAGCATAAAACGTATGCTTGCAGTTTTTATAAACGGGTATCGAAATTTCGCACCGACCATAATACTTCGATAGTACTGTGTATCGAAAGGTGTTTATTCGGCTAAATGGTTAGCTTCGTCCACATCACAAATTCCGCACAAAGACATCAAACACGAATCTCAATGCTTTTTAAACGTTTTATTTTTTGACTATGAATCTTTCGTAAACTTATAACTTATCTTACGATAGTCAAGTATAAAATACGATCATTTGGAGTCTCTGGTACAAATGATCTCCTGGCAAAACCGTTGAGCGGTGACTCTTAAATAAAATTAAAAAAATATTTAAAAGATTGTCTAAAATGATGCCGATGTTTTCGTTCATTTTTTCTGCTTTTGGAACTTGTAATATTATCTTGTAAAGATGCCGTCATGCTTCTAATAATTTTAATTCGCCTTCAATTTTACAAAATATACAGACTAGCAGTAAACCCGTGTACGTTTTGTACTAAAAAAGAGTTGAAAAATAGACTTGTTTTAATTTTTCCTGGAACAATTCTTCACGTTGAGGCTTCAATAAAAGAGGGAATTGGTATGTTTTTAAGTGTCTTTTTGGACGAACTTGAAGGTGAAAGACGGGGCCTTGACACAAAGACTAGCATTCAATCCGTGTACGTTTAGGACTATAGAAAGAAATCATTGATTTTAGTTCAAAGCTAGCATAAAACAAGACTTTGCATAACGTCGTCTTCTGTGATTCGCATCCATATTTTGAGTTGCTCGACATCACAAGGACCAAATAAAATACTTAAAGCTTGCCAGTACTAAAGTCATGTTCCCATGGCGAGCGCTTCGTCAAAGTCAAGCAGAGGAAAAGTCGAGCAGCCATGTCATCAGCGCGATCACCATAATTTCCTGCCATCTGTTGAACGCTAGCGAAGCTTCAAATGCTCTTTCTTTTCGACGGCTGCAGCTCCTCGAAATGAGCGCAGTGGAAACATGCCCCGAAAAAAGGCTCTTGAGCGTTGAAGAAGAGTCACGGTAATTATGGGAAAAGGAAGTATAATCGCTTGTTGCTGGCACGCAAACGCACACGGGGAGGTTATGTGTGTTACACAATTCCCTCACCCAATGTCACCTCGCTTTCTCCTGAGAGCGCTAATCTTGTATTCCTTCGCTTGTTTGTGGTGGAAGAACCAACAACCTGCCCTCGGGAAGAAAGAAACAAACCTTACCTTTAACCTACTTTCTTTATGTCAGGGTGCTTTAGGGGGACAAATTTAGGGCCTGGAATTGAACTTCGGTTCTTTTTTAGTACAGATCGAAACATGCTTTGTCTTTTGGTGTCCACGTCTGATCAAAACTTGTTAATGTGTGGATTCTTCTGAAGAAAAATCAAGTGTTATTTTGCACTGGTTAATATTTTTCCATTTCTTTCTTCTGTAAGAAAACGGCTTGTAGTGGTAATTTGTCAAAGTGGAAAAAATGTCACTTGATTTGTACTTTGTATATCCCTAAAAAACTTCTTTAATCTTATGAAATTGGTATCAAAAAAAGTACCCAGTAGACACCGGTATCAAGTGAAGGTTTCAGTATCAGTACCGACGTTGAACATTTCCGATCGATACCCAACCCTAGAAACATTTCATGAGGTGAAAATGGTCCAAAAATCCTGCCTAAACTTGAGGAAATGACTTTTGTAAACGTAGTAGTTGAACCTTTGATGTTGACACCCAAGTTAAATGACGAAACCAGAAAAGCACTGGGGCCCCACATACCTTCGCCAAGGACACCCTTTTCACACGACTTCACGAAACAACGGGACACGATCAATTAAAAAAATGGATGATTGATTCACGAAAGAAAAAAAAGTTTCCCACATTTCAGGTTCGAACCAGCACCTCTGGGTTATAGGTATAGGATTCTAAGTATATGATCATGTGTTGTTTTTTTTTTGTATCTAGCAACAAAAAATGACCGCTGAAGATGTTTAAATATGTTAATTAATAGATTCATGCTGGCAAAAGTCCCAATATGCACTGCAACAATTAAAGCACTTGTAACATTTAAACGTATTACAAACAATAGTTTTGTACAAATGTGTATTCCTATGACTTAACAAGCTGTTGCTAACGGTTAGCATGTTACTGAGTCCTGTCCATTTATCTCGCAGCGACACAAGTCGCCACCTCTAACCACATCAACACGACTTTTTATCATGTCAGGCGCGGCGTGTCTGATAATCTGCTTGTTTTGTCTGCTTCCCAGTCAGGCGTGTCGATGACGACCCAGGCTGCCGTGGAGACGCCGCAGGAACACGACTGTTTTGTTTAAGTACGTACGCCGGGGCTATCGCTGAAACAGGTTCAAAGGTAGGAATTTATAACGCCTGCATGTGTTTGTCTACGGATTTGTGTGGAGTTCATTGGAAAGTTGCGTTGTCGGGTTAATCTGCAGACTCTAGATCAGTCCTGTGCAACACACGGTTACATCATTGCTAGTTATTATTAACTTATTAATGTGTAAAGTGAGCCACGTATGCAAGAAACTGCACTGAACAATCTTTCATTTTTGTTTTGGTCTTGTCTAACCTTTGAACCACTCAGAAGAACTTAGCTGACTTTCTAAAAATTGTGTTTAATTTAGTGGATCTGTATAAGCTCGAAAAACTGTCAAATCAAAATAAGGTTTTCTTTAAACACCAACAAAAAATTCTCCAATAGAAAGTGCAGATGCAGATTAAAAAAAGTCTATTATAAAGGGTAAAATATCATTGTATTGCGTTGAAGACAAACGCATATAACTGTATCAAATCTATTCTATGATGTTTTTTAAAAAGTGTTTGTATTTGCTTTTATTTTCTTAACTTCCTCCAATGTCCGTCCACTTTATGGTTCCCCTTGACGGAAAACAAAACCCAGTTGGAACAATCAACGCTCCTGAAGCTGGTGGTGTGGCCAAAATGTAGCACTTCTGTACTTACTTAATATTTTGAGTACACAAGTGCGTTCACACTGAGCAGTGTGCGAAAATGTAGTGTTCCATGCACACTCAAATGAGGCTAAGCGGAATCTACGTCACAGTAAATACGTCTTCAGAGCAGATCCCTGCGTAAATGTCTCGAGAAGACACTAATTTTACCACAAAACAACACAACAACAATAATAATAACACAATGAAACACAACTTAATAACTTGACACAATATTTCGCCAATTGAAACAAGTGTCAACGTGTTTCAGCTGCTGGTTGCAATCAGTGCTAAAAAGTAGTAGAAGAAGAAGCTGTCGAGGAATTTACGGTAAGTGTGTAGTGGCAGTGTTTGAAACTGTACTACCCTGTTCGAATTTTGCGTACTGCGCAAGTAAGTGCTCCGTCTTACAGTGTAGTATAAAGCAGTGCACTGCGATTTGAAACGCAGCACAGTTCTTAAGTTTCCGTGTTCCAGTCCGTGGTGTCATATCCTCCCATCCAACACATGGTATGTCAACCTCTCTTGTGTTCTCTCGTGTATTTCTCTTATGCATTGATCTTTTTTAGATTTTAGTGTTTTGAGTGTGTTTTTGAAGCAGGTTTCTTATTAAGCTAATATGATCCTCTTGCGATACATGTCTATTTTACGCTCCAGCAAACTAATTGTTCAATTACACACTGAGTCCAGTCACTACACGCACTACATTCCTAGCTTCCACAATTTAGCCCTGAACTAATAGAACTTAAAACAGACACAATGTATTACAATCTAAACACATTTAAAGTACATTTTTCTTTGTCAATATGTTTGTTCAGTTTCCATTATTGTTGTTATAAAGCACATAAATACACACGAAAACACATGGTTTCTCGCACCAGCACTATTTTAAAATGACCTGTTTGGCAAACTATTGGATTAATCGTATGATTTAAAAAATCAATCTTTTTCAAGTCAATGTCTTTATAATTTACTTGTCTACAGTGAGTAAAAAAAACACCTCATAACTCTCTTTAATGTGGCTTATTCCTGTCAGAACTGAACCACCTGGCAGTCAGACGGACCCAGCTTGTAGAAAAGAAGAGGTGGAAGAACAGTGTGTGTGTGTGTGTGTGTGTGTGTGTGTGTCAGCCTGGCTTCAGTCGAACAACTGCTATCTCTTCTTTAACATGTATATATGGTGGTTGCTTTCAAAAGAAATCGGCCTTCTGGTTCTGTCTTTTTGCCCAAATTTCTGGACTTTAACCTTTCAGTAGTTTAGAAGACTTATCAGAAAAAATAAATTGGGGGAATTTGTGTCTATATGTACGTATTTTTGTGGACAGATGTTGTCTGAGTCCCTGGTGGGTGACTGAGCTCCCGACCATATCTTCATCAAACAAGCCAACATTCCTATTTTACAAGGATAAAGAAAAGCTCATCACAAATGTACAGTATTTAATGATTTCATTAGAAATGTAATCAACATGGTCGACTTTACCATGTGGTAGATGGGACGACGTGACACCACGGACTGGAACCAGTTACATTTGAAGTGGAATCAATGAAACCCATTTGGATATTTTTCATTAATCTTGGGGGTTTTACGCGACATTTTCACGAAGCTGGATGTCTTTTCGATCACATCTAAAAAAAAACGGAATTAGTTCTTCAAGTTCTAAGCGACTTACATCACTCAATTCATTTCAAGGATAAGTGGGGTTTTTTTTTCCTCTCTTCAAGCACTCAAGTACATTTGTGTGTGTTCCAGCAGAGTTATTTCTATGACAAACAAGTGTCATTATATCATGTTGAGGAGCTTGTTTTTCTTTCTGCAAAAATTTGTGTAAAATATTAATTTGACATCAACCGTCTGTAAAATAACCTTTTTTCTTTACCGTTTAATAAATTCATAATAATCTTAAATAAAACTTGTCTCAATATTGATAAGAAAAACTCTCTAATCCTTTATTTATTAAGGATAAATCTGACTTTTTTTTAAATAATTTTATCGGACTGGTATTTCCTCTCCCTTTCAGGAGAAACTCATCCGGGATCAGAAAACGTTGGTTAATTTTTCTTTTTTTTTTACCATTATTGGAAGTCTCGGTATGATTGTTGACATTAATAACTACTGTTCCTTAACTTATCTTAAACACTGGCATCATTGGGGCACTTTCTTTTGAGCCAATGATCAAAAACAACCTGGCTTTTGCACGTCCTCTACTCTAGAAACGTCTTTGAAAAAGGTTTATTCAATTTCGTGAATAATAAATGCTCATTCTTAATTGGCGGAATCCAACGCCAACAAGTTTTGGTCAATATTTCTTTTAGTTTCAACGGAATAATGGATAAAACTCCAACAAAGCAGACCCTGGCCGTCTCCCAAGCTTCACTCCCTGACTGTCTCGGCGGCGAGCGAAGTGGCAGGAAACGACATCTTCCCTCTTGAAGATGGAACCAAACCGAGGAGATGAGGAAGCCCACAGCTCCGGGGGATATATCGGAGTAAAACTTGTTTTCGAAGCCGTTGTTTCCAAAGTGCCGTAATAAGTGGTACGGTTTGACAAATTGCTTCCAGCCCGGCCCCCGGGGACTATTGTGGCAAATGAAATCTTCAATCCTCGTAAAAAGGGAGGAAGGATGCACATTACAGGCGTTGGCAGTCTGCAGGAGTGTTGTGTCACTTGGATAAAAAACACATTTTAGACTCTTCGAAACATCGTAGGAATATTAAATGGTAGCATCTAGTGCTGGGTGGAGCGACCGAAGTATGACTTTATTGTACGTAATTCTACACGAGTACTGTTGTCCAACAATTCCTTCGATTTATTTTTTTCAAACCTATTATTTCCCGTAGCCTAGTTTGCCATGGGCAAAATATCACACCCCTGCTGCCAGTAGTCTGGGGTAAAATCGAAAGTTTCCAAAGACGGATTTTTTTTTTTTTTTTATAGTTTTAAGCAAAATGGATTTCATCACCGCCTGAAGTGTGAGCATCATTCACTCAGTTGCCTTTTAGCTCAGCTCTTTCTCAAATAAGTCAAACTTGTGTAGTGCTCTTATCAGGAACTATCCTTTAAAATCTACATTTTCGGATTCTTAATCTCCGCTCATTGTCTTTTAGGTTTTAAATAAATAAACCAGATCTATTATATCATTATATCAATTGTTTGATAATATTAATAATTTAGAAAAGAAAATGGAAATATTGACATATATATATATATATTCCATCCAAATCTTTTTTATTACATATATGCATAAATATTTACAAAAATAAATAACTAAAGGTTATTTATAATAAATCTATAAATTATTTAATTATTAATCTCACCTAAAAGAGCTAAGAGAAGCCCTTAACTTGATGTTTTTTATTCTTCATTTAAATTAATTATGGTGGCTGGTATAAAAGAAAAAGCATCTTCATGAAGTAAATGTATTATTTTTAGTTCTCACTGTAGAAGTTTTATTCTATGATTATATAAAATATTATAATATATAAAGAAACAGCCCATATAAATCATAACATGTATTTAATTGATAAAAACAATCAAATGACCTAGAAAAGACATCAACATAAGTTCAAATGAAAAAAGAAAACATGTTTGTTTGGCAGAACAATATGAGAAAAGTGTCTTCATGAAGTCATTTTATTGTTTGTAACATGTTATCACTGTGTAATGTGCCACATGTGTTTTTATTCTATATTTATATAAATATTTATAATAAAGAAAACTGATTAATATTGAAGAAAAAAACAGTATATATAATTTAATTATAACCTGTAATTAATTGATCGAATCATTTATTACATCTCACCATAAACGGCCAACATTCAAAACAGTTATAATAAATCATATGCGTTTTAACTGAAAAAACTGATTTCAGACATTAATAATCAATAGAGCAGTAATTACATAAATCGTTTTTTGAGTTAATTTGACTTAAACCAGTGTCTTGATGTGTCACAGGATAATGTTAGTTCAGAGAAAATATGATTTAAAAAAGAAAAAAAAACATATACTTTTCAGACCATAATAATGAATAAAAAAAAGAATATTCAAATTTATTATATTAATATTAATTATTTTTTCCTTCTGTGAGGCCCGGTAACAAATGCCTCTTGGACCATGAGGTGGTGATCAATGTATTAAATAACAAGAAAACATCAAGTCTTTATAAAGTTCTGTAAGTTTGCAACAAGCCAAGTTAAGTAGTGACAAACGCACACACAAAAAAAGAAAACTAGCTTATTAATTCATTATCATTAAAGGATAGATTCATGTGATTAAAAAGATAAAGTATTTATAATGACTTGATTGAAATTAATCGCATCATTTGAAACCCTTAACATGTGGATCCTGATGTTCTCCATGATCTGCTCGAAATGAATCATCCATCACTTTTTCCCTTCTTCCTTCCCTCCGATAAACTCCATCGAGCTGATTGATACCTAAACAGACGGCCTGCTGGTTTGGAGCGATGATGAAAAAAGAAAAAAAAAAAAAAAAGTCGAGTAAGCGAAAAACCAACAGACTTCCCGAGACTCATGGGAAATGCAAGTTTTCCGCACAGGAATCTGTGAAAGTCAAACTCTATGAGGGCTTGAAAGTCTTTTCTCGGGCAGATCCCAGTGAATGCTCTCCGCGATGAACTCCCGCCGAGCGCCGTCAAAGGCCACTTTCACCCTTCTGAGCACATTTGCATACAAAGTGAAGCCAGAGAAAACATGTTTCACACTAATTGTCTCCTCTTTTATTGTCGGGGTTAATGCAGACCTCGGGGGGGTTCCTCGGCGTCCCCTCATTCAGCTCCTCTAATGCTGTTGCGCTTTCTGAAGTTTAAAATTTACTGCCCTCTATCTTCCTCCGGCCGGCGGTAAGCTTCCTCGGATTACGCTGTCGTCTCCCTCGGTGGGTTATGCTAGAAGGCAGCTCATTATTTCATACGTCGGACCCTGGAGAGGAGGGAAGTAGCTGCTGTTAAAAACTCCACTAGAACATGATTCGAGAGTCGCGAAAAACAAGGAGTCGTTCCCACGACTTCTGAAGCCGCCGTCTGAGCAAGTGCGCTACAATCGTCCGCCCCGGTTTGGAAACGTGATGCATTGTGGTCGGCGTCCTGCTGGGCGAGGACCTCCCGCGGGATGGAGACGCGCCACTCACTGCAGATAAATGGTGTGGGCACGACTCAATGCCACAACAGGAACTGATAAGCCCACCCAGTGCAGAGCGGGTGTGAAGGGAAACATATGCTGGAATAAATCAGCAGGAACTCGAGTCGGTTGCCCAACATCTTATTTTCCAGTGGACGACTGAAGCACTTTGGAAGGGAAATGAATGCTATTAGCATGTTTAGCTTTTAGTCGTTGTTTAGCAGAGATAACAGATAGTGTGGGTGTTCAAAAAGTTTTGATACGTTTAACTTTAACTTAATACGTTTAATTATCGTGATTTTTTTATTTTTTTTTCGGGATACCTTCTCTGGACTTTATACTTTAAAATCAACGATTATCCAATATTCACTTGGTTTTACGTGTTAAATATAAATATAGATTTCACCAAAAGTTCAAATTTCCAAGCGTTGTGTTTGGAGTAATCTGTTGCTTTTTAGAGTAAAAGGCAAAAATAAGTATGTCAATGCTGATGTAGCGACTGAGTGTCCAAAAAAGACACTTAAAAACATCAAAATACCTACATACTTCCATCTTGTATTGATGATACATTTTGATCCAAATCAAAACTTTATTTTAGTTAGTTTAGTTTTAGCAGACTTGAAGCCTTTGCAATGACAATATCATAATTTAAAAGAAACTCTACATAGGTTTGTTCCTTTAGTATCGCAATGTAAAGTTCAATATAAATAAATATATTATTATTATTATATCGTGATTGATATCTTACCGTCAGATTATTAAGTGGATAGATACAAATCTAAAATATTGTGCTCCAAACATTCAATAACTGATTGCAAAATAAGAAATTCCAAGTTAAAACTAATCTATATCATTTATCTTTGAATACTGATTAACAAAATAAAAGCGCGGGGTTAGCACCATTAAGCAAATTTAACAAGGATTCATTAAACACGATCCAAATGTGTCTGTGATTCAAGAATTTTGTTGGCTCGTGGTAATAAAATGTAAATCCTATGATCCAGAGACTCTAAGAGTGTCTGAGTTGGGATCTTACTGCGAAATCACTTGTATTCCCGAATGCTTATCTAGAAAACATACAAAAATAGTAAATAATTATGATGTCTTTTGTGACCACAGTCACAAAAACAATGATTTAATTTAGTGATTTTCCTAGTGTAAAATAATGTTTTGCTAGTTCGGAACGTAGCAGGAGGTGCGAACAGAGGCCATACAAGTGAACGATTATGACTTTGACACTTTACAAATAAATAGATAATTTTTATGTAAAATATACATATTATTCTATTTTTATTTCTATTTTATCTCTTTTTGTTATTTTCATTTTGTTTCCTCTTTGGACAAAATACAAATTCCTAACATCCGAAGGAAAAATTCTTTGTATATTGTCATTATATTTATACTTGGCTAATGAAGCTGATTCTGTACTGCCAACATTTGATCAATCTTTTTGAATCTTTGGTCAAAAAGTATTTAATTTAAAGTTTAAATGATATCGTGACCGAAACAAACAAAACACCAACGTCAATGGTACAAGTAAAAAAAGTTGGTATATTAGCCCAGCATTTACTTCTTTAAGATAATAAGAAACTTTTATTTTTTCTTAAATTAGCTCACTATGACAGGAGGTGGCAGTAGTGCGAAAGAATCTGCTCGCAAAACACATTAAAAAAAGAAAAAGGAATCTGTTGGAGATCATATTGCACTTGAACAATTCTTCAAAAAAATGTGAGGATCCAGATGGTACTCCGGAAACAAAAACCCAGATATATAAACACTGAATCACTTCCTTGAGAGACTTAAATATATATATATATATGTGGTGTTAATTGTTGAGCTCATCCTTCAATAGTCGCCTCTACTTGCTCTCTCAGTGAAGATGGACAAAAGACGACCATCCACAGACGTGATCATCCAAAAAAAAAAGTGCTCAGAACCTGTCCGGAAATTCTCGTGGAGCTTAAAGCAGAAAGTCCTTTGAACGAACGCTTCACTTCCTCTATTGTGGCGCTCAGGAGCCGACGCCGAAGCTGCCGGGTAATCCCCGAACTCACTCGCATGGACTTTTTTAAACAGCAGCATCTCTCATTATTAACAATGTGGCCGCTCAGATGTGAACCTGTAGGCGGAACTTCTTCTTTTTTTTCGGGCGGGAAATTAAAGGGCGTCAATCATTTCCACGGATGACACTTACGATGTTTCAACATTTAGATAAAAAAAAAGAATTTGTGGCGTTGAATCAAACAGTTCAAATAGTTTCTTGGAAAGACCAAGGTCGCGTTCAAGCTAAAAATCAATAGTTCTCAAACGGTTGTGTCGGTTGGAGAGAGAAAGTTCAGGTCGCCCTGTGTCAGACTTTCATAACATTTGAACACACTCAAAACTAGCTCCTTCAAGAAGTGCAGTAAGATCAGTGACCACTAGTGTTTAGCTGTCGAGCTACTTTCACAACAACTACCCTAGTTGCGACAAACAGACGAACTTCTGTGACTTCTTTAGTTAGAGCTAGAGTGATAAATTATTTCATTTAAGCATTTAAAATACTTTTTAAAATGTTTTTTTAATCTACTTTAGCTACCTAGGATCGAGATGGATCTACTCCAGTGTAGCGGAAATAGCAATATAATTAGCTACATCCAATTAGCTTGTTGGCTATGCATGTATTTGCTGAAAGATTCACTTTATTTACTACGAATAAAACAAAACAAAATGCCAATATAGAGTTGCTGATCCTCATCCCTGCTGCTTTGTACATTATACACGCACTGGCAATGATCAATTTAAATATTTTAAAAGGTCAATTCTGGTTACTAACTACTAGGTAAACATGCAAGGTGTTATTTATCACAAAATACTTGATGCGCGATAAAATGTATAAAAAAACCAACATATAATGACATTAAAGAAACTTAAACACATCACTTTATATTTAAAACAAATATAAGCAATTAAAAAGAAAAATGACTTTTATATTTTCTGTCATCAGTCAGAAATGTACTTGTTGTCAACTAGTAGAGAATAAAAACATCCTAATATGTATCGATAACTACTTGTTTTCTATATATAATGATTGAAAACTGAAATAAGGAGTAAATCAATGGTAACATATGTTCTCTTATCTTACAAAAAGTTTTAAAATGTTCATGTTAGCAGTTCCACAGTTGCATCAGAGTCCATTTAAGTGACTCAGTTTAGAAAAAGAACAAAACAAATCTAGAAAGTAACTTTTTTTTTGTTTAATAGTTGTTTAATTTTACTCGTTCATTTTATAAATTAAAACAACTCTTTAGGTACGTATCAGATTTCATTTTCAACTACATAATTCAACCAGAAAATGCAAAATACTTCTTCTTAATTTAAAAAACAAGTGTTTTAAACAGAGCGAAGCTAATAATGCTAACTCATAAATGCTAAAAATGTGTCTTCCTGTGAAGAAGTCGTCAAAGTTGTGAAGAAATGGATGCTTTTAATTTTAAACATTTGGATAAGATAACCAAGGTTCACATTTGACACCCGTGATACATCGAATAAATAAATAAATAAAACTGAAAATAAAGTAAAATACGATTTAAAGAACAAGTAACGGCTGCAAATATACAGCAAAGACCACAATGTTCATTTTTTGTTTTGTTTTATGTGTCACAATATTCACTCCTTTAGTTACAAAAAAGAAAAAAAAGCAACTTAAATACAATTTATTAGTAGCAACAGTATTATAAATGGTAAAGAAATATATATAAGATTAGTTAAGTAAAGGGAAACATTCGTTTTTATTAAAAATGTTTGAAAAAGTTCTTAAAGTTGTGTTGAACTGGTTGAAGAAAGACAAAAAAACGTGGCCCTTGTCGACAAATGTTTCGGACACCCCTGGTATATGTATTAAATAAATAAATAAAACTGAAAATAAAGTTACAAAAAGAAGATTTTAAGAATAAGTTAAGGTTCAAAAATTGATGTGCGTCACTTTTTGCTTTTATATGCGTCATAATGTTCGCTTTTATTCATGAATAAAAACGCAAAATGCATTTTTAAATACAATAAATGATAATTATTTGTAAATATAAATGGGTCAACATTTGTAATGTTTGTTTGTAGTTCAACATGTTTATATTTGCTTCTACTATCGAATCCCTAAAGTCGCACATATTTTCCCTAAAGCGGGTGAGAGGAGCAGCGGGTCAGTACCTGTACCAGTCCAGCCCCTTGTCGTAGTTGCGGTCAAAGAAGTGCGGCTCCGCGCCCACCGCCCTGATGTCCGGGTGCAGGCGCAGGAACTCCAGCAGCGCCCGGGTCCCCCCTTTCTTCACCCCGATGATGATCGCCTGGGGCAGCTTCTTACTCTCCGTCTCGTTGAAGGGGGCTTCCTCCCTCGCCTCCCCTCGACCCTCCTCCCAGTCCTCCGCCCGGCTGTCCGGGTCGTTGTTCAGCAGGTCCCTGGACGCGCCCTGGGACTCCGGTCCGGACTCCGGGTGGTCGCGCCCGTAGGTGCTGAGGTCCGGCAGGGTGGCGCAGTATCCGACACAGCAATAGATCATGTAGACCCACAGGGACAACATGATACAGAAGACCAGGAGTCTGTTCTTCACGTGGGGTGATGGCAAGACATGGAGGGTGTGATGAGGCGGACTATATTCCATAGAAGCTCCGGGTCGATGTGTTCCTGCGCATGTTAGCGATCATCGAGTCTGGTCCTCCGCTGCAACATCACCAGTTTTCACTGTGAGGAGTCCGGAGTGACGCTGACACCAGGAGGAACCTCCGCTCCCATCACTTGTTCTCTCTGGGAATGTGCGCGCACACGCCCGCGCCAACTTATCTAGGAGGAGAGGCGCGCGTCAAGAGAGCGTCGATAAAACGGCAACTTCCGGGCCAACCTTTCAAAGTAAAGCTAGTCACGTCACGAAGGTGCGTGTTTCCTTTTAAGTGATTTTTTTTTTCTTTCAAATATTTTTAGTCAATTTAACGTAAACCAGAGAATTGAAATAAATGTTTCAAATGTTAACTACGAAATTCTCTGTATATTATTTTATCTTAAAATAAATATTTATGTTCTTTATCTTTATCTTTAGACTTCGATTGTATCATCTTGTTCTTTCTATTCATTTATCTTTGTTCTTGTTCTTATTTTATTTTGATTAATTTTCTATGAAAAATTGCTGTATGTTCTGTGGCTATTGGAAAAAAACAATTTCCCGAATGAGACCTCCTGAGGGATCAATAAAGTCTTACCTTACCTTACCTTATCTGTATTCAAATATTACTGTTGTTTAGATGACTCCATATCCACTGTTTATGACTTTAATCTCATAATGAAGTATTTTGTTGTCTTTTAATCTCGTAAAAAAAGGTGTTTTTGTTGTCAACTAGTAGAGAATAAAAACATCCTAATATGTATCGATAACTACTTGTTTTCTATATATAATGATTGAAAACTGAAATAAGGAGTAAATCAATGGTAACATATGTTCTCTTATCTTACAAAAAGTTTTAAAATGTTCATGTTAGCAGTTCCACAGTTGCATCAGAGTCCATTTAAGTGACTCAGTTTAGAAAAAGAACAAAACAAATCTAGAAAGTAACTTTTTTTTTGTTTAATAGTTGTTTAATTTTACTCGTTCATTTTATAAATTAAAACAACTCTTTAGGTACGTATCAGATTTCATTTTCAACTACATAATTCAACCAGAAAATGCAAAATACTTCTTCTTAATTTAAAAAACAAGTGTTTTAAACAGAGCGAAGCTAATAATGCTAACTCATAAATGCTAAAAATGTGTCTTCCTGTGAAGAAGTCGTCAAAGTTGTGAAGAAATGGATGCTTTTAATTTTAAACTTTTGGATAAGATAACCAAGGTTCACATTTGACACCCGTGATACATCGAATAAATAAATAAATAAAACTGAAAATAAAGTTAAATACGATTTAAAGAACAAGTAACTGCTGCAAATATACAGCAAAGACCACAATGTTCATTTTTTGTTTTGTTTTATGCGTCGATAAAACGGCAACTTCCGGGCCAACCTTTCAAAGTAAAGCTAGTCACGTCACGAAGGTGCGTGTTTCCTTTTAAGTGTTTTTTTTTTTCTTTCAAATATTTTTAGTCAATTTAACGTAAACCAGAGAATTGAAATAAATGTTTCAAATGTTAACTACGAAATTCTCTGTATATTATTTTATCTTAAAATAAATATTTATGTTCTTTATCTTTATCTTTAGACTTCGATTGTATCATCTTGTTCTTTCTATTCATTTATCTTTGTTCTTGTTCTTATTTTATTTTGATTAATTTTCTATGAAAAATTGCTGTATGTTCTGTGGCTATTGGAAAAAAACAATTTCCCGAATGAGACCTCCTGAGGGATCAATAAAGTCTTACCTTACCTTACCTTATCTGTATTCAAATATTACTGTTGTTTAGATGACTCCATATCCACTGTTTATGACTTTAATCTCATAATGAAGTATTTTGTTGTCTTTTAATCTCGTAAAAAAAGGTGTTTTTGTATGACTTAAGTCAGGTAAAAATGTATTTTTGTAAGATTTTAATCTCGTAATAAAATAGTTTGTACTACTTTAATCTCGTTACAAAGTATTTTCGTATGACAAATCTTGTTAATAAGTATTTTTGTATGACTTTATTACCGTGATCGAAAGTATTTTGAACGACTTTAATCTCGTAATAAATCAGTTAGTAAGTAAGTAATATTTGTAGAAGTAAGTAAGTAAAGGTAACTTGTAAAGCGCCTTTCTAAGTATTTATGTATGAATAATATCGTGATAAAGTATTTTGTACGACTTTAATCTTGTAATAAATAAGTAAGTAAGTAAAGGTTATTTGTAAAGCGCCTTTCTAAGTATTTATGTATGACTAATATCGTGATAAAGTTTTTTTGTATGACTTTAATATCTTGATAAAGTATTTTGTACAACTTTAATCTCGTAATAAATCAGTTAGTAAGTAAGTAATATTTGTAGAAGTAAGTAAGTAAAGGTAACTTGTAAAGCGCCTTTCTAAGTATTTATGTATGACTAATATCGTGATAAAGTTTTTTTGTATGACTTTAATATCTTGATAAATTATTTTGTACGACTTTAATCTCGTAATAAATAAGTAAGTAAGTAAAGGTTATTTGTAAAGCGCCTTTCTAAGTATTTATGTATGACTAATATCGTGATAAAGTTTTTTTGTATGACTTTAATATCTTGATAAAGTATTTTGTACGACTTTAATCTCGTAATAAATAAGTAAGTAAGTAAAGGTTATTTTTAAAGCGCCTTTCTAAGTATTTATGTATGAATAATATCGTGATAACATTTTTTTGTATGACTTTAATATCTTGATAAAGTATTTTGTACGACTTTAATCTCGTAATAAATAAGTAAGTAAGTAAAGGTTATTTGTAAAGCGCCTTTCTAAGTATTTATGTGAACTACTTTAATATTGTAATATAGTAATATTGTATGACTTTAACTTGTGATAAAGGATTTTTGTATAACTTTAATCTTGTAATCAAGTATTTTTGAATGACTTTAATCTTGTAATAGAGTACTTTAATCTCTTAATATAGTATTTTGAACTACTTTAATCTCATAATATAATACTATTGTATGACTTTAACTCATGATAAAGTATTTTTGTACAGCTTTAATATCTCAATACATTTATATTAAAACTGATGTCCAAGTAAATAAAATAATAAGACAATATAGTAAACAGACATGCACTTCCTGTCACTGATATTTTGGTAAATATAACATTTCTGGGTCCAGCCACTCAAACTGTTCCCTGTTGTGATGAAAACCTTTGAGCCAAGGTCTCAGGAAGGAACATTTTCTCAATATAACAACTATAATGCAGATATTAAAACCAACAGGTTATTATATCATATCATTTATTATTAAAAAGTATTTAAATCAATATGTTTTTTTCTTTTTCCTTAACAATAGTGGTTGTCAAATAACATTATAGACTTCCAAGTGTGTCGCTCCCAAAAGAGGAAACTGGGAACACAGTTATGGGTTTCAAAATAAAAGCTGCTCTATGGCAGTGATACTTGTTTCTCAAACAACTTCGAAATCATTCACCAAAAATACTAACTATGGCTTAATCTTCACTGAAATGTCTTTTTTATTTTGAATTTTCCGTATGTTTTTTTCCTCCCTTGAATTCCTCCAGCACGTCATAAATCTTAATGATTACCTTCATTTATTGTTTTATCGCCGACATCTTTGTTATGAGCCTCAGACGTCTCCATATTTGCGTCTGCGAGGCGATTATAAAAGTGTCATCGTTATCGTTACGCTCGTGACAGTCGACGACGTCGGATCAGCTGCTCGCCAGGTTCTCCTGCTCGAGTCAATCACGGTTAATCAGCCTCATAATCCGACCTAATGACTCGGGAACGACGGGAAAACTCAAACATGGTTTGCACATTTCTGCCCTCCTTAGAAGTCAATGATTGACTTTTTCTGGGTTTTTTTTGGTGTGTTTGAGGTGTGTGTCAGAGGGGATACAAAGTGTGCGGAGTGTGTGTTAGCACCTCGGTGTGGTCCAGGGTCAGAGGCCTCCAGTTCCTCGGCACCCCTGAGCTAGGAAGGAGATTAGCAGGATTACCCCCGAGCTGCCATGTCAGTCAGAGTTCCAGCCGCCCCCCCCCTCTTTCATCTAAGCCCCTTATCTCATCTCTCACACACACTGCTGTATATGATGTGTGTGTGTACTTCATCCTGATAAAAAGGTGTGCGTTGATGTGTTTGCTTTGGGCCTCGTAGAGTGTGTTTGTTCTGGGTTGTGGCTCTTGTTGATTTGAATAATTTCCCCATTAAAATGTTGCTGTTGTGACATGGAAAAATGCAAACATAACAACAACAATGACAATCGACGGCTTCCAATTACACCTTGTCGCACTTCATACTACACAAAAGTGTTACTTTACAGTTCGACAGGTTTCCCCCGAGCTGGAGTCGAGCCAGAGACTTTCAGGTTGTGTCAGGTCACGTTTGGATTTGTACTTTATATGGCTTCTTGAAAAATGCTAAAAAAAAGGATGGATTTATTAAGATTGCTATAAATAAATACATTTTCATCAAACTATTTTTTCATTTTTGTAGTTTTTTCAAAGTGTCGAATTTCAAACTTTTTGCCTTTTTTTTGGCAGCAAGAGACTTTAGAAATAACTTTATAAAGATTGTTAAACATTACCCAATATTTTGGTTTGGTTAAGTAGTTTAATAGGCCTTTATTTGTATTGAATTTGTCAAGAAAAAAAACAATATATATATTTGGTTGTTTTTTTTGGGTGTTTTTTTTTTGCAATATCCCAGGTCATCCCTATGTCATTTTTGTAAATTTACCTTCTTTTTTTTTTAAACTAACCAGACATCACTACGGCTTGAACCTTTGGTCTTGTTATTGTTGTTTTTACGCTATCTTTATTTTAGTGTTTTGAGGATTTAGCTTTTTTTTTCTGGCAGGAGTCCAAAAGTATTTCTTTCCACAACATTGACAAATTTTTTGCTAAACCTTTAGAATAATCTGTTTTTCCATGTGTTCTTCTTTCACCAAACGGGGCAAAAACCAACAACATTAGTTCTAAAACAAGGATTTTATTTTTTCTTATCATGCCATTTTAGTTTTGGATTAGTTTTGGAATAAGGTTTGCATGAATTTGTTCTTTTACAATAAGAACATTAAAAAATGATATAATAAATACACTGCATGTTCATTATTTAATCCATTTTTTAAACTTGTATTATTCCCTATTAACTATTTTTTGCCATTAAGAAATGGTTTAAAACCTCAAAAAAAACATTTTCTTCAGTCCTCACATTAAACAAATTGACTATAACAACAATTTAGAATTTAAAAACTAAGAATAATACATCATAAAAGCCTTAAACTATAAGACTATTTAACACACGAGTCAGTCACAAGAACATTTCCTCTCATTTTCTTGCAACAAAGGTGTGAAAAACAGGTATAAACATCTTTTGACATGTTGATAAAAAAACGCTTTTGTTTCTGTTTCCATCTGCTGCTGTTCGCATGTTTTCTAAAAAGCCACTTCTCACTGTGTCAGCAGGTGAGTCAACAACGTGAGAATCAGATGAATGCGTGTGTGAGTGTGTGTGAGTGTGAGTGTGTGTGTGTGTGTGTGTGTGTGAGTATGTGTTCGTGTTCGGACCTGGTCGACGTTGAATTTGGATTTAGAAACATTAAGGCAGAAACAAACATGAAGTGCGATGGTGATGTCAGAAGTGGACTGACAAGTGATCTCACCTGCTGCTCCGACAACAAGCTTGACCGGCATCTCACACACACCTACACACACACACACACACACACAAAGCCTAATGACAGGGTTATTAAGCGAAGCATCAGGCAGATCCAGACACAGCTCTGATGCTTAACTGCAGCTACAAGATGCTTTACTCTGACTCTTAACTCTCCGAAGAGCAGCTTGAGAAGCTCTATTCTCTCCCAAAGAAGCACCTGAGCCGATTTACCTGGACCTGATCTCGTAGAAAAGATCTCATCCCACGCTCGGGTCCACCTGGCAACAAACACTCGGACAGGTCAGAGCGGCTCAGAGCGGCTCAGCTGTTTGTGTCTCAACTCTGTCAAGAATTCCCCTCCCTGCTGCGAGGCCTTTAATCAGAGATGAACGCTGGATCTCTGGCGATCTGGGGTTGACACGAGACACGCTCTCGCTGCGTTGTCAACACGTTTGTGAACGGACCGAAATCTGAAAGTTTCAATGAATCAAAGAAAAGCAGACAGTCGTCTGCATATTGAGACGTTTGTACATATTATTAACCTCAATTTAACAAAGATGGCATAAAACAATGGTGTCAAATGTACACAAAGCGGCAAAAAATGTATAGTATTCGTAGCCAGACATTGGTAAAGTGTGGTTCAGGGGCCACAAGTGGTCCCTTTGACCCCTTTGGCCCTCATAAGTAGGTGCTGCATAATGGCTGCCTTGATGCTTGGTTCTGTTTCCTATTTGTTATATTGTGTTATCTTAATGAATTACTGTATTGAATCCACAAAATAATCCTATATTGTTCTTGTTCTTATTTTATTTTGATTATTTTTTATGAAAATTTGCTGTGGATAATTTGGAAAAAACAATTTTAAGTTTAAGTTCTACCTACCTACCTACCTACAACACTGACAACAAAAGTTTCAGATTCTGACAATATCAAAGACACAGCACATGAAGAATTTAACAGTTTTATTTTGTATGTATAACCAGTTAAACTCTCAATATGACTAGTTGGCTTTTGTGAAAATGTATTGCCTCTCAATATTGTATTACAACAATATCAAAACAATTTTTGAACAGATGCTTTTACATCAAATTTAAAATTCTATTCAGATGTAATTTTATCCTAGTTATAGCTTGATTCTATATGTAACTTGAGGTTTTATATCCAGGCTTTTAGCTCCTTTATTTCACTTGACAAGAGTCACTGTAAAAATGTGGCCCCTAAGGACATTGAATAGCCCACTATTGGTCTAAGTCAAGGGTCAAACGAAGTTAAGTGTTAGTGTAAATATAAGTATTATAGCGATTTTATGTTTTAAATGTTGTATTTTAAATCATAGCATAACTTCATTAGCTAAAATGCTGCCTCTAGGTTTGTTGGTTTTATTTCAGGAAGTTCAATGAGCTCCTTAGCATTATAGTACGTTCACTTTTTTTATCATTGGAAATATGAAAGATTTATATTACTAGTAAAAATTCCAATCGGCTTATTTACATTGCAGAAGTCGCGCTCACAACTCACTAAACTAAGTTGAGTGCCTTTTTTTGTACTGGAGTAAGAAATCCTTCAGAAACTTTTGAAGTCCAGATGCAGGACATTACCCTTTTTTTTTTCACTTGCTATTTTATCAAATTTCCTAATTTTTATTTTTTAACCTGATCATTGTTGGTTTGAGTTACTTTAAATCAAATCAAAGGACATTTCTTTGCATTATTTCCTTTGATCCATGTTCTTTATATTTGCACTTTGTCATCTGTTGCACTTTGTTCTTTTATTTGCCTTTGTTCTTGTTTTTATAAAACTATCGTCTGCTGTGAACTGGAAACCAAATCAGATAATCGATTAAAAAAAAAAAAAAAAAAAAGGCAATCTAATCTAATTTACATTAGACTACTCTGAAACCCATTTGTTAAACTCAAGGTAAAAATTCTGCTTTTTTTTCTTTTTGTGAGATCTTGAAGTGAGCAAAGTTGGCTTAAAATGTTTTTTTAAAACTCTTTCAAAGTGTCCAAAATCTGGAATTTTGAGACATAATCTGACCAGTAGATCAAACTGGCAACCAGTGTCCGATTAGTTAATACATATTGCTACAAATACAAGAGACATACATTTTCCCTCCGTCTGTCAGTTTGGGCTAAAAGGCATCAAAGGAAAGCAGACTAGTCACCGAACACATGTCGTCTGGGACGGTTCAAAAGGTTGCTGTGGGCAAAGACCGGCGACGGCCGCAACTAGATATCCTCGAACCTAAAGCCCGGAGGCCGAGGCGTCCCTCAGGGAGTATTTCCTAGATGAAAACCTCGGCCATTATTCCAACAGGTGCCTCCACCAAAATAAAAAAAAAAGTGCACCTTTATGGTCCGGTGGGAGAAATATCAGAGGTTTAGAAAATTCTTCAGCCCATGTCTTTTTACAACCCAGACGGGGCCGACGACCCACCTATGAGTCGTTGCATATTTATGAAGTTATAATTCATGTTTTCACAGAGCTAGTGTTTCAAACGTCGGGTACTTGGACGAGTGAGAACGAGCGGGAAGACCGTGAAGGAATTTCTAGAGACTAAAATATGAATTCTTCAACGCAACATGAACTTCTTTCGAGTTTGAATCCGCTCACGATTGTGTTGCGGTTTAAGTGGATTCTAGTTTATCTGGAGGTCCTGCACATTCTTGTCTTGATCAGAATTCAGTCTTGAACTTTTCTGATCCTTTTTTTTAAACTTGAGTTTTTTCCAAAATCCGTGTTTTCAGGCTCCATCCAGGGGTCTTGACTTCTGTTGCGTGTCTTTGATCTTGGCAGAAATGACAAGGTTGTTTGGTCCCTCAACCCCCCCAGGCCTCCTCTGTCACCACCGCCGACACATGACAGGGTCACGCCAGGCGAAGGCATCGAGCATGACGCCACGGTCTACCTTCGTGACAGGAGTCTGAAGCGAAACAGCGTTTTATTTCAGCGTCTGGCACTGGTTCCCCCGATTGATGAAAGGACATTTTATTTTGGAAAAATACCCAACTCAACATTAATATTAGCCTCTGGCTTTTGACACGTCAAGTTTACACAAACAAATCATCTTAAAAACTAGCAAAAATGAGTGAAACAAACTATAAAGGGGACTATTTGTTGCAGCGAAACCAGTCCAGAGTTCACGCTGAGTCAGCGTTTATGTATTTTTTAGGGCCGTTTCTGCCTAAATAAGCCTGAAACTATTACCACAGAAATATATTTTTATTGTATCACTCGTTAACAAGTGTTTCATAATTATAAGTTTTACATTTTCTAAGTTGAGATTTAAACAAATATATGTGTTACAAACTAAAGCTGATGCTAAAGGTGTTAGCATAACATACTTTGAAAAACATTGAAAACTACTTTTGAATTCACCATTGGGTTTTCATATAAAATGCGATAAATCTTTATTAATCAAACTATCAATAACATTTTTTTTTTTAATTGCCCAGCCCTAGTATTTTTCATGTTTTATTTGTATAAGAAAAAAATATTTGCCACACAAATAAAAAATAATGCCAACCTTTAACCGTTCTGTGTCGCAAAAAAAATAAAAAATCTGGCTCCTGCAAGGGTCAGAGGGATTAATAGTTGGCAAAATTTAGCCAGAAGATGTAAGCGTAACTATGTGTTGATTTATTTCCTTCATTAGAAATTCAATATTTTGTTAAGTACCACTTTTATTTTGGCTTTTACTTTTTCTTTCACTTCCTGTTTCTCCATTTCTATTCCCTTTAGCTTGACTAATGGCCCTGGATTGGACCTCATCTGCAATCAAGACCCAGATTACGGAACATCGTTGTTCTTTTTGTTGAAATTCTGACTTTTTTGTTTGCTTTTTTTTTGCTGTTTTATGCTCCCATGCTTAAGTGCTTTCATTCTATTCCGGTTTTCTTTGCAGGTGTTTCCTGTTCTTGTTTTTTTCTTTCTTGTTTTCTTCTCTTGTTTGGTGGACACACCTTATTCAGACCAAGACCATTTTCACTATAAAAAGAAAAACATGTATAGTGTAACATGAATGGCATAATCTTTGGTATGTAATTTTAATCTTTAATATGCACTAAGTCTATTTGTTTGTAAAGTTGTGGGTCATAAAGAGTAGATTCCCAACACTTTACTCAACCTTTTGGATTATTTAAATCCACAACCACAGAATGATTAAATGATAAAAAATTATATCGAAGACCAGCCTTCAGACCATGACCAGCTTTAAGTGCGAGAAAAATACATCTCAACATAATTCTGAATCCGCTGGAGTCGTGGACTGGTTTCTCTGCTTCATGATGGTCCCATATAAACTGATTTTTGCTAGTTTACGAGCTTATATTTTGAGTCAATTTGATCGCAACTAGTTTCTTGACTCATCAAGATAATTTTGGCATTATTTCTACATAAAAAACTGTAATAATTCGATAGAAATGATAGAGATTATATTATTTTCTTTGACGTACAGTATTAAATACCTCATGTACTAGTCCTGGCCCCCATGAATCTATTGGGTTGTTTTAAAACGCACTGTACTAGTAGTGGGTACTATCCTTATAACAAAGCTTATGCCTAATGTATTTGTAAGGCACTCCTGTTTCCATAATCCCACTTAACCGGTTGCTCAACCATCCATAAACTTTAGGTGATCTTTTGCGTAGTTGTCTGTTTTTGTACTTATCGTAACATATCTTTGTTTCTAAATTTGCCTTTTTCTTTTAAAGTATGTTAGTCCAACAATCCATTCATCGAGTCATATTGAACTAATAATCTCAAGTATCAAAGTACAACTTTTCGTGATATCTTTTAGTATAATTGTGTGGAAATATTTATCTTTTCCATCTACTAAAGGGCTCCTAAGAGTCCCGACAAAAAACCCGGCGATGACGTTTATATCAAAAACACATTTTCATCGATTCTAAAAGTCCTAGTTCCTGTCGTCGGCACGTACATTTTTTTTTGGTCTTTTGCGGACGCAAAGTCAAACCCTGAAGGTAAAGAGCAGACAAACATGATAATCGTCGGTTGGTGAAATTACAGAGTGCGTGCAGCCGCTAATGGAGTTCAGCTCCGGGTTGGAGGGAAGTCGGGTCAGTCTGTCATCGACGCTGACTGACATTCCACAACACCAAACAGGAACCCGCCGAGGAAGACGTGTACTGTACTGGAGGAACACACATCCATCAACCCGGTGTTATCGTTGCATAAAATAGTGGCTCCGAGCCCACACAAGGAGGATGATAATCCGACCTCTCCTCTGGGTCGACTTTTATCTATTAGCATTAGACAAACATGACCCAGAGCCGGCGACGCTAATGTATATTTCATTAAAAAAAGGTATCGAAAAACTTTGACCTCGTCCAGATTCCCAAACAAACGGCATCAACCACAGAAACCGCGGGGCTTATACATTCCACCGGGTCTGGACGTTTGATTTACGGCTCCTCCGTCGTTTTCGCGGAGCGTTTTAGGAGTCGTGATTACTGCGAGAGTATTTACGTTCGCTCGCTTCTTTTCCTGCGGTGTCCGAGCTGCTCGTATCCTGCCAGGAAGTGTTTCCACCACGAGCAGTTGATGTGTCGCACAGACGTTGGTTTGGTTCGTTGTTCAGCTGATATCTACCTTTCCAAACCTTACGAGTGGAATCTCTCCACATCAATGGTACTTGTAAAGGTAATAATAAACAGTTAGCTAACGAGCTAATGAGTTGCTAACACAGTATTAGGCTAGCAGTGCAAAATATTCCAAAATTTTACTTCAGTTTTTTTGTTCATTAAAATGTTTCCCTCTTTACAATATAACATGTCCTTCAGGAAATTTTGCCAATATTTTCGGTGCAAAGAAATTCCATTATGCCATTCTTTTCTGAACTCTTAAAGCACCTTTTCAAAGGTACAATTTTGGCACCGTCGTTCATCATGTGCCAAAAACTCAAAGTAGTACAACAAGAACCTTAGGGAAAGTAGGATAAATTGTCTCAGTTTTAATTGTAATTTTTCAGAAATGTTTACCTTTTTTCTGGCAAGTTTATCTGTAGCTTCATCAGCTGTTATAGATGTATAGAGTTGGTGAGCCGACGGGTTGATGGATACATGGATGGTAGGATGGATGGATGGATGGATGGATGAGTTGGTGGACTGACGTATGGATGGATGGATGGATGAGTTGGTGGACTGACGTATGGATGGATGAGTTGGTGGACTGACGGATGGATGGATTGATGGATGAGTTGGTGGACTGACGGATGGATGGATGGATGGATGGTCAGATGGATGGACGGATGAGTTGGTGGACCGACTGGTGGATGCATACATGGATGGATGGATGGATGGATGGATGGATGGATGGATGGACGAGTTTGCAGACTGACGGATGGATTGATGGATGAATGGATGGATGGATGAGTAGGTGGACTGAAGGGTGGATGCATACATGAATAGACTGATTGATGGATGGATGAGTTGGCGTACCAACTGGTAGATGCATAGATGGATGGATGGATGAGTTGGCAAACTGACAGATGGATGGTTGGATGGATGAGTAGGTGGACCGAGGGGTGGATGCATACATGGATGGATGGATGGATGGATGGATGAGTTGGCAAACTGACAGATGGATGGTTGGATGGATGAGTAGGTGGACCGAGGGGTGGATGCATACATGGATGGATGGATGGATGGATGGATGGATGAGTTGGCGGACTGATGGGTTGATGCATATGACGAGTGGATGGATGGATACTTTATTGATCCCCAGAGAAGTTTCTTTCAATGGACGTTTTAATCTGATTTTTAAGATGGATTTTAGTTTTTGTTTCTTGAAGCAAACTTTTTATTAAACTATACTTTTTTTTTAAAAATCTTTTCATCCAATGAGAAAGCCACAATCGGTCACATGCTTGCATGACAACCCTAACATCCTCGTTGACCTTCACTAACGGGCTTAAATATCTGTTGAATCACTTCCAAACCCTAATAAAAGGAAAGTTAAATAAAATAAAAATCAATCCCTGAGCGACGACAGATCCAATAAAAGAGGAAACAATTATTTTCCTGCACAATAACTGCACGTGTGACGTTGAGTCAACATTACCTCCCGACAATGTCAGATCCACACAATCGGTCACTTTCCTCTCAGCAAATATATATTATGCTAGCATGTGTGCACACGTCTCCTGCGATGCAGCTGCAGAGCAGCCGCGCCCGACGTCGAGGAAGCTGGTGAAGTGAAATCCTCACATTTAACGCGTCGGCGGGTTTTTTTTCCACGCCACGGGCTCAAAGTTGTCGCTCCACGTGATCATCTCGCTCGAGACGATATAGAACACCTGAAGATGTGAAGCCTGAACTCGTGGATCAAAGGAGGTGTATAATAGGATGATGACATAACGCAACAAGTTACGACATCCATGACCCTCATTGGTCGTCGTCCTCTTCGGAAAAGAAGAGGACGAATATATATATATATATATATATATATATATTTTTGTCTCTGCCAGCATTGTTGCTCCAGGTACCATTTACACATCGGAGCAAGTGGAGCGAACGACACACTGGGTGTGAAAGTTTACACCCTGATAACTCATACGGAGGCAGTTTCTAATTGTGATTTCTCACACCTGAGATGTGGATTCAGACAATACAAGAACATACTAGTTATTGCAAGTCAAATTAACTTCATGTTTAAATGACCAATACGAGTAAATAAAGCTGTGAAAGTAAGAACCAGAATTTTTAAATTGATCCTGAAAGAAACTGGCAGCCAGTGAAGAGATTTAAGGAGAAATGTGAGTTCTTCTACTAGAGCAGGTAAGAGTTTTGTATTCTCTATTTAACCGTTATCAGGTTTAATTGCCATCTATTAATAATACTTTTCTTTTAAGAAAAAAAAAGAAGTATATATACAGTATACCAGTATTAATATCCATTAAACAATTACCTAAAAAATAAGTGTTTGTAATTGTGAGGATGTATGGTAAATAGGATGCTGGAGATAAGTAGAAAAATCATGTTTCATCAACCTTATAACTGTCAAGTACTTGTGAATTGAGTATAAATATATTGCCACTTTACAAAAAACACCATACACATATAAGGGGTAAATAGAGAGAAGTTAGTTTTTACCAAAGTTTATCTTTAACTAATTTTTTATTTCCTGTTAATAATCAATAATTAAGGCAAGTAAGTAAGTAAGTAATATTTATTTATATAGCACTTTTCGAGACCAGGGTCACAAAGCGCTTAAAAAATCAAAACAATACTCAAAAAAGTACATACTTTAAAGATCAAGATAATACTGAGAACAACACAGGAGTTCCAGAAATTCAAGGAAAAGCCTGAACAAATAGAAATGTCTTAAGATGTTTCTTAAAGGAGTCAGTAGATCCATCAAGCGCAAAAGGTGTAGTTAATATCATGCCATTTAGGGTAGGATATAGTCACAATGAACAAGGTGAGAATAGATCTGAAAGTAAGAACGGGAAATTAAAAATTGATCCTGACAGAAACAGTCAGTTTCAGAAGAGATTTAAGCCGAAATGTGAGTTCTTGTACTAGAGCGGGTCAGAATTCAGGCAGCAGAGTTTTTAATTAACATTAACAGTTAACTTTTGTGAATTCAAAAATGTATTTTCCCTTCTTTTTTTGTAAAATTTATTTTTTTGGACTTTACTTGTTATAATACTTTGGTATAATTTAATCTAGTTCTTCTTTGAAATATATATTGTCATATTTTTTGTAATTTCATGTTAGTCCGTATTTAGTTTTACGTAAAGGAATTTTTTTATTGTTCATTGTAATTTTCCTTTCTTTTTTGGCGGGTATTTCCATGTTATTAAGTGTTTATATAATTGCTTATAACGACATATAGGAAACTTTGTATGGTTATTTGAAATTAACGTTGTTAATTAAGTTCCAGGTTATTCAGTGTTTATTTTCTCATAGTTAAAGTGCAACAGACACTTTGTGTAGTAAATTTAAAATTAACTCTGTTTGATGAACACAGAGACACTTTCTTTTTTTCTAGATTGAATAACTGTTTGAATTGTAAAAAATATATAATTTTTATTCATGTATTTATTTGCCTTTAAATACTTTTAGTAGATATTTTAACATTCATTCATATTCATTGACTCACATTGAAGACATTTGTGTCTTTTTTAAGTTAATTTTTTCCTTCATCTTCATCACTGATGTTAATCTTTTTAAATCATAAACATGTTAATAGGTTTGAAAAACCCCTTCATTTATAGTTAGACATGTGTTTTATCACCTTTTAAAATCAAATAGTTGTTTATTTTCCTTGTGATTATGAACAAACATGTAATAATATCTCAATAGAAAAGGTGGGAAGTGACTCCCTCGACAAAAGAAA
Source organism: Callionymus lyra (assembly GCF_982586985.1). Classification (NCBI taxonomy): domain Eukaryota; kingdom Metazoa; phylum Chordata; class Actinopteri; order Syngnathiformes; family Callionymidae; genus Callionymus; species Callionymus lyra. The sequence continues at coordinate 15,726,886 of NC_141832.1, read as the reverse complement.
AGAACGTGTCGGATGAAGTGAGGACCTGTTGTTTCCGAACCTTCTCTGAAGTCTCAGACGTGGCTCGTCCTGCTTATTATGACCTTGGACAACCTTTGAAAAGACAACAAACAAAGCTCCTCAATAACCCTCATTGAAAATATTCACCCTCACATCCTAAAAGAAATGATAACAACTTCTCAACTCACTCTTTCATAAAGTGGTTGATTATACTCGTTTCTCCATCTTTTCTCGACATGACGACGACGCAGAGTAGTGTTTGTCGCGACACACACCTATTTAATGAACGTGCCTCACTCGTCTTTAAATCACAGACCTCAGGTCTGCTGGATCCCACCCTTCACACCCAGACTGACTGATCTGGTAATATGACGCTGCACGTCTGAAGATAAAACACACACATGATCTCCTCTGTGTCCCCCGCTCACCTTTGAACTCAAAACATGCCATTTGATCCCGCCCTGGACTTGTTTGGTTGAACACACACACACACTCACACACACACACTCACACACACACACACACTCACACACTCACACACTCACACACACACTCACAAACACTGTGTCATTTAGTGTCAAGTCCTGGAATGTGTCACTTTTTGTTTGTTTTACACACCATAGTGAGAGATTTAAAGCAGCACTAAGTAACATTTATACTTTTTCCATCCATCCATCCGTCCGTCCGTCCGTCCGTCCGTCCGTCCGTCCGTCCGTCCGTCCGTCCGTCCGTCCGTCCGTCCGTCCGTCCGTCCGTCCATCCATCCATCCATCCATCCATCCATCCATCCAAAAGTAATCTACAGAACACACTAATAATTAAATTTTATATCAACCCGAAAAACATGTTCCATTGGCCTCATTTGGCCTGTGAACCATGAGTGTGACGCACATGTTTTAGCACCATTATAAACTTCTTTTTTTCTATTATTTGTACGGATCTACATCTAAATCATTTTTTACGTGGACCTCGGGGCGAACATGCGTCAGCCCCTCACCTCCACTTATCGGCAGCAGCAGCAGGTCATCAGGTGGAAAGGTCGTGACCTCAGAGAGGGCCTCATTAGACAAACATTTGGGCCCGGGTCACCCACCGATGGAGAATTAAGAAGGAAAAAAAGAAAGAGCGATCGTCATCGACTGGGTGACAGAAACAGCCGGACGCCAGATGACAAATCTTCATTCGAGACCACCCCCTCCTCCATCCCCCCCTCCCTCCTGCAGCTCTGCTTGAAACCTCTGGGATGTGAACATGATTTTTACCAGAGTGAAATATGGGCTCTTCCTGAGTCACAGCAGGGGCCGGTCCAGTCAGCTGTGCAGGAATCATCCATGCTGATTTAGAAGTGTCCCGAGATCCGCAAGAGCCGGAAGCTGCCGTGTCGGGGGAATCCCCACCCAGACTAGAGAGGGGGGTCGGGTGTGGGGGTGTCTGGAGTTGACCAGTCTGAGTACGGACTAATGAAAACAAATGATCTGACGAGGTCAGAAGGTCGAGATCAAGGCTGAGGGATCCCTCAGACCTCTCTAGACGTCCATCCCCAGATGATTAATGACAGCAGAGAACAGGCTTTTTCTCTGTGAGATTCGCTCCCCGAGGGCCGTGGACCCACCTGTTGGAGCGTCAGGACCCGGTGACACCGGGCCAGAGGACGTCCTTCCTAACCCTTGTTAATGATCAGCTTTATTGGACTGATGAGATTTATTGGCGCAGAAATTGACCAAACACAACCTTTTCTGTACCAACCAGGAGGCCCAGAATCAACACTAGTGGCCCATATGATGATAGTTTAAAAAATTACTTTAAAAAAAAGAAAAGAATACAAACAAAATACAGGAGACACAAAAAATAAAAAAAATGTTTAAATAGAGAAAGAGAAACTAAAAAAAAACATACCTTAAATGATCTTTATTGACTTTACTGATTCTAAAAATATCAACATTTATTTTGTTGAAAAGTGGAAAATTCCACTTTATTTTATTTATAATTATTTATTTATGGTATTAAGTATTATTTTAATACATTTAAATGGTGCAGGTAGTGTGTGTTTTTTTGTACATTTTTGTTATTCCTAAAGCGTCATCAGTGGAACAATATGAAACGTGTGTTTTTCCTCAAGTATTAGTGATAGTAAAATACTTCGTATTTGGCTTTGACTAACATACACTGAAAAAATGATGCACGACTGCCCTCTGCTGGACACTAAATATATAGAGATGAAAAAATGTATCTATTGAAAAATGAAGATCTTATTTTGATAAAAGGTAAGGTAAGGTAGAACTTTATTGATCCCTGAGAAACACGTTTTAGTTACAGTTATAGTAGTTTTAAAATCGAATTAAGATATTCTTGTTTTCTATATAAAACATTATATCGAAATAATAATTCATGGAGATAACATTAAGCAGATTTTTACAGGAGAGAAATTACAACAATTCAGAAGTTACAGAAGCTATATATATATATATATATATATATATATATATATATATATATATATATATATATATTCTATATATGTAAAACAATGAGGGTCTCTACTTTCCGATTTTCCGTTGCATGAACACATTAAAGCCACTAGAGGGCAGTGTTGTCAAGTAGCGTGACTGTTAACCAATAACCAACATTGAAAATAAACGAGTTATTATTAAATGTTCTACTGACTCATTACGTTGTGATTATGGTTCACGATCTGAACTAAATTAGAAGCTGAATTAAACACGTAATGAAATGTCATTGCTGCACTGGCTCGTAAATAAAATAACACAAAGTCAGTAATATCATTTATTGCATCGAGAAAATACACTGACTTTTTAAGTAGATACAAACAAGACACATTTCAAAGCCTATTTTCTGTTGCCGCAAAGGAGCTTTGTGTCAGGAAATATCTTGAATAATATAAGTTGTTGTTTTTATAATGTATCTCTAGCTATGTTTATAGCTTTATTAATATTATTTTTATTTATTTAGATATTAATTGACCACTGTGTGATGGTTGTGTGTGCAACACACAAAAAAATATATATATTATATATCTATTACAAAGAGATTTGGGTGATAGGCATATCGATACAGGGGCAATGCTAAAAAAAATATATTGTCGAGTACTTGACTCTGGTGTTGCAGAATGTACAGACCACATGACTCTTGAAGAAGTCGTGACTCCATTTGTTCTGAAACCAAAATATGTACAAACAACAGCTTTAAGAGCTTCTGGAGTCGACTGTATCCTCTTGTCCTCAGTCATCTGACAGGATTTAAACGTTCATGTAGCTGCAGAGGCCGTAATGACTTCTGCCATCTAGTGGGTGGAAGTTTAATTTTAACAGAAAAATTAACAAACGTGTGAATATTCGCATGTTAATAGTAAAACATTTTTTTTAAACACACATTATTTAACTATAATCCTCTCAGCACTGTTATCAGTGAGCAGAGAAGCAGAATGAGTGCACAAATGCTCCTCCCATGATGCAACACTAATAGACTCAAGGACTCATTCATTCCTCGGGCTATTAAATTGTACAATTCTGAGTTTGGGGGCAGGAGTGGAGTAAAAGTATCATGATGTTCTGTTCTATGTTAATCTTTGTATCCTTTATCTTTTTTATTTTTCTTTGATCTATGTTCTTTATCTTTATCTTAAGACTTAGATTGTATCATCTTGTTCTTTCTCTTTATTTCTCTTTGTTCTTGTTCTTATTTTATTTTGATTTATTTTTTGTGAAAAATTGCTGTATTTGCTGTGGCTATTGGCAAAAAACAATTTCCCGAAGGAGACCTCCTGAGGGATCAATAAAGTTTTACCTTACCTTACCTTACCTTAACCCGAAGAAAAAAAGGTTGCTAACACATAATGTCATAAATAATCGATAATATTACAATATGTCGCCATAACAATATTTTCACACACCTAGTTATAATCTATAAACAGTACACATGTAAATATTGAGTCATATATTCGCAATCCGAATATAAGTTTTATATTTTTTATTTAAAATCGATTAAAAAGCCTGTACCCATTATATAAGAAAACAAATGTTTTACAATTTATTTTTATTTAATTTCATTCTTTTTTTTTTTTTTTGCAATACGTTTATCAATGTAAAATGTATCAATTGAATAATATTATTTTAAACTTTTAACCCCGATTCAATCAAACGCGATCGCACCTTCCCAGCAAGTTTGAACTACATTACCCACAATCCCTCCGCGCGCAGCCGCGACTTGTCGCCCTCGCTGTCGCTCTCTCCGCCTCAGCGAGAGTCTCTCCAGCATCCCTGGCGCAGCCTGGTGTAGAAAGTGCGTGAGAGCAGAGACCGCGCACCCAATAAAATGTGATCGTGGAATAAGTTCTCGCCGGCGGAGGGGAAAAAAGGATCACAATGAAGCTCGGGGAAAGATGGCAGAATGGATTTCTCGCTGCGCCTTTTTTTTTTCTGGGACCGCGGAAGCTTTTTTTTTTTTATTCACATATAATGCGGAATATTCCCTCGTGTAGGTGTTAACGTCAATCTCCAAGATGAAGAAGCAGTTCAACCGGATGCGACAGCTCGCCAACCAGACGGTGGGGAGGTAAGAAGAAAAAAAAAAACCTTCTTTGAATTATTGAATGGACGCTTTTATTTCTAAGGGGTTTATTCTAAGGGAAAGACTGCAGCGTGTAGGCGCGTCACCAGCCCACGGAGATGCATTAAATATAGACCCAGCCCCATCAGTCGAGCCCCCCTGCAGCACCGGCGTGTCCCCCTGGAGTCTGCTAGAAATGCTGAGGAGGAATCCACGCACTCAGGAGGGGATGCGGCAGGATGGAGGGGGAAAAAAAGGGGCGCAATGTTTTCATTATATCAGCTGTTGGGTTGGAGGGACGCACCTCCCGGGCGTGGGTGTCAGATCCACGAAGGTCGTCCACCCGAGAAGTTCATTAGATGGTTGACCTTTTAACGGGGTCCCGTGGATTTGTAGTGCGTGTTTAGTCGAAGGAGGGTTGGACTGGGGGAACACCTCGGTGATCTAGAATCTATGACTCATTGGTTTGTGGGTGTGATTCCAGGGTGTTGCTCATGTTGGGTTTTTTTTTTATAGTTTTGCAGCATTCAGAGGGAGGTTTTTAGAAAAATGCATTCTTGTTTCACAGATTCCATAGTTAGACATCTAGTTGTGACCCCAGGTCCGGGGGACCAGGACCCGTCAATAAGACACTTGCTATAGGGGCCACAAAGATGGAAAAAAAAGTTATCTTAATTATTATTACTACATAAAAAGGTGTTTCATTTAGAAGAAGAAAACATATTTTCTGTTTGTGAAAATTAGAAAAACACAAACTCCAGAAAAAACAACACCATCGTCGGCATACAATCAAACATACATAGATGCAAAAACACCAACATCTTGTTGTATCCAATCCAGAGCTTTTGCTGAGATGTTAATTTTATGCACTTTTTTGCATAATGTTTTCAGTGTATGTTAGTCAAAGCCAAATATGAAGTATTTTACTATCACTAATACTTGAGAATAAACAAAAGTTTCATATTGTTCCACTAATGATGGTTTAGGAATAACGAACATGTAAAAACACCCCAAAAAGACCGCCATCTGCACCAGTTATTATAATAAAAACAATACTAAATACTAGAAATAAATAATATAAATGAATTAAAGTGGAATTTCCACTTTTCAACAAAATAAATCTTTTTTTAATCAGTAAAGTCAATAAAGATAATTATGTTTTTTTTCGCAGGTCATGCTACTGTATTTTAAGTCTTTTTTTTTCGATCTAAATGTGGCCCAGGGGCAGATCAAATTTAGCCCGTGACAAAAAGTATTAACCGAACATAGAGTTGTAAAAATAAAAAGGGTTTGAATACAAAAAAAATAGCTTAGATAATGATTCCAATGGAGAAAAAAAATGCTAATGCTGATTCCTAAATATATATTTTTTGTCTGTCCCTGGTAAAAAACTTTTTATTTTGTGTTAGGTCAAAGGTATACACGCTTATTTACTTTTTGCTTCGGAATGAGATAACTCTTATCTTGAACTTAGTGACATTTGGCCCCCAGTTACTTCTAAGGCAAAATTGGGGCAACGTTTTTATATTATTATTATTTTGATCTTAGGGACATTGTCAGCATCTTTGTTAGCATCTTTGTTAGCATCAGTGTTATCATCAGTGTCAGCATCAGTGTCAGCATCTGTGTTAGCATCAGTTTCAGCATCCTTGTAAGCATCAGTGTCAGCATCCGTGTTAGCATCAGTGTCGGCATCAGTGTTAGCATCAGTGTTGGCATTCGTGTTAGCATCCGTTTCAGCATCAGTGTTAGCTTCCGTGTTAGCATCAGTGTCGGCATTCGTGTTAGCATCAGTGTTGGCATTTGTGTCAGCATCTGTTTCAGCATCAGTGTTAGCATCTGTTTCAGCATCAGTGTTAGCATCCATTTCAACATCAGTGTTAGCATCCGTGTTTGCATCAGTGTCGGCATACGTGTTGGCATCAGTGTCGGCATTCGTGTCGGCATCAGTGTCGGCATCAGTGTCGGCATACGTGTTAGCATCAGTGTCGGCATACGTGTTAGCATCAGTGTAGGCATTCGTGTTGGCATTAGTGTCGGCATCAGTGTCGGCATACGTGTTAGCATCCGTTTCGGCATCAGTGTCAGCATCCATGTTAGCATCAGTGTTAGCATCAGTTTCAGCATCCTTGTTAGCATCAGTGTCAGCATCCGTGTTAGCATCAGTGTCGGCATCAGTGTTAGCATCAGTGTTAGCATCAGTGTTAGCATCAGTGTCAGCATCAGTGTCAGCATCTGTGTTAGCATCAGTTTCAGCATCCTTGTTAGCATCAGTGTCAGCATCCGTGTTAGCATCAGTGTCGGCATCAGTGTTAGCATCAGTGTCGGCATTCGTGTTAGCATCCGTTTCAGCATCAATGTTAGCATCTGTTTCAGCATCAGTGTCAGCTTCCATGTTAGCATCAGTGTCGGCATTCGTGTTAGCATCAGTGTTGGCATTTGTGTTAGCATCTGTTTCAGCATCAGTGTTAGCATCTGTTTCAGCATCAGTGTTAGCATCCATTTCAACATCAGTGTTAGCATCCGTGTTTGCATCAGTGTCGGCATACGTGTTGGCATCAGTGTCGGCATTCGTGTCGGCATCAGTGTCGGCATCAGTGTCGGCATACGTGTTAGCATCAGTGTCGGCATTCGTGTTGGCATTAGTGTCGGCATCAGTGTCGGCATACGTGTTAGCATCCGTTTCGGCATCAGTGTCAGCATCCATGTTAGCATCAGTGTCGGCAACAGTGTTAGCATCAGTTTCAGCATCAGTGTCAGCATCCGTCTTAGCATCAGTGTCGGCATCCGGCTTAGCATCAGTTTCAGCATCAGTGTCAGCATCCGTCTTAGCATCAGTGTCGGCATCCGGCTTAGCATCAGTTTCAGCATCAGTGTCAGCATCCGTCTTAGCATCAGTGTCGGCATCCGGCTTAGCATCAGTGTCAGCATCCTTATTAGCATCAGTGTCGGTATTCGTGTTAGCATCAGTTTCGGCATTCGTGTTAGCATCCGTTTCAGCATCCGTTTCAGCATCAGTGTTAGCATCAGTGTTAGCAAAGGTTTTAGCATCACAAACCTTTGTTCTAATCAACGTTTTAAGTTAACTTTTAAGTTTTATTTATACAGAAAGGTTGATCAACATATGAAACACCTAACACTTCAATTCTTCATGACAAACATGCATGAACACACACCCCACGACAAAAACAATTTCATGTTGCTACAACACACCTTTTTACATGTATTTGTAGCCTTTTTTAAAACATAATAGCAGATGTTTTGTCGTTCTCTATCATGGAAGAACAACAGTGTTAAATTCCTGGACGCTTGACTCCCATAATAGCTCTACAATCAACGCAACACACAAACATACAGCAACATGATTCATCTTCTGGAAATAAACGCCGGCTTCTCCAGGATTTCATGCATTTTTAAAATAAACGCAGTGATCCAAGTTTGAAATGTATTTATGGCTGCTCATTAAACATCCTGTTTTCCATGCATATAGGCGTCTGCGAGAAGAATGGCTGGGTGGAGTCGGACAAATGTTTGTGTGCGCAGGTTAATGATGCGACTTAATGGAACAGTTCACACAACAAACTCCCCTCCGATCTTCGCAATGGGATTCCTTTTTCTGCACATTTGTCTTCCCCACAGGGAGGACGGTGTGTTTTTCTTTTTTTGGTGGATAATCCCAGTGGAGTCGCACAGAAAATGTGTAAATGTTGACTTAAATCTTCTCGCTGTGTCTAATGAGTTCCTCGCTGAGGTGCAGTAATTGATTGTTTAACCAGATTTAAAAAAAAAAAAAGGTTTGGAAACAATGATAAAGTGAGCAGAGAATTCTGCGCAAAGTTTCATTTAAAAATACATTTAAACAGCATTTATCATTTAGTATTTACAAAATTGCAATACACAGTTATTTTGTACATTTTTATGATTTTACATTTAAAGAAAATAATAATAACAATGATTAAAAAACAATTTAGAAGTAAAAGTAAGTATAAAAAACTTACCTTACCTTACCGTAAAAACTGCCATGTAGACATTTTTCTTACAACAAAATAACTTAATTTAATAATGTTCTTTTTTTTTTTTCACCTTAATTTAATATAAATAATAAGAAAATATTTTTTTTATATATCATTACACAACTGTTGTTTTACCCTTACTGTAATTTTCTTTTTTAATGTATTATTTTCTAATATTTTATTTTTTAATTACTATAATCACATGTAGGAGTGTGAGAATATATCGGATATATTCAGGATACTGTATTGAATTGTAATCATATTTGTATTTTTATATTTCAAATTTTCTTTTTATCATAGTTCTTATTTGGTTTATATTTCGATAAAGTGTGTGTAGAATAAGATTATTCGTTTTTTTATTTTTATTTCATTTGTTCATTTTTGTGTTGCAATTAAACGTACGGCCGCTAGATGGCATCAGTCGTTACGCCCTACGCAGCTAACGAAAAAAAACAAACACGCAAGATGATTCCAGCTATGACTGTGGACGAGAGGATACAGTCAACTCCAACAGCATTAAAAGTTGCCGTTTGGACACATTTTGGTTTCAAAACAATTGAAAGAAGTTACGACTTCGTCAAGGGTTGCTCGACAATACTACAAATAAATCCTTGCTCCTAAATTTACGCAATATATCGTATAGTATCGCATCAACAGTTTCTTGCCAATACGCACCCTGATCTGATGCTTTATTTCTATTGAAATTGAAAAATTATGATGCATAAGAAAAATGCATAAATGTTAATAATGTAAAAATGATAAAGGCACAAGTTTCCATTTCTAATATAAGATTATCTTCAGTGTTGAATAATTATAATCCGAATCTGGGATGGAAGGTCGTGGCACAGCAGGGCGATCAGGTGTGCTGTGTCAACATTCCTTCCGGGCCTTTTTTTAAGTGTGGGTTTGTGCTTCCGCTCCCCCGGGCGACATCCATCTCGCGTCACGTGACCGAAGGTCCGACCAATCCTGGCGCTCGCCCTTCCGTCCGGAGGACGTGCAGCCATGCGTGGTCCGAAAGAAAGTGTTCACGGGCTCATCGGAGGAGACAACAGAATCTGCTGCTCCGCGAACATGTGACATGTGACGTCTCATCGGGAACGTCGGTTTCAATGTCAGTGACGTTTACTTCGAAGCCGTTTGATCCATAACCCCCCCCTGGTGGATGAAACAGATAAATTAGTTTTGCCCTCCCTTTTGTCCCTTCTTGACCCACTTCTCAATTCCCGGCTGTCTTAACATCTAGGTCTGCACATGGAGGTTTAAACGAACGTTTTTTTTCCAAACCTGTTATGTGACATTATCGTTTGGCGCGGCTCTGACCTCGAGGCCCTCGCTCGCCACTCAACAAGGCCATTATCGGAATCTGCAGCCATTTGCAGGTTGGCTTCTGAGCCCGAGATGCTTTTTTTTTTTTGCTTTTTTTCCCAGCAGCGCTTTGCTCGTTCACCCATCTGCCAGTCCTGGCTCTGCATGTCCGTGCACAGGAATTCATCAAAAAAATCAAGTTAAAAAAAAAGAGCCAAGAATGACGATAAGAAGGTTTTTTTCTAGGTCTTTTATTTTAAGAATAATATCTTGAAGATCCATGAAGCAGTGTCATTATCATCAGATCCCACTAGATGGCGGTCTCTGCATTATTTTCCTTTATTTTCAACTATTGTAATAAAATTTCACATCATTTTTAAACTGATGCCGCCACCTACTAACCTCTAAACAACTTGACACTGTTTCATGAAGCTTCGTCAGATCATCACTAGTTATCTAGTGAAATAGTTAAATATAGTATATGTGTCGACAGCTGCGAAAGCTGAAGGTCATTCAGCACCACAGAGATTTGCGAAACCTTCAAATGATTTGTGGATCCAGATGGTAATATGTATAACCACCAAAATTAAATGATCTATTCCTTGTCCATTTATTTCCAAAGTCCAGCAAGATCCTGATTATGACTGAGGACGAGAGGATACAGTGGACTCCAGCAGTTTTTAAAGCTGATGTTTGCACATATTTTGGTTTCAAAATAAATGAAAGCAGTTACGACTTCGTCAAGAGTCATGTGGTCTGTAAATTCTGCAACACCAGAGTCAAGTACTCGACAATACTACAAACGTATACTTGTTCCTACAGTATCGCAATATATCATATCCTTGCCTCTTATGCCTCTCTCTTATACAATCCCTTAACCTACTTAGCGAATGTAAACAAAAACATCTCTCCACTATTTAAAAAATGTCAACAGACAGACAAGAAAGACTTTTTACGTTGTAATCTTGTTCTTAATATTTAATCTTTTTATTATTAGTATTATTATTAATATTACTCTCCGTTGAGTTCTCTATTTGTGTTTCAAATGTATATACTTTTTCCCTTACTTACCTCTTTTTTAATTGTTCAATTCAAACTATCATTTACCTTTATTATATTATCTACGTTAATGTTTTTTAACTTCATTTTAATTATTACTTTTATTGTCATTATTGAAAGTTAAAAAAGAAAACTATCTGCAAAAGAACCATTTATTGTGGTTTTGTTAAATAGTCAGTGATTACTGTTAAATCTTAAATTAAAACTTTTTTTTTTATTCAGTCTTTTTTTATGTCTTATCTAATTACTTAGATCTAAATGCTTTACAAGGACATATGCAATTATAATATTAGATTTTATTAGCTACTATATGAAACTAGCTCAGTATATATACACAATTCAACCTTGTGTGAGTGTGCGTTAGAAAGAAGAATAAAAGGAAATTATCGTGATGCAATTAAAAAAAAGAACAAGATAAAATGCTACACAAATGAGTAATAGTAAGACTTCCTAAGCTTTGGAACAATCTTCCTCTCTCTCTGCGCTTGATGGATCTACTGACTCCTTTAAGAAACATCTTAAGACGTTTTTTATTTGTTCAGGCTTTTCCTTGATTTTCTGGAACTCCTGTGTTGTTCTCAGTATTATCTTGATCTTTAAAGTATGTACTTTTTTGAGTACTGTTTTGATTGTTTAAGCACTTTGTGACCCTGGTCTCGAAAAGCGCTATATAAATAAATATTACTTACTTACTTACTTACTTAAAAAGCGTAAAAAACAACTTGTAACTAACAATAAACACATCCTTTTTTCCTCATTTGTTTTAGTGAGGAAACTAGACAGTTTAGAGACGCCAATAACACACTTGTGTGTGTATACACTCAGGTTTCCTCCCGTACCTCAAGAACATACAGAATAAAACTTTAGTTTTATGTGCTGCCAGATAATAGCTAGCGTCTTTTACGTCAGCGGTCTTTGCAAAGAAACCCTGGGATCTGAATCTTAGACTGATATTATCACATGTAAATGATAATAATCCTGCTTAATATTACGCCGCCTGTTACGACCGCGAGTCAGAGGGAACATGTGGTCGGTGACGGATACCCCAGGAAACCCCACTGAATACAAATGAGGCACTTTTTTAAACCCCCCCTCGAGATGTTGCCGTGTCAGCAAGTAGTAGAATCTTCTATTAACAACTAGATTTGATGCCATAGAATCCATGTCGACGAGGCCTGTTAGCGCGCCGCAGAGACAACGGCGGCGGTTCTAAAGAGCCTTTGTTCTCGGGGGCCATCAAAGGAAAGATGATGCAATAACTGACACTTACCACGCCACAAGACGACGGATCTCTGGAACAGAGGAGCGTTTGAAAAGGGTCGACGTGGCTAACGACGGGCGTTCAGGACGTAGCGGAGTCATTCGGTCTTGGGCTCGATCATGGGACCAAAATGGGGGGAAGATCATCAGGGTTCAAAAGGGTCTCCTGGGGCCATGACCTTAGACACAGATGACTTAGTTAAAAGGTTAGTTCAGTCGTTTTATTTTCACCCTCAAGTCGATTATTTTCAGAGTAAACATGCGTTTTTCGCTGGTAGAAATGTACTTTTCTTCCTCCAAAAATACACTTAAATACCTCCATGACGTCCCTCTCGTATTGAAGGCTGGACAAGAGAAATTATTCCGAAAAAAAATTAAACAAGTCTATACTTTACGCTAGTTTGTAGCCGATAACATGGTATCATGCATATTCAACTGTCTGTGTGGTATGTTAAGTAAGTAAGTAGGTTATTTATATTTATACTTGGGTGACTTGGGTCGGTCTGTCAAACTGAGCCTGAGAGACCTGGGTGTTGTATTGGACAAAGACATGTCTTTAGTTCAAAACTGCAGTAAACTGACCAGAATCTGTATCCTTCAACTTAGAAAAATGCTAGCCTTTTAGCTTCTGCTAATAACAATGTTAAAATATGAACTTGTTTAATTGTTTTTCGAACAATTTCAAATGTCGAGGCTTCAATACAACAGAGACATACGTTACAGACGACCAGTACGGAGCTATTTGGATTTTTTTAAGAGTCTTTTTGGACGAACAAAATTTACAGTTAGCACCGTTCGTGGACCTTAATTTCTTCCTGTTACTCCAAAAATACATGAGTTACTCTGAAAATAATCTCAACCCTTAGTCGACATGAGGGTGAGTAGAGAATAAGTGAAATTTGGGTGAACTATCCCTTTAAGAAAACGTGAACGAAGGGTTGGGGGGGGATCGTATACATCACGCGTGGTGGCTAAAGCTTCTCTCCACGTTGCCTAGCAACTCTCGCTTTCGGTGTTAGCGGTTTCATCAGAAAACGTTGGCGTCTCCAGCCCACGTTTTCCCGCAGGATCTCGTCCCACCATCAAGGTCGCGGCGAGGTTGAGATTTTTTTGTTCCTTCCTGGCTTTTTTAATCGACTTCACACCAGTGTGTGTGTGTGTGTGTGTGTGCAGATGTCAACACGAAGTCTTTCAGCCTGAATGAAGTTATTAGAGAAAACGCACATACTTGTGTTTCTCCCTCCCTCGCCGGACACTAGTGTGTGTGTGTGTGTGTGTGTGTGTGTGTGTGTGTGTGTGTGTGTGGGGGTGTGTGTGTGTGTGTGTGTGTGTGTGTGTGTGTGTGTGTGTGTGTGTGTGTGTGTGTGTGTCCTCTCGCAGTTATTCTTGCATACTTAACGGAACCGTGACCTAGTTAGCCGGACCACTACAGTAAGTGGGTTTTTCTGTTTTAGCGCCCCCGTCGTCCTCGCCGCTCCATCCTTCTCCTCCAGGAGGGGCCGAGGCCGTGAGCGGCGTTTCCATGGTGAAGGTCTGGAGGAGAGAGGGGGGGGGGGGATATTCATATTCATGTTGCTAGCGTGAGCTACACTCTTGTTGCGTCGCTGCCGACTGTTGCTCTCATGCCAGTTCTCCGGGGCCATGTGCTGTTCTGCCGAGGCCCCGGGGCCACCGTTCTGCTCCAGTGCCCTCTCTCCACGCCGCCTTGGAACTAGCATGTAGCACAGACCCGCCGGGCTTTAGCGGGAACTTTTGTAGCATCCATTTGAATCACTTTGACCTGTTGAAGGAATGATATGATATGATATGATATGATATGATATGATATGATATGATATGACATCCATCCATCCATCCATCCATCCATCCATCCATCCATCCATCCATCCATCCATCCATCCATCCATCCATCCATCCATCCATCCATCCATCCATCCATCCATCCATCCATCCATCCATCCATCCATCCATCCATCCATCCATCCATCCATCCATCCATCCATCCATCCATCCATCCATCCATCCATCCATCCATCCATCCATCCATCCATCCATCCATCCATCCATCCATCCATCCATCCATCCATCCATCCATCCATCCATCCATCCATCCATCCATCCATCCTAAAATAGGCGTGTATATTGGCAAGAATCTGGTAATGCGAGGCGACAATTACGGCATATTGTGATACTGTAGGATATATTCGTAGTATTGTCGAGTACTTGACTCTGGTGTTGCAGTATTTACAGACTGCATGACTCTTGACGAAGTCGTAACTGCTTTCATTTCTTTTGTAACCAAAATATGAACAAACGACAGCTTTAAAAGCTGCATGAGTCCACTGTATCCTCTCGTCCTCAGTCATTGCCAGAAGGCAACTAGATCTTAATATCTTCATTCAAAGTTTGTCAGGAACAGACTTTGCTTTTGACTTGTTTAAGTAGAACAGAAAAGGTTACTGGTAAAAACTATTCCAAAAATAATAAAGTTAACTTTAAGAAAAAGTATAAGTGATCCAAAATGACAAAACAGGAAGTAGTTTAACAAATAAAAAACAAATTAAGAGTGGGTCCTGACATCAAGCTAATCTCTTTTTCAAATAGAAAGAAACAAAATCAACATTCACTTTTCAGAAAACATAAATAAACGCTAATCCTGTTTTTGTTATGAATTCCTATGATGTTTTGTTTTTTTTCCCACTAATTATTTAATCCCTACTTTTCTTCTTCACTTAGTGGTTTTTATTCACGGTACTACATTAAATGACAGGGACTGAAGTTGTAAAATAAGAGATGAAGTAGAATACTCACTCTATATACACAAACAAGTTATCTTATTAGCACTTTTTGATTGTTGCCGTACAAGATGGAGAGTCATTGGACAGAGAAGCTTCCACTTGAATTACGTTATGGATGTGTAACACGAACAAAAACACAGGACGTCTTGGAGTATTTTAAACTGTTTCAGGTAAAAAAATAAAGTGGCAGATGTTTGCAGAAATGACCACATGGCCGACAGACAAGCCGCACGTGTCTTCCCCTTTTCCCAGGATGCATCTTGTTCCGCTGGACTCGGTCAACCTTCACAATGTTGATTTTTGAGTCTGGATTCTTCTGTTGACAACAAACGTTTCCGAATTAATACAGTTCATCTTCGTCGTGGTCTGATGATGTTTGATGCGCGGAGGAGGAAATACCAGCCTCAGGAACACAAACACGAAGACAGTCGCTTGTTTTTCAACAGATTCGTGCAGATAAACTCGTCGGGCTTTGAAGCTCAGGGTCATGAATCTGAAGAAATCACGACGATAAATCTCAGAGACTTCTAGTTTTCATCTCATCCCCCTTGTTTTTCATGTAAACGTTGCTGCTCTCCTGTGTTCCACTGCAGGAAGAACACACTTACCGCACTAAGAGAAGGATTAAAAAATATTAAAAGCTTGTGTACTTGTTTATAAGTCGTCTGTGTTACCAAATGAAGAGAGAGTTTCTATACTTTGATGAAGGTTCACATGAGGATGAAAATTCCACAAATTTTCTACCTTTAGTTTCGCTTTTAAATATATCACAGTTGTTGATATTGAGGCCAGTGGAAGCTCCTCTATAGGGCGCCGCCTGGCAACATATTATTTTATATATTTCACTTATTTAAGTTTGTTTTTGAGTCTATAAAATATCGATATCGTGATTTATCGCAATATTTATTTCATATCAATATTCAATAGCACTGTATGGTTTAACAAATAAATAAATAGATTTTTGGGGCTTTTCAAATAGTACTTTATTTTTTTACCATGGTTATTATCCACAGAGTTTGTTAATTTTCATTTTGTTTCAATTAAACTGTCATTACGTCCAACGCAGCTAGAGAAACATTGAAATCCGGCACGATGACTGAGGACGAGAGGATACAGTCGATTCCAGCAGCTTTTAAAGCTGACGTTTGTTCATATTTTGGTTCGAAAACAAATGAAAGCAGTTACAACTTCTTCCAGAGTCATGTGGTCTGTAAATTCTGCAACACCAGAGTCAAGTACTCGACAATACTGCAAAAATATACTTGCTGCAGTTACTACAGTATCACAATGTATTGTATCGTTTTCCCTGTATCGTGATACGTATCATATTACTAGATTCTTACTAATACACGCACCTAATGTTTGTATATATCTGGGTTGTTGGTCTAGAAAACAAGCTATTCACGTTAATATATAAGTTATAAACTTACAAATATTTAGTTTGTTAATAAACCTGTTTGTTTAATAATTTAAAAAATATATATATGTTTTGAAAAAAAAATAACATCATCAAATATTATCATTTGATTTTTTTTCCCCTTCAAAATTATTTTGGTATAAATAATCGAATTATTTATATATATAAATTATGTGATGATAATTATATATTTAATATTATACTGCGCCCTCAATAATAATATGTCATTAAATCCATAAAATAAATTTAATTTGTATTGCAGAAGCGTAATCTCACATTCAAATATTTACAAAAATGTAACTTTCAACTTAAGTGAATTTTATGATTTCTTTATTTCTTTATTTAGTTTTAAATGAAATCACATGTTTCACAATAAAGTATATATATCATTTTGACAGTAGTTTACGAAGATGATCAGAGTATCATGAGTTATTTATTATTATTATTAATGAATCACAATAAAAAATAAATGGATGAAATAAACAAAATAACATAACATGAATGAATAAGAAATAAATATAAACTTGAGAATTTGTTCATATTAACGCTATACTCCTTAAATTCACTTTTATATATTCAAAATTAAACATTAAACTATGTTTTAAAAATACAAGCTTGACTTTTTAAAACAGACTATTATATTTCAAACATTTATTTGGCTTTTGAAATCAGTTTTTGTCTTCAAGGCGAATTTAGCATTAGCTTTAGCATCTATCCTCAAATAGATTCAACAATATCTTTAAACTTATACCAATCTTCCCTTTAATTGTGTTCTTATCTGGTATATTTAAGGTTTAACTGATGACATTCATAGACGCAAAACACATAGTTGAAATACTACGTCTCGAGGACCACAAGAAACGAGATCACTGTCTCGAAGCTGAATGTATTTCTGATCCTTCCTGTAGGTCACGGAGCCAACATCCTCCAATCAGAGTCATCTTTAGCAAACCATGCCACTTATCTCCTCCATCACTCTTTCACACATGTTTCCTGTAATTTCCCCAAAGCTCTCCTCGCTCACAGTGTGATTAGATCCAACGCTACGTGGTTTGACCCAATTCCCAGCGACCGTGAAAACACAGCTCACTTTATTACGGCATCACTTGAACCTACAGACGTGAGAGAAGAACTACTTTGTATATTTAAATTAAAGAAAGTTATGAAAGAAAGTTGGATCAATAGCTCGGTATTGTCTGGTGGCACTTTTATACCAGCATGTATATATTGGATTAGCCGAAGTACTCGTTGTTACCCAAGGATTTTCAGAAGTAAAACCGCGAAAATTCTGAAAATCATGCAGAAGCTGCTCGGGGCTAAAAGAAGGAGATGAACGTTGAGACTTTAAAAGGCTGTGACTTGTTAAATATTTCAGCCGCAAAGAGACTTAATTTAGTTTAAAACACTCCTTGGAATGTGACGGAGAAAATGAAGCTGGCTATTGTAACTATAAGGGAGTAACGAACGCACAATTGTTGTCGGTCTCTTTGGCCTTTTTCGAAAAATCAGAACACAGTAGTTCATGGGGCCATATTGATCCCAAGATCTATATAGATATACTGTATATATACTGTTTATTTTTACTGTTTTTACTGTTAGTATACATGTGCGTTTGTATAAATTAATTATTGTCCAATTATTGAGTAAAACAATTAAACTTTCAATATTCAAAATATTGAATTCAATTGTTTAATTAAAAGAAAATTCAACTTTCATCCTTCAAAATAGTGAATTCTAGTTTAAAAAAGCAAACAATTTAACCTTTCAAAATTATTACAAGCCAATTCCAACTTTAAATATTAAAATTGTTCAGTTATTAATCAAAGACCAAGTTAACCGTTAAATAATCAAATGATTGAATTAAATTATTAAATAAAGACTAAGTTAACTGTTAATTAATCAAATTAAGGAATTAAATTATTGATTAAAGACTAAGCTAACCATTACAAAATCAAATTATTGAATTCAATTATTAAATAAAGAATAAGGTAACCTTTAAATATTCAAATTCTTGAATTTGATTTAAAAAAAATTGAAACTTGCAATATTAAAATTCTTAAATTGAATAATAAAAAACAAATTAAATTAATTTATTAAAATAA